>NC_136261.1:31719024-31965724 GCF_964187855.1 Myxine glutinosa
GTCTGGAAGATGTTGATGAGCTTTTTTATTTTACCAAACTACTGGATTCTACTTTAGCTTGCCATGTTTTTTGGAATATTTTCATGAAGTACTGGAGTCCTAGTTTTCCAAATCCTCAACAGGAGGTGGTTTCTCACTTATTATCTCAACAGGTTCCCATATTACTTTGATCTGATTCGGTATTATTTAAATAATGCCTCTTTTAATGCAGACAATGACTGTAAGCCAAATATCAAGAGCTTTTATTTTCTTGTCGAGGCTCTAAGAGCTAACACATAGGACACACAGAAGCTTGTAGTAACTAGAACGGGCACTCGGTAGAGCGCATACCTTCGCCGCAGCTACTGTTCTGTACTTGGCATGGGAGTGTAGGGAACAGAACAACAAAAATACGATTTTGACCTTTTCGTGACCTTGACCTTGACCTTTGACCCGATTGCTCCCAAAATCTAATCAAATGTGTCCCGTATAATAACCAATCATCCCACCAAATTTCATGCAATTCGGTTGAATACTTTTTGAGTTATGCGAATAACATACACACACACACACAGACATACAAATAAATACACAGCGATCAAAACATAACCTTCCGCTTTTGCGAAGGTAATTATATGGAATTTGGGAAAAGGAGTTGGAGATAAATGATATACACGATGTTCTTCCATACGTAATGAATTCGGGCACTCAGCCTTTACCCAGCATGCAATTAATTTCCTTTGTTTTAAAAACCGAGTGACACTCGAGACAACCCTCCCCCAACACACAAGGCACGCATACCCACTGCAATGTCTGTAATGAACGGTTATACACCATACCCACACCCTCAAGTGTTATATCATCTTCCAATGTCCTCTGATCTGGGTTGTATTGTTCTCCTTGGGAGGCACCACACCTTATTCACTGTTTGTCTATCATAAAGCACTTTCAGCTCGACAGTCTCATTTTGGCTGTCTGTTCAGATGGAAAAAAGGATCTGTTTAGGGGCTTCAACTGGCTCTGCCGATGAAGCAAAATTTGTCAAGACTTTGCCTGCTGCCTATTTGTAGCAAACATGTTCTTCACCAGTATGGAAGCTCTTTCGGTTCTATTATCATCGGTAAAGAAGGGTAGACCTTCAAACAACATCAACAACATGGAAGCTCCCCACACAATGCATGGTTATTTAATTTTACACTGGCCTAACTATCTTACCCGGAACTCTACTGTACCAGGAAGCAAAAAGATAAAAAGAAGAGCCCACTGACGGTTGGGTTACAGTACTCGTGCGGATGTTGCTTATAAGGCCCGCTTTTGAATGTCGACCTCGAATGAAAGACTGGTTATTGATTTGCATATCTTTCCTTCTGGCAGGCACTCATGTCCCTCTTTGTAATGGCTTCGCGAGATGGCTGGGTGGACATCATGTACCATGGCATAGATGCCGTCGGAATTGATAAGCAGGTACGTCTTTTGCCCAAGCCCCATTGCATCTCGTGATTGTGGTTTTGGTTCGAGGCATCATATGATCATGTGCCAGTCTTGCATTGGTGTGTCTCGTCTTGTCCTGTCTATTGCATAATTACCCCGCGCACGCAAAGTGAAAAGTGCGGTTAAGCAATTGGGTCACTCTGTGTGTATCTCTGTCTACAAACGTCAGTTCATGATCGAGGAACAACTTCATTTCAATTGAATGTTATATTTTGAACATGAATTGGAAAACGAACCTGCAGAGCGTGAACCCAATCACGCCCAAGGAATTCACTACTCAGGAAATCACTACCCAGAGAGGAATGAAATTATTTAAAAAGTTACTCTGCCTGTCTGGCAGTCAATCAGACTTTAAAATCATTCCAAACAGGAAACTTACTGTTTTTAAGGATGTTATAAAGGACACAAACAACAGGCATAAAGATCTCACGTAACGTGTTAAGTAAGGGGATGAAAAGACGCTGCATCAACAGCGGTAAACTTATGGAATTTTTGCTCTACAACCTTTAAAATCCTTATTTCATTTCAATTGAATTATATACTTAAATGATGTTTACCGCAAATCGCCTTTTTGGCAAATTCAAAACCCTTCTGTTTCGCAGTACTTGGACAAAATATTACGGCACTTTACATCTTCTCGACCAATCAAATTTGCGGCTCACTCACATGCCCTTTTTCTCTAGGCTGCGTGGGGTAAAGTGTTCTGTGACCTCTCTGGTCATATGCAATTTACGCCCCTCCCCCGGGCCCCCCACACTCCTGCATGAGGCCACGGCCACATAACCTATGTTACTCCCCAGACAAAGTTGTATTTGTACCCCGAGTAAAGTATACAAGTGTTTATAGCTGGAGTAACCAGCTTAGCTCAAGCGAAAAAGAAACATTAACATATTTGAAATGAGGGCAAATATAATGGAAAAGCAATTACATCCAAATCATAATCCATCACAAATGTCAAATCATCATTTTACCTTTTCGTTGAATATATGTTGGTGAATGTGCCATTGATCACGTTTCTGATGACGTTCAGGAAGAAGAAGAAGCCTTACCACCAACTTCGATCGCTTCCGGGATTAATTGATTACTTGTGTTCAAATGCCTGGTGATCGTTTTGTATTTATTTATGCGAATGTGTACTTGTATATAACTGTCATTAATCAAAAAGATTTTTTAAATCCAAATTTTTTTAATTTTGTTTTTTTTTGCCTAAATCACTCCCAAGTCACTGATGAACCTCTGAAAGTTTGACGAAGATCTGTTCAGCCATCTCTGAGAAAAATGGCGACAAACAGACCAACAGCTCTCTTATATAGTAGATTTCCTCTCGTTATATTATTATTAGTCCCCTACCGGTGTACACCGGAGGGGACTATAGGTTTGCACGCCGTCCCTCCGTCTGTCCATCCGTCAATCAGTCAGTCTGTCAGTCTGTCAGTCCGTCACGCAAAGAACAGTTTCCCGGACTTTTTTTCTAAACGCTTTACGCTAATGATTTCTAACTTGGTACATGGTTTCCTCATGATAAGTTACAGATCAAGTTCGAACTTCACGACGTTTCGATCATTTTTGACAAAGTTATGGCACTTTGAACTTTGGGAATTCTGATAATTCTGATGATCCTTAACTCATAGTAAGGGCATTTTATGAGATATTTCACAAATCTGTTAACTAAATTGTTACCAAAAAATTTCTTCACCAATATGTTTGTAAAGGTGTGTAATAACATGTGTTAAAATGTTGAAGTTCAACTCCCGTGGGAAACCCAGAAAAAAAGCTGTTGAATTCGGGTACCGAAAAATTATTTTCGAGAATTTTGTTTTTTTAAATCGGCCCTTAAGTAACTTATGAGTGGTCAAATAAGGGTTTTTCATGATTCTGAGTTGATTGTTAACATTTATATTTTCACTTTTACATTTACACACAAAGTAGCTTTTATTTCACATACATATATAATACTCAAGAGTTATTTGTCATTCACAATGTCAGAAGTTTCAACAGTCATTGTCTATGTCTTCTTCAGACTCAACAACATCATGACTGCAGTTTCTGCATGTAATGCCATTACAGACTCCACAGGCCGAGATGCACGTGACCCCATTCTTCTTGCAGCTGCATCGCCGGTTGCTGCAATCTCCATGACA
This sequence comes from Myxine glutinosa, assembly GCF_964187855.1. Classification (NCBI taxonomy): domain Eukaryota; kingdom Metazoa; phylum Chordata; class Myxini; order Myxiniformes; family Myxinidae; genus Myxine; species Myxine glutinosa. Next base: position 31,722,636 of record NC_136261.1, read on the forward strand.
ATTACAGCTCGTGAACTGCAATAGCTCCTCAGGAGCCGTGGGGTCCAGTGTTGGAACTGGCTCATACCCATGCACACCTATTGTCCATCCATAGTCACTGGGGTTCAGAGACATGCTCTGTAGAAGGATCCAGTCCCGGGTCTGCAGGTAGGCACGGAGTGAATGTTGTGCAGCTGCACCCTCTGTTGGAGGTAGAGTCTCTGGTTTGATCACTCCTGCCGCTGCCTTGAGAACATGTTGTACCGAATTTCACCCAATGTAGTATCTCGTCCATGGTAAATGTACTTGAAAATCGCAGTACCAGCCTGAATCACTGTTTCCTTTGCAATCTCCATGACATTTGTGTCATGTCATGTGACAATCTCCACATGTCATGTGACCATGACATGACAATCACTTTGTAAGCAGGCAAAGTTTCTAGTTCCTTCATGAGTTGACAGTACAGCCGTGCGCCCTTGGCATACTGATGATGGCCTGCAGCGGCAAAGATGTGAAGCATCTTGGTAACAATGCAGGACAGATGCCCATTGTGGTCTGCAAGTCGCTCAGTTCTGATAAAGACCTTGATCACATCTACCATGTGGTGGTACTCCACCCAGAGTGCAGGTGTTCTTCCTCCTTTTGCGAGTCGTTTGAAGGTTTCTTCAAACCTTTGCTCAAACACTGGCACTACTGGGTCTGAGTGTCTGGCTCCCATCTTCCCATCAGCCACCTTCTCCATGAAGGTCTTCATGTCACCACGCTCCTCCTCAGTGAAGGCAAGTTTCATGATGTGTTGATAGATGGCTGCATCGATGAGGAGGTGAACACGGATTGCCTTGTCAAAACATCCTCCATCCATGATGTGGTTGGCTGTCGTACTTCCAGGATAGATCAACTGGATCACATCTAGTAGTCCAGAATCTTCCATGATGTTACCCATTGATCCAAGATAAGACTTCAGCAGGTGAAAACCACCCAACCTTGGAATGACGGGTAGATTTGCCTGCTTTATTATATTCACAGCCTTCAGCCAAATCAGAAGATCAAAGGTCACTATAGCGACCCCAGCGCGCCGTATGCACTCTTTCAGAGTGGTGAAGATGGTGTTGAGGTCATTAGGGTCTCCTTCAATAACTGGGAGGAACTCGATCTGTGTGCTCCGCTTTGCATCATTAGCATGGATTCTCTTCATCCAGCCATTCCAGTTGGAGTGTGGGAACTCAGGATCGTTGGCTTTGATCACCCACCCCGCTGCCCAGAGTGTGTCACCTGGAGTGAGGAGTGGCTGATCATGAGCCAGGGAGGAGGAAAGCTCAGCGAGGGGGAGAAACATGATCGCGTTCGTTCCTATCTGTTTCCTGTTCGTAAATGGAATAATCTTTACTTCAGTTCCTCTCAGGATCTTAGCTTTGTCGAGTGCCTTCAACTTCACCCGGGGGAAAGCTGCTGTTGTCTGTGGATCTGGCAAAGGTGGTGCCGGAGAGGTGACTTCGATCCAACCCATTGAGTGAAAGGGAGTGTTTCCGTGAATAGAGACAATGTTTAAATCTATATTGTCTCCAACAAACTGAGTGACTGCATTGTTTGTTTCCCCAACCTCCATAAAGACCACCTGATCATTACTTGACAATTCACTTTCACTGGCTGGCACTTTGGCTGTCATCACTGATTGATCCTCAAGCGCAGCATCAACCGCAACCTCATCATTGATCTGTTCATCGGTTTCCTCCACAATGGTATCAAGAGTGCCAGAAGTATCTGGAACATCATCTCCACTCCTACTATTAAGGAAGCAGTATTTGTAGTTTTGTGTCTCCGTGTAAGACTCAGTGTATCCCAGCCGGTGGAACTTGTTGAGCATCCATTTTGATCCAAATCTATGATCAAGTTGTATGGCAAGCCCCATTTGGTGTGGCAATACTCCAGACCGAGGTCGACAGGCCTTAATAAAATTCTGCCCCCAAACGGCAACTCTTTCGTCTGTCTTGACAATCGGTCTCAAGAACATCTGAAGGCTTGCAGGAACAAGTGTCAGCTGACTATCGATGTCAGTCATACTGTGTGTGGTGGGGTATGACTTTGGACGTAAATCAATCAAGGCAATATCATTGGATATGAACTTGAGTGCCGTCTTTATGATCTGAGTCTTCTCATCTCCATGGTCAAGATTAGCATGATGCGCTCGCAGAATATTGTCGGTGCCATCTTTGAGACAGAGTACATCTGCCCTTCTTTCCTGTGTTGTGAAATACAAGGTGTCTTCGTATTTCTCTAGAAGTTTTATCTTTAGCCAATGCTTTGAATAAGAAAGGCTCTTCTCTGGTGACTGATCAAACTCCTGCAGCTTTTCATGGACTTGGTCCATGTTCATTACCCCATGCTCTAATTCTGAGTCTAACCATTCGCAGAATTCAATAAAAACTGCCTCTCGCTCCTCATCAATACTCCTCTGTCCTCTCTTCCTTTTTCCTTCCTCATCAGTCTTGGACAAACTGTCACCTCTCGCAAACATAAGTTTGCATCGCAAATGGTACAGTGTTTCTTCTGCTACCAAGTCGTTGATCCCTTCCAGGTGTCCAGTGACTTCAGTGCCCCAGTCATCCCCGCGACTCCGTGCTGTCTTCAGCAAGCTTGCCTTCAGTGTATCTGCAGTCAAATTATCTGGCACTCTGTATTTCTTTCTAGCTTGTGCTGGATTATTTTTGTAGAGCTGGGCTGGTTGGTTGCAAAGAATGCATACATCCTTATACAGGAGGTCAACTGACTGTGATCTTCTAGAACTGCAGCCAGTTGATGAACTGAACTCACAAGTAGTGCGTCTTCTCTTCAACTTTGATGACTCTTTCTCTGCCTTTGATGCTTGAGCTGACTTCTTGGTGGTTGCAACAAAGTTGTTGTGCAGATCATTTTTACACTTCTGGTGGTACCTCAGTTTTCCTTCCTTTTGAGCCTCCTTCATACGTTCCACAACAGTAACATTTTCGACAGTTTCTGCTTGTTTCAATGAAGTTGAGTATCCCTTTGGAGTTGCCTGTATGAGCCTTCAGCTGGTGTATCCGAGCGTGCACAGATGAAGCAATTGAGCACAGGTGGAGTAACGTCTTCATCCATATTGCTAGACTCCATGTCCTGCAAAGTAGAAAATGAGATATATTTAGAAATTATTTTTCCACAAAGGAGTGTCTGTGGTGAAATATAAATGTTAACAATCAACTCAGAATCATGAAAAACCCTTATTTGACCCCTCATAAGTTACTTAAGGGCCGATTTAAAAAAATAAAAATTCTCGAAAATAATTTTTCGGTACCCGAATTCAACAGCTTTTTTTCTGGGTTTCCCACGGGAGTTGACCTTCAACATTTTAACACATGTTATTACACACCTTTACAAACATATTGGGGAAGAAATGTTTTGGTAACAATTTAGTTAACAGATTTTCATGTTTCCCTTACTATCAGTGCCATTTTAAGTTTTAATCTCCTTTAAAAAAGATTTTCTCTGCAATAATAGGACCGATTGAGATCAAATTTTCACCCTAGGGGGGACTCGGTCTGTAGAATATTTTAATGGTAATTATGACGTCACAGGTCACGTGGTTCGGCCGCCATATTGTTTTTCGTGAAAACACGAAAACCCCTTTTTCTCTGCAACGGCTGAACAGATCGAGGCCAAACTTTGCAGGCAGAATCGCATACCGATGACGAACAATAAAGTCAGCGAGCATGACGTCATGCATCACATGGTTTCAGAGTTATGACGTTTTTAAGCATGAACCTTTAAAACCGAGCTCCTCCCTCATTTTTGATCCAATCGAGGGGAAACTTCACAGATCTGTTCAGCATGTCAGTCTACTAAAACGTCCTTTTGGAATTTGCGATAGGGCACGTGGTTTGGCAGATATCGTTAATTAAACGAAGTTATTTTAAAAAAATGTATATCTCTTGAATCGCTAGTACCTCAGACCGTGAGTTGGTAATTATATAATTCACACAGTGCAATATGTGCAGGCCGCTCCACGGAGCGACCTTGCGGGCTTATCAACGAGGCGAGGCGTGACACACATGTGTCTCAGCATACCTCAGATCAAGTTTGAAAATCAGCATCAACCGTGCATAAATTTGCATATTCGATCATTTTTGACAAAGTTATGGCACTTTGAACTTTGGTAGGGGACATGTATTGCAGCACAATACTCAGAATGCTTGTTCTTATGATTATATCTCAAGACTGTGTGGGGTGAGGTGTTCTATGACCTCTTTTATTTCTTTCTTTCACGATGCTTGCCTTGTATGTTGAGCTTTTTCTTTTCACACTCTTAAAAACAGCCCCGTGTGAGATCTGAATCCTTCTTTATCTTTCAATTGCTTTAAAAGTCTAGGTTCATAGAAGAGCGACTTGAAGGAAGGTAGAACATAACGCACAGGTGGTGGCAGTGGGGACAACATGTAGACTCAACAAGGAGGTAAATTAATAGGAGGATAGAAGATGGAAGGAAGCATAGTACCATATAAGGCGATGGGGAGAGGTGGAGCAGGCCAATGAGAATAGAAAAGACCACATATATAGGGATGGAGTATTACCTGGGGATCAGGTGGTTTTGCTGCCAAGCTTGAGCTCTGGAGAGAAGAGGAGAGTTGAACAGACTAACATCAAAGGATGTTTCAGAAGTGGGAGAACAGAGAAACAAATGATTTCCTTGAGAGCAATATCAATATGTCCACATCATGTGGTGTCGTGGTTAGAGCGCCCGCTCTGAGTCTGCGATGTTGGCAGTTTCAACCCTAGCTGAGTCGCACCAAAGATTTTTTAAATGTCAAGAACTGATCCCCCCTTTTTTTTTCTTTTTCTTTTTGTATACAAGATCGAGGCTCGTGTAAGAGCTAACACTAATCACAGAAAAAACAATTGGACAAACAAAACATACAATAAAGGGAGCGGGAGACAGGATGGGAAGAGAGAGGGAAGCACACAAGTACAACAGCAGAGAACAGGGACATCAGAAGATCTGTGGGAGGGAGAGGGCTTGGGGGGAGGAGGCATGGGAAGGCGGGGGGGGGGGGGGGGGGGGGTGAACTTGGAACTCAGGATTTTAAAACGATAGAGCATGGACAAACAACAATAAATTGGTGATAATAGCATAGGCTTTGATAGGCCTGAGGGCCTCCGAAGGGAACTCATATTATAATAATATTTTTGAGTTGCTCTGTAAATCAAGGAAGCGAAGAAATTACATTTTAACTTGATCGTGTGGAAGACCAATAATCTGAGCCTAGACAACAAGACTGATGAACTATTACCACCGATGGTGTCTGCATCGCAACACGTAAAACACTGTGTGCTCAGCCTTTCGGCTCAATTACCGAGACGAAACAAGAGAGTTGCCTCCCAGGTTAAATGGGAGGTGGAGGTCAATGGGAGGTCATCTGCCCCTATTGTCCAACCCTAACATTGCGTGGAGTTCCGCTCAATAGGGCCCTCACATTCCTCCATCACGAAAAGGTTGCACCCAAAATTGCATCTCACGTCAACCCAATACGTAGGCATTGTGGACACATCTGGGGTTCTGACTTCTCCGCTCTCTGCACATCGTCAATCGACCTTGTTCATGCTCAGGCAGAATATTGTGTTTCAGCTTGAGGATTGAGTTACAGAATACCTTTATGCAACTCCTTTGCTCTAGCTCCAAATGTTGGCAGAGATACCCCCACATCATGTCAAGAGAGAAGCTGCAACAGGACAAGTTGTCTTGAGCCCATCCGACATGCATCACATCCGCTCCACAACAAAATGGATCAGGAGCTGAAGAATTAATACCTCATCAGCTGCAAACCTTTCATCAGAGCAGCCAAATGCTACTCCCCAGAAAGACAAGTCAACCTCTAACGCCTGTACCTTCAACAGATGGTGGGAGAGCCAACCTCCAGGTTTTCTGGAAAACACCAATATCTCAAAAATATCACATGGCTCTGACTTACCGAGATTTGACTGGGTCAGGCTTCGAGACTCTGCACTGGCGTGGGATGATATGGCTCCTGCATGGACAAATACAGTCTCTCAGAGAGTCCACTGTGCATCTGCAGTCTCACCTAGACTGTTGACTACCTTGTGGAGGAGTGCGATTATCCACGGCTTTCCTGGGCCTGGAAGAAGCTGGAAAGGTTTGGCCAAGAGGTTTGGTCAGTGGCTGAAGACCACTATCTTTACCTTGTAATATTCCACCTATAAGAAGAAGAATGCATTTGAAAAAGAAACGATAATTGAAGAAGAAGTTGGTACTTGGATCAAATGTATTGCACTCAGCAGAGACATATTAACTAAGTGTTGTAATGAAGCTTGTGTGAAAGAAAAACACCAAGAACCTGTAAACCAGTCTATGGATGTAAACATACTGTTTCCTCAAAGCCAATGTCCAGCAAAGTTTATTCCCTAACGACAGCGTTCATTAAGTGAGCAGCAGACACCCCAACTCGAAAATGGAGTAGAAACAATTGCATTAGTGATGAGAGCTAATCATACCCTAAGGAAAACATCTTGGAGAGATAATGTGAGGCAACACCCTGCACTAGCAGATATTTTCTAATTATGAGCAGTTGAAGAAGCGCTTTTCATGAGTGGGTGGGTGGTGGTTCGCGTGCAGCCACCCGGCTGCTGGTTGCATCATTTCCAGTGGGCGCGTCTGCCGCTGATGCAATGCCTCTCGATAACCAGTTATCTGGTACTCATTTTGCCAACCTCGGAAGGATGACAGGCTGAGTCAACCCCACCTGGCGTTAATTCAACGGGATTCGTTACTCAGAACCTTAGGATCCCAAGCCCGCCGCCCTAAACATTAGGCCAACACCACGTAGTTTTCACGAGTTTGAGATGTAAAAAAAAAAGAATTAAAGGAACTGAATTCAGTGTGATCATTTTGCACAATAATGAAAGTGGAAAACAATGTTAATTATTTTTGCCCTTGCTTGAAAATTATCATTACACACAAAGAAGAAACTTTTCTGATAAAATTCCATGTTATTACCTCGTGCGCGAAGCAAAAGCGGGGTCAAGCAATTGGTTCACTCCTGTCTGTCTACCATGCCACAGATGACAGCTTATGATGGAGGAACAACTTGATTTAAATTGAATGTTACATTTTCAACATGAATCAGAAAATTAACCTCTAGTTTAACAGTACTTTGTCTCTGAATTCGTCTCAATCGCGCATACGCAGGGAGGAGCGATAATTTGTTTGATTGATAATTCTGTGGAATGTTTTGAGATCCCAGTGGGTGTTGTAAGGTAGGTGGGAGGTTTCATAAATTCTTCAATACAATTAAGTTTTTGAGTTTGAATCCATATGAAACTGCTCCTGATCCAGAAGTAAACACACATTCATGGACATTCGGACATTCACTGGTTTGATAATGTCTTATTACAATTGTGATTTTGAGATTCCACCCGAACGACGCCACTTCTATCCATCCTATGGTGGGTGGGAGGTTTCATAATTTTCTCAATGCAATTATGATTTTGATTTTCGATCCGTACCAAGTGATTTGTATCCACCCTTTCTCGCCCGAGTTTACCTCACGAGTGTTTGTAACATTGTATTTTGTTGTATTAATGCCATAGTATTAATTTGTGATTGGAATTATGCTGTTTGGAATGGAAATATAGAGATATTGAGTTTAAAGGAAATGATGTAAGGGTGTCCACCTACAACTTTTGTGGATTCACCATTTTCAGTTTTGCCATTGACTGGGTTTAGAAACATTCAGCTGCAGTACGGTAAGTTTTTTTTTGCCCAAGTCCTTTACGAAGTGACTGTCCATTCCTGACTTTTGACTGAATGTGGCACAGGAATGTGGAATTTATTGGTTCATGGTTTGCCACTCGCCGTTTTTTGCCCAAGTCCTTCACGAACCGGCTGTCCATGTCTGACGTTCGACTGAAGGTGGCACAGGAATGTGAAATTTATTTGTTCATGGTTTAGCAACTGCTGTTTCAGCATAGTATGTTTGAATGAGACCTCCCACCCATGTGCAGCAGAGGTACTATATATATATATAAATAAATATATATATATATATATATATATATATATATATATATATATGAGTCCATATAAACGTGAAAGGTTCAAGGTATTCCTGCACTTTATTTTCCACATGAGAAAATAATTTAGCAAAGATGGTGAAACTTTCATTACTTCACAACATATTCCCCGTAACATGAACAGGCTTGCCCCATCCGCATGACATCACTTTAATGCCAGATTCATAGAAGTCTTTCTGGGACAGGTGTGCAGCCTCTTGAGGACATTCGCCAAATCACTACCAAACTTGATGCCACCCATGTGTTTATTGTGCTCCAAAGAGATGAAAGCCGAAATATGACCAAGGCAGTACGGTGCATGGTTGAGAACCTCCCACACCATCTGCTCGAGCATTGCAGTGGCGATATTTGCTACATGGGTATTTGCATTCCACTGGCAGCCCCCTGCGAATTGCATTGCAAACAGCATTGCCTAGCAGGTCATTGTTATACTGGGCATTTATTATTCTGACACTGACAAGAAAATCGACTTGGGTCAATCTTTGGTAAACCAAAAACACTGTTGCCAACACTAATCTGGCAGATGTTATCATCTTGAGCTTCATAGATCGTTGCGGGCTGCAGTGCCACCCAACCACTTCCTTCTGCAATATCGTCGTGCACAAATATATGGCGGTTACTCAAGCAGTTCCATTTCTTTGGATATGGCAGGAGTCACAATTGTCACTGGAAGGCAACTATCGGGGTTTTCCTCGTCGGATGGTTGTACCCAATGCAAGTTGGCAGCCAAATCTTCCCCACTCTTCCCTACTACCCGGACTCGGTCTTGAGAACAGAGAGATATTGTTTCCTGGCTCTCCTGAGGGTGGACACACACTTGTTTCGGGCTTTGTGAAAGGAAATGAGATTTCCTTCCGTTGGATTTGCTTTCCAGGAGGCAAAGGCAAGTTGTTTCTGGGCAACAGCCTCACCACAAGATTCCGTGTACCATGGACGGGAGGAAGGGTATGACAACAGAAGACGAGATGGGATTTTTTTTTTTTTTTTTTTTTTTTGTATACAAGATCGAGGCTCGTGAAAGAGCTAACATTAATCACACAAAAAGACAAACCGACACACAAAACACAAAAAACAAGGGGAGCGGTAGACAAGATGGGGAGAGAGGGGGAAGGACACAAAAGAGAGGGGGAAGGACACAAACACAACATTTGAGAGCAGGGACATCGGGAGGACTTGGGGGGAGGTGGGAGAGGATTAAAACATATGAACACTGCAAGAACTCTGGGGTGAATTACCGGGGGTAGAAAAGATCAAGGTTTTCGATGGGGGAAGATAAGAGATGGTGGTGAACAGCTGTTTTAAAGACCTGGAGGGAGGAGTGGGATTGAAGGGAGTGGGGGAGTTTGTTCCAGAGGCGGGAGAAAAGGGGAATGAAAGAGTGAAGGTGAGCAGAGAGCCTAGACTTTGGCAGTTTAACCAGAAGAGGGTTGCAGGCAGATCTTGTGCGACCTGAAGGAATATTGCGCAGAGAGAGCTGGGGGAGCAAGGCCGGAGAGGAGTCGGTAGAAGACAGAAAGACCACCAACCTGCCTGCGGTGAGTGAGTGAAAGGCCCTCGGCGTTGACTACATCGCAGGAGATTCCAATGATTCTGAAAGCTTTGGCCTCAACAGCGTGAAGCCGAGCAAGGTGTGAGGCAGGAGCACCAGCCCAGAGGGGGGAACAGTATTCCATTGAGCTGCGGATGAAAGCCTTGTATGTGGTGAGGAGCTCAGGTGTGCCAAGGAAGGACTTCGCACGACGGAGGATGCCCAGTCGGCGACTGGCTTTGGAGGCCAGCTTGGAAATGTGGTTTTCCCAAGAAAGATCATGGCAGATAGTGAGACCCAAAAGCTTGAGCGACAGAACTTCTTGGAGAGGATTGTTGAGAAAGTAGATGGGAGGGTTGGCCAGTCGGTCCTTTCGGAGAGACATTGTAAGAGTGTGAGATTTGTCAGGATTGAAAGACATGTTCCACTTGTTTGACCAGTCTGTGATTTTGTCCAGGTCTGCAGAGAGTGAGGAGGCTGCAGACTGCCGATCTGAGGGATGAGGAATGGAGCGACAGAGAGTAGAGTCGTCAGCAAAGAGATAGAGAGGATTTTCAAGAGAGTCAGAGAGATCATTGATGAAGACCAGAAAAAGCACAGGGCCCAGAACACTACCTTGGGGAACTCCAGCCTGAACAGGAAGAGGAGATGAGAGAAACCCATTCAGGGCCACACGTTGACTACGACCAGAGAGGAAGTCCGCCAGCCATGCGTGGAGATTTCCATGGATACCAAAGGAGGAGAGTTTGGAGAGCAGAGCAGGGTGCCAGACCGTATCGAAGGCACGTGAAATGTCAAGGGAGACAGCTCTAATTTCCTGTTTGGCGTTGAGGACCTCCATCCATTGTTGAGAAAGCAGAAGCAGCATGTCCAGAGTAGAGTGACCAGGTCTGAAACCAAATTGATGATCAGAGATCAAGCCATTGGAGAAGAGGAAAGATTTAATATCTGAAGCAATGATGGATTCCATGACTTTGCTGATAATTGGGAGAAGGCTGATTGGTCTGTAGTTGCTGGGATCTGTTTTTGCACCTTTTTTGTGCAAAGCGGTGATGTTGGCTGATTTCCAAGCAGATGGCAGATGACCTTGAGCAAAAGAGAGGGTGAAGAGAACAGAAAGAGGGAGTGAAAGTGCAGAAGAACATGATTTTAGGACCCGTGGGCTGATGCCGTCAGGACCAGTTGCAGAATCAGAGTCGAGGGTTGCCAGAAACTTTTCCACCTTGTCAGGAGGAAAGGACACAGAGTCCAGGAGCAGCTGGGTACGACTGGGTACGGTGGGTACAGAGAGGGATGGGTTTGGGACACAAGATTTAGAGGCAAACACAGAGTTGAGGCATTCAGCTTTTTCACGTGCGGAGTCAGCCGTTAAGCCGTTTGAGGTGAGGGAGGGGATGGAGGGGGAACAAACACCAGAAACAGATTTGACCAGACGCCACCAGGATTTGGAAGAGGGAGACAGATAAGAGAGTTCGGTCTTGAGAATGGTGAGATATTGTTTCCTGGCTCTCCTGAGGGTGGACACACACTTGGTTCGGGCTTTGTGAAAGGAAATGAGATTTCCTTCCGTTGGATTTGCTTTCCAGGAGACGAAAGCAAGTTGTTTCAGGGCAACAGCCTCACCACAAGATTCCGTGTACCATGGACGGGAGGAAGGGTATGACAACTGAAGACGAGATGGTATAAATCTGTGCATGAGAGAGAGCAATTTACTTTGAAAGAATTCCCAGGATGAGTTGATGTCAGAGGCGGTAGAGATGGGAGACCAGTCCAGATGATTGATGGCTGCTTGAAGACCGTGCCAGTTGGCCTGAGTGAAATGCCAGACTCGTCGACGCTGAGGAGGCTCTCTGAGAATGGTCAGAGAGATGTCCACTTTGACAAGCACATGATCAGATGAGCCGATTGGAGCAGAAGAAGAGCAGCAGACATTTTCAGGGAAGTTTGTCATAACCAAATCCAGAAGAGAAGATGCTCCGTTGACTGAGATCCGGGTCGGGAAATTGACAGATTGTGTCAGTCCCAGTGAGTCGCAGAAGTCCTTTGCTGAAGAGCCATGGCTGGTGAGAGAGGTACCCACACCCAGCCAACTGGCATGGTGACAATTGAAATCACCACATATGAGGAAGAGAGAGTTGGGATGGGTAGATAGAAGTTGGTCCATATTATCAGACAGTGAGATGTAGATGGAGTCATCGCTGATTGGTGGACGGTACAACACACATATGAACAAAAGGTGGGAGCGAAGGGGAAGCCGTAGCCAAATGTATTCCTGGGGGTGAGGTGGAGAGAGGGCAGTGGAGGGCGAGTGAGGAAGAGAGTTTTTTATAAAGATAGCAACCCCACCTCCAGGACGAGGCTCAGGTCTATCATACCGGAGGAGGGAGTAACCTGGGAGAGATACCAAGGCATCAGAGACATCATGAAGGAGGAAAGTTTCTGTTAAGCAGATCACATCTGGTTTGTCAGAAGCAACCTGTATGGAGAGGTCAGTCAAGTTTGAGCGAAGGCCCCGGATGTTTGAGGTCCATACCGTCAATGAAGAGGAAGGGGGAGCATCGGGTCCAGAACAGGGGGGGGGAGGGGTAGGGTAAGATGTGGAAGAGGAGGAAGAGGTAGGGAGAGCTGTTGAAGGTGTGTCAGAGATTTCAGAATAGCTTGGAGAAAGGGAAGAATGGGGCGGACAAAAGGTTTGATGGAGATTGGGTGAGGCACAGTGAGGTGTTATTTGAGGAGGGGGAAGAGCAAGGCAGAAGGTTTGGGGAGATGAAGGTGAAAGTTGGAAGGAGGAAGAAGCAGGGAGGATGCTTTGAGGAGGAGGGGTGAGAGGGGAGTCTAGGAGGGGAGGAGCGAGGGAGAGTCTCGGAGGGGAGGGGTGTGGGGGGAGTTTAGGAGGGAGGGGAGGGAAGGGGCAAGGGGGGAGATTTGAAAGGGATGGGTGATGGGGAGGATTTGGAGGGGAGGGGTGAGATTGGATTTTGAAAAGTGTACGATTCATGGGAAACGAACATTTTTTGCAAAATGAGTTTGAGACCATCGAGTCAAAAATACGTTTGAGGACACTGGAGGAGGGATGGAGTTCTGGATAGTTTAGGGAATGTAGAAAGGAGGAACTGTAAGAGATGGTATTATATATATTTTTTGGAATGAATAGATTTGGTGAGCAAGACGAAAGCATCCTTTTGTAGGAAAAGAAGAAAAGGGTGTTATAATATATGAGAGAAAATAGTTGTTCAGGGGAGAGATTATACATTTATAACCGCGTGATCGCGAACGAAGAACGAACGAACAAAAAGAACAAATAAACGAATAAGACCTGGGAAGGAAATAGTTTTTTTGGGGTTTTTTTTTTTTTTTTTTTTTTTTTTGTGAGTACAGATATTAAACAAGGAGGTACGGGGTGAACTACTGGGACGAAACAGTGAACGAAAATAATTTCAGCGCATTCGACGAATCGCTGAGAGAAAAACAAACCACAAGGTCGGATACGGTACGGTAGTCCAAGCCTACGAGTACTCGGCCGCAGAATACTCGATACCATTAACAGACGATTGTGTATACATGTACGAAAAATTAGCACCGAAAATTTTCCAAAAGATACGCTATAGGTACATACACCGAAAGATAGATACAGTCTCGACAAAAACACGATTGAGAAATATCACTTAGCTTCGAAAGCGTGAGCGCATGGAGCAGCTTCGAAAAGACGTGCCCTCGCCGTGAGGCGAGGACGTGCCAACTCCTCATTTGGAGGGGAGGGGATAAATCTATGCATGAGAGAGCAGTTTACTTTGTAAAAATTCCCAGGATGAGTTGATGTCAGATGCGGTAGAGATGGGAGACCAGTCCAGATGATTGATGGCTGCTTGAAGACCGTGCCAGTTGGCCTGAGTGAAATGCCAGACTCGTCGACGCTGAGGAGGCTCTCTGAGAATGATCAGAGAGATGTCCACTTTAACAAGCACATGATCAGATGAGCCGCTTGGAGCAGAAGAAGAGCAGCAGACATTTTCAGGGAAGTTAGTCATAACCAAGTCCAGAAGAGAAGATGCTCCGTTGACTGAGATCCGGGTCGGGAAATGACAGATTGTGTCAGTCACAGTGAGTCGCAGAAGTCCTTTGCTGAGGAGCCATGGCTGGTGAGAGAGGTACCCACACCCAGCCAACTGGCATGGTGACAATTGAAATCACCACATATGAGGAAGAGATAGTTTGGATGAGTAGATAGAAGTTGGTCCATATTATCAGACAGCGAGATGTAGATGGAGTCATCACTGTTTGGTGGACGGTACAAAACACATATGAACAAAAGGTGGGAGCGAAGGGGAAGCAGTAGCCAGAAGTATTCCTGGGGGTGAGGTGGATAGAGGGCAGTGCAGGGCGAGTGAGGAAGAGAGTTTTTGATAAAGATAGCAACCCCACCTCCAGGACGAGGCTCAGGTCTATCATACCAGAGGAGGGAGTAACCCGGGAGAGATACTAAGGAATCAGAGACATCATGAAGGAGGAATGTTTCTGTTAAGCAGATCAAGTCTGGTTTGTCAGATGCAACCTGCATGGAGAGATCAGTCAAGTTTGAGCGAAGGCGCCGGATGTTTGAGGTCCATACCGTTAACGAAGAGGAAGGGGGAGCATCGGATACAGAACAGGGGGGGGGGGGGAGGGAGGGGGAGGGTAAGATTTGGAAGAGGAGGAAGAGGTAGGGAGTGCTGTTGACAGTGTCAGAGATTTCAGAATAGCTAGGAGAAAGGGAAGGATGGGGCAGACAAAATGTTTGATGGTGATTGGGTGAGGCACAGTGAGGTGTTATTTGAGGAGGGGGAAGAGCAAGGCAGAAGTTTGGGGGAGATGGAGGTGAGAGTTGTAAGGGGGTAGAGGCGGGGAGGATGCTTTGAGGAGGAGGGGTGAGAGGGGGGAAATGGAGAAGAAATGAGGGTGGGGAGATTTGAAGGGGAGGGGTGAGGGGGAGTTTATGAGGGGAGAGGTTAGGGGGGAGTTTAGGAGGGAAGGGACAAGGGGGGAGGGATTTGAAAGGGATAGGAGATGGGGGAGATTTGGAGGGGAGGGGTGAGGGGGGAGTTTTTGAGGGGAGGGGTGATGGGGAGTCTAGGAGGGGAGGGGTGTGGGGGGAGTTTAGGAGGGAAGGGGAAAGGGGGGAGATTTGAAAGGGATGAGTGATGGGGAAGATTTGGAGGGGATGGGCAAGGGGGAAGATTTGAAAGGGATGGGTGATGGGGAAGATTTGGAGGGGAGGGGCAAGGGGGGAGATTTGAAAGGGATGGGTGATGGGGAAGATTTGGAGTGGAGGGGCAAGGGAGGAGCTTTGGAGCGGAGGGGTGATGGGGAAGATTTGGAGAGGAGGGGTGAGATTGGATTTTGGAAAGTGTACGATTAATTGGAAATGAACATTTATTGCAAAATGAGTTTCTTGTGACCTTCGAGTCAAAAATACGTTTGGGGATGCTGGAGGGGGGGGGGGGGGGTGGGGGTGGAGTGCAGGTGAGTTTAGGGAATGTATGAAAGAGGCACTGTAATTTTTTTTGGAAAGAATAGATTTGGTGAGCAAGTCGAAAGCACCCTTTTAAAGAAGAAGAAGAAGAAAAAGGTGTTATAATATACGACAGACTACAGTACTTCAGGGGAAAGTTTAAACATTTTAAAATTTAACAATGAAAACTATCTGGGGAAATGGGGGTGAAACACGTGGTCGAAGAACGAACGAACGAATATGAACAACGAATAAACGAATAAGAACAACGAATAAGAACAAAGAAGGAAATGTTTTTTTGGTTTTTTTTTTTTAGTTGAGATTTTAAACAAGGACGTATGGGGTGAAAAGATTGGGAAAAACTGAGAGAACGAAAGTAAATTGGAGCACAATCGAAGGACCGCTGAGAGAAAAACAAAGCCTCAAGGTAGGACACGGTACGAGGCCTCAAAAAACGCGGCATGAAATAACCGACGATTTTTTATACAGGTATGAAAGATTAACACCGAGAATCTTCCTGGGGGACACACTACAGGTACACACACCGAAAGATAAATACAGTTTCGACAAAAATACAATTGTGAACAATTACTTAACTTCCAAAGCATGGAGAGCGTGCAGCTTCGAAAAACCGTGCCCTCGCCGACAAAGATCTCGCGAGATCTCTTCTGCTCCAATCGGTTCTTCTGATCATTTGCTCGTTAAAATGGACATCTCTCTGGCCATTCTCAGAGAGCCTCCTCAGCGTTGACCAGTCTGGCATTTCAATCGCCGACAGGGCGGATGAGGGCGGATGAGCTCCCTCTGGGAGCCAACGGCCATCCAGTAAGGAGATGGTGTCTCCAAAAAAACACTCATCCGGTTGGACCGGTTCCTTAGGTAGTAGGTTGTAGACAGCAACCACCCAGGGTAGTACTACTGTCCTGTCTTAGGAGCGTTAAAGTGGTGCCCGGAACCATCTTCCACTCTCCATGTCATGATTACTGGTTTTACTTTCTGTCTCACTCAAACTATCGCTACCAGGCTAGCTTCAATCTCTCTTTCTCACAAACAAACATCACACAGTTTTTATCACAAACTTTTCTTCTCTTCTATTTAAGGCCTGGCCTCGATGAGAGCTACATAGTCCGTGCCTGGAACCTCCAACATAAAAAAAAAAAAAAAAAAAATCAGGCCGAATGGCATGGTCTTCGAGCAGCCATCAATCATCTGGACTGGTCTCCCATCTCAACTGCCTCTGACATCAACTGTTCCTGGGAATTCTTCCAAAGTAAACCGCTCTCTCTCTCTCTCTCTCTCTCTCTCTCTCATGCACAGATTTATCCCATCTTGTCTTGAGTTGTCATACCCTTCCTCCCGTCCATCGTACACTGAATATTGTGGTGAGGCAGTTGCTCTGAAACAACTTGCCTTCGCCTCTTGGAAGGCAAATCCAACTGAAGGCAATCTCAGTTCCTTTCACAAAGCTTGGAACAAGTGTGTGTCTACCCTCAGGAGAGCCAGGAAACAATATCTCTCAAGACTGAACTCTCAAACCTGTCTCCCTCCTTCAAATCCTGGTGGCGTCTGGTCAAATCTGTTTCTGGTGTTTGTTCCCCCTCCATCCCCTCCCTTACCTCAAACGGCTACACAACTGACACCCCACGTGACAAAGCCGAATGTCTCAACTCTGTGTTTGCCTCAAAATATTGTGTCCCAAACCCATCTCTCTCTGTACCCACCTTACCCAGTCGAACCCAGCTGCTCCTCCACTCTGTGTTCTTCTCTCCTGACAAGGTGGAGAAGTTTCTGTCAAACCTCGACTCTGACTGCAACTCGACCAGACAGCATCAGCCCACGGGTCATAAAATCCTGCCCTGCCGCTCTTTCACATCCTCTCTCAATTCTCTTCACCCTCGCTTTTACTCAAGGTCATCTGCCATCTGCTTGGAAATCAGCCAACATTACTGCTTTACACAAGAAAGGTGCAAAAAAAGATCGTTGCAACGATAGACCAATCAGCCTTCTCCCAATAATCAGCAAGGTTATGGAATCGATTAATCGCTTCTGACATCAAATCCTTCCTCTTGTCCAATGGCTTGATCTCGGATCATCAATGTGGATTCAGACCAGGTAATTCTGCTCTGGACATGATGCTTCTGCTATCTCAACAATGGATGGAGGTCCTTAATGCCAAACAGGAAATCAGAGCTGTCCCCTTGACGTATCTCGTGCCTTCAATACGATCTGCCACCCGCCCTGCTCACCAAATTCTCCTCGTATGGTATCCATGGAAACCTCCACGCATGGCTTGCAGACTTCCTTTCTTGTCGCAGTCAACATGTGGCCTTGAATGGAATTCTCTCTTCTCCCCTTCCTTTTCAGGCTGGAGTTCCTCAAGGCAGTGTTCTGGGCCCTGTGCTTTTTCTTGGTCTTCATTAATGATCTCTCCAACTCTCTGGAAAATCCTCTCTATCTCCTTGCTGATGACTCCACTCTCTGCCGCTCCATATCTCGACCCTCAGATCGGCAGGCAGCAGCGTCTTCACTCTCTGCAGACCTGGTCAAAACACAGACTGGTCAAACAAGTGGAACATGTCTTTCAATCCTGACAAATCTCACACTCTTACTGTCTCTCAGAAAAGACCGACTGGACAACCCTCTCATCTACTTTCTCAACAATCCTCTCCAAGAAGTTCTGTCACTCAATCTCTGGGGTCTCACAATCTGCCATGATCTTTCCTGGGAAAACCGCATTTCCAAGCTGGCCTCCAAAGCCAGCCTCCAAATGGGCATCCTCCGTCGTGCGAAGTCCTTTTTGGGCACTTCTGAGCTCCTCACCACATATAAAGCTGTTACTTAGGCAGTTAAGACCGAAAAATAGGGCGTATCGTTCATTTTTTCAGGAAAGCACCAAATTTGGCACAGATGTAGTGTGGACCTATACAATTGTTTTCCTGAGGGGTGCCCAAAAATTCAGAACCCCTGGTGGCCGCCATATTGAATTTCAACATGACCGCCCTCTGTGACCTATTTCCCTCAATAACTTCCATACTATGAGTGATAACACCACAGTTCCAATGTCTTACCCCATGTTTTCATGGCCTCTGAATCCAATGGGATCAATTGCATAAAGATTGGCATCCATCATCTTTAATTTCAAGATGGCCACCATGGTGTTTCCATTTTCCTTGAATCTCTCATAGTATTTTAGGTAAAATTTCAATTCCAAGTGATACACATTGTTGTATTGGTCTCTGATAACAATGAAATGGTATTAATTAATCAAAGTTACACACAGTTGCAGTTTTAACTTAAAATATTGTGGGCACTTGAAAGGTGGAGGCTCTCGCACAGATGCGTAGTACTACAAGCACTGTCCATCGCAGTCACACAGTGATGTGCAGGGCAGATTTGCCCTGGAGCATTCACAGTTGCCTTTACAGGCCGACTTACAATGGCAGCTTGTAAGCTCTGAACATGCCTCCTGTATCAGTGGTATTGTGGTCCAAATTGGTGTCCAAGAAGTCCCTGTTTTCATCCAGCCCCAATCAGCTGGTGATGGAGGTTCTGGGTCGGGCACAAGTGCCTGACTCCATATGTGTCCAGCCTGAAAACATGCACGTTTTAGGTGTTGTTCGTAGGTGTCTGCTGTTGGGGGAATGTGATCAATTGTTCTTGCCTTCTTCGTGAACAAGTGTCGGCGCATGTCATTCACTGTCTTTATCTCGGTAGTCCGTTCATAGAGGATGGCAACATATCTTTCTATGCTCTGTAGTTCCATAGTAATAGCGTCCACAGATGGCCTATAAGCGAGAGCATGAAAGGTCTGCGTGATGCTGGGGTATGCTTCCCAAGCCCTCCAGGCTGTCTTTTTCCCAATTTGGGCAAAAAATGACACTGTGTCGCAGCCAGTGAAGGCATGAAATAATGGCAAAGACTCGGACTTCCTGTGGCCAAGGCCGGTGGCAATTTTATGGATGGCAAGGTAGCGGTAGCTTTTACCAGTGCCAATGGCAATCCAGAGTTCCTCCACACCATGTGACTGGTAGGTAAAGTAGTGTGCTATTGCCAAGACCACAATATCAGATTCTACAGTTCGAATCAATACCCATTTTCTCCCCTTTTTCATGGCATCCAGGACATTTTTTGAGATTTTTTGAATTTTCTGAATTTTTGGGCGCCCCTCAGGAAAACAATTGTATAGGTCCATACTACATCTGTGCCAAATTTGGTGCTTTCCTGAAAAAATGAACGATGCTTCCTCTTAACTGCCTAACTTTGTCATCTGCAGCTCAATGGAATACTGCTCTCCCCTCTGGGCTGGCGATCCTTCCTCACACCTAGCTCAGCTTCATGCGGTTGAAACCAAAGCATTCAGAATGATTGGAATCTCCCGCGATGAAGGTGATTCTGAGGACCTTTCTCTCTCTCACCGCAGGCAGGTAGGTGGTCTTTCTGTCTACTATCTACTCCTCTCCGGCCTTGCTCCCCCTGTTCTGGCTGTGCTCTGTCCCCGATATATTCCTGCAGGATGCACAAGATCGACCAGCAACCCTCTTCAGGTGAAACTACCAAAATCAAGACTCTCTATTCACCTTCACTCATTCATTCCTCTTTTCTCCCGTCTCTTGAACAAACTCCCACACTCTCTTCAAACCCTCTCCTCCCTCCAGGTCTTTAAAACAGCTGTTCACCACCATCTCTTATCTTCCCCCTTCCAAAACCCTGATATTTTTTCTACCCCCGTTAAAAGACCCCAAATCCATCTCTTTAAATCCCCAACTTCTTTCCTGAAATTCCTAGAAGTGTTCATTTGCTTTATACCGTGTACCCCACCCTCCTCCCCCAGCCCTCCCCCTTCCACAGATCTACCGATGTCCCTGTTCTCTTCTGTTGTTGTGCTTGTGTGCTCACCTTTCTCCCCCTCTTGTCTCCCGCTCCCTTCATTGCATGTTTTATGTGTCTGTGCATGTTTTCATGTTCAATGTGTTAGCTCTTACACGAGCCTCGATTCTGTATACAAAAAAAAAAGAAAAAAAAAGCTTTCTACCTCACCCGGAATGCACCTAACATTAATATCAGTGAGTCAGTGAGTGGGTAGAATGAGCTTCATATATTAGATTAGGTTTGCATATCCTAAAAACCTGAAATTTTGCGTGCCCAACGGGCATCGAAGCCAATCCACCGAGAAAAATCACAGAACCGTTGGAATGCGTCAGTAAATAAAAATTTATGGGAAAAAAAAGTAAAAGCGTCGGTTAAAAAAAATCATAATAAAACCTCAATTGATATTTAGCATTTGAAAATTGTAATTTATATAACTGTAAACATTGAAATAAAAATTTCAATGGATATCTAGTCGAGCAGTGGGTCGGTGATGCTTGCCTGTAATCATAAAGCTTCTATTTATTATGTACCTACGTACAAAGCCTGGTTCCTTATTGCTTAAAATGTGTAAGCATGACAAACTAGTATAAACAGTCGTGGCTAAAAATATTGGCACCCTTACACTTTTTTCAAACAATGCACCATTTCTTCCAGAAAATTGTAGAAATTAAAAAAATCTTTTGGTATCCACATACAGACTTGGCATTTAATATGGAATATTTTTTTTGTGGGGGTGAACTTACTTTTCAAGATGTCTTAGAACCAAAAGTTCATTGGAATTATGTTGAAATTATTCTAGATTTTGTTAATGTGGCCTTTAAAAGAAACAAAAACCACATTTGACATTTCGAAACAAATCAATTGATCCTTGAAAGTGATGTACATTGATATCGAACTCAATTCATGGACAGTACTGTGTTAAACTTCTGTACGTTTTCCAGAAGTATCTCTTTATTTTGCACATTAGCCAAATTTTTTTTTAACAAAAACAAAAGTTAAATTACGACTGGGATTACGGACAGTAAAATTACAGTTCAGTACTTCGTGTAACCCCCACGAGCATTCAGTAGAGCACGTACACGTTGAGGCATGCTGTTCACGAGATTTGCCAAGGTTTGGACAGGAATCGCTTGCCATGCAGTGACAATAGCCTGCTGCAATTCACGCACAGAGGTTGGCTGCTGGTCCAAGTGGTCGATTTGACGCGTTAATTCTGCCCACAAGTTCTCTATCGGATTCATATCCGGGGACGTGGCAGGCCACTCCATATGCTCTACACCATGGTCAGCAAGAAAGTGTTGGATCATGCGAGCACGATGAGGCCGTGCATTGTCATCTTGGAAGAGAAAGTTTCCTCGAAAGGCTGCACAAGCAAATGGAAGCAATGTTTCTTCCAGAATGGCCCTGTACTTGAACTGGTTCAGGTTTCCATTCAGAACAACCAGGTCAGTTTTGCTCCCTGCATGAAAAGCAGCCCAAACGGTCACCCCACCACCTCCAGCGTGGACTCTTGGCACTATACAATCTTTGTTGTAGGCTTCATGCACTTGTTTGCGCACTCGGACGTGGCCATCTTGACGATAGACCAGAAATCTAGACTCGTCACTGAAGATCACGTGATTCCAGTGTCCTGGCTGCCATTGACGGTGCTCTCTGGCCCACTGCAATCGGCGCTGGCGGTGTTGTCTGGTCAGGCGTGGCTTTCTCAGGGGACGCCTGGCACGCTAGCCTGCTTGAACCAGTCGTTGGTTCACTAGCCTTCTGGATACAGGCACATTTGTCAGTTGCTGCCACTTAGCCCTAAGCCGATTAGCTGACTTGGTACGGCCATTGCGGACTAACCGGTGCAGCTGGCGATCATCCCTCCTTGTTGTTCTGCGGGGACGTCCTGGCCTCGGTATTGGAGTAGGGACACCCCTCTGAGCATTTCGTTTCAGGATCTTTGACACCTGACCTTGAGTGATGCCATACTGCCGAGCAATAGCACGCTGTTTCATGCCGTAATTTCGTAAAGCCACCACTCCATGACAAACGGCATTGCCGAGTTGACGGACCATCTCCAGAGGAAGCGGCCATAACTTTTGGAGACGTGCAGCAGTTGTTTTCCACTAATACAGAACGCAACAAGCCTTGTATACCCGACTGTGAAGCCAATCGTCAAATGTACCTGTCCGTACATTTTGTCACGCCACCTGTGATATAATCCTGTTGTTGACTTCTTGCTGCGACAGACAATCAGTGACATGGTTCTTTTAACAAATAAATCACCAAAGTGTAAAAGAAACTCACCAGATTGATATACTGAGTTAAGAAAGTAAACCCAAGTCAAGAGAAAAAAAAAATATTCCATATTAAATGCCAAGTCTGTATGTATTTCTTTTGTTTGTAGTGGAACAAAACAAAAAAAGCTGAAATAATTATTAAATCTTCGCTTATTCCACACAGAATTCCTAAAATGGCCCGGACAATATTATTGGCACCTTTTCGAAGTTGTTAGAAATAATTAGATTTCAAGCAGTTGATTCTCCTTTACTTTGGAACTGAACTCACCTTGGGTGAGTTGCAGGTGCCTGCAATATAAAAATCACTCATTCAATCATATTGAATAGAGAAAAGGTGTCATTCTGCTGTTCTGTGTCACTTTGTGTACCGCAATGAGCATGGAGGAAAGAAAGAAAACAAGGGAATTGTCTGAGGAGGTCAGACACAATA
Organism: Myxine glutinosa; assembly: GCF_964187855.1. Taxonomy (NCBI): domain Eukaryota; kingdom Metazoa; phylum Chordata; class Myxini; order Myxiniformes; family Myxinidae; genus Myxine; species Myxine glutinosa. The sequence continues at coordinate 31,745,309 of NC_136261.1, forward strand.
TTGTAGCCAAGCATGGACAATCTCAAGGCTACAATTCCATCTCCAGAGACCTTGATGTTACTGTGTCCACCGTAATCAATGTTATCAGGAAGTTGAAGGCTCATGGCACTGTAGCCAACCTCCCTGGACGTGGCCGCAAGAGAAAACTTGATTGAAGTTAGCAGCGAAGGATTGTTCGAATGGTGGAGAAAGCACCTTGATCAACTGCCAAACATATTCAAGCTGACCTTCCGACACAAGGTGTGACAGTTTCAACTTACACCATCCATCGCCAACTTAATTGAAAGCGGGTTCTATGGTTGGAGACCCAGGAGGACCCCACTGGTGAGAGAGAGAGACAAAAGAAAGCCTGACTGGAATTTGCGAAAACACACCTGAACACGCCAAAGTTCTTCTGGGAGAATGTCCTGTGGACAGGTGAGACCAAATTAGAGCTTTTAGGCAAAGCACATAATCTCTATGTTTACCGAAAACAAAATGAAGCCTTCAAAGAAAAGAACACGTTCCCTATAGTCAAACATGGAGGAGGTTCAGTGATGTTTGGGGTTGCTGTGCTGTCTCTGGCACTGAGTGCCTTGAATGTGTGCATGGCATCATGAAATCAGGGGATTACCAAGGTATTTTGGAGCGCAATGTTCAACCCATTGTCAGAAAGCTGAGTCTCCGTCGAAGGTCATGGTTCTTGCAGCAGGACAATGACCCCAAACACACTTCAAAGAGCACCCAGGAATGGTTCAAGACAAAACGCTGGACTGTTCTGAAGTGGCCAGCAATGAGTCCAGATCTAAATCCCATTGAACACCTGTGGGGAGATCTGAAAACAGCAGTTTTCAGAGATTGCAAAAGGAGCCGACTGATGACGGTGATTCTCTTTGTGAATCCGGGGACCCGGAAACTGAGAGAATTGATTGATCTCGCGCTGGAAGATTGTGCCAACCGCCAACCCAATTTGGTTGGTAGAGCATTTGCTTTGTTTCTGTTGCGTTGCTTACATTGCTTGATTGCTGGCTTGCTTTTTACGGAGGGTGAATGTAATAAAAATGAAGAAGAGGATTCGAATGAAATGACCTTGAGAAGGGAATATAACGGGTTGCTGTGGAAGGAGGAGGTTTTCGTTTGATATCTGTCTGTTGTGAGCGGACGCTCGAGAAAGGTATGATGGGGGAATGCATTATTTGCTTCCTTATGAACGATGAAATGCTGGTAGAATCTTTGCTGTAGTTCTGACATTATTTGTTTTGTTTATATAGGGTAAGTGGAGATAGATTTCAATAAAGCCTCTTATCTGGAAACCGAGGTCTCGACTTGATTTCATAACACCACTGCTCTATGACAATTGTTTTTCACCAATTATTTGCATATTTTCTTAATTGTGTGCATGTCGCCAAATGCGCTACATTTTGTTCTGTGATCCACGTTTGTACACACCTGCTCACGGATGATGTTAACCAATCTCGTTGAACCCCTCTTTTGGTCAAACTCACCAGCCGGTCATGAACCACAACACATGGATGCTCTTCTACTTCATCTCCTTCTTGCTGATCGTCGGCTTCTTCGTCCTCAACATGTTTGTCGGCGTTGTGGTGGAGAACTTCCACAAGTGTCGACAACAGCAAGAAGAAGAGGAGGCACGGATGCGCGAGGAACGCCGCCAGAAGCGCCTCGAAAAGAAACGTCGCAGTAAGGCTTGTTTAACATTGAACTTCTCCATGCTTTGACATCTGTCTTTTATCCTTCTCTTTCTCTCATTCTCTCCACTTGCATGAATTTTAAAAAAAATATTCTCAAAGTTACAGTTGCACCCCTTTCTTCATTTAATTCACATGAGGCCTATATAGCCTTGGTGGTAAGATATTCTTCTTCTTTTTTTTTACTTGAAGCTTCTTGAATTATTTTTTGTTCACATAGACAATAGAATGTGAACTCTGTTGTTGCTGTTTTTCACACTTGGATTGATGTTTGTTTTCATTTTCTAAAACATTTTTTTTTATTGTTACAAACATGACTTAAGGGTTAATGAGAGGTTAATTATGAATTGGTTATCTCTTGATGAATGTTCGTGTAAGTTTTGTGTAATCCCAATTCGCCATAACCAGGATCGGTTGTTAGCAATGTTAGCAACGTTCAGGTTCGGGTGTACCTGATATACCTTGTAGACGTTGAATGAATGACCAGGATCTGGTGTACCTGATCTACCTTATCGACGATGAATGAAATGTCCAGGATCGGGTGTACCTGATCTACCTTGTAGATGTTGAATGAAATGACCAGGATCGGACCTGATCTACCTTGTAGATGTTGAATGAAATGACCAGGATCAGGTGTACTTGATTACCTTGTAGATGTTGAATGAAATGACCAGGTTCGGGTGTACCTGATCTACCTTGTAGACGATGAATGAAATGTCCAGGATCGGGTGTGCCTGATCTACCTTGCAGACAATGAATGAAATGACCAAGATCGGGTGTACCTGATCTACCTTGTAGATGTTGAATGAAATGACCAGGATCGGGTGTACCTGATCTACCTTGCAGACGATGAATGAAATGACCAGGATAGGGTGTACCTGAACTACCTTGTAGACGATGAATGAAATGACCAGGATCGGGTGTACCTGATCTACCTTGTAGATGTTGAATGAAATGACCAGGATCGGGTGTACCTGATCTACCTTGTAGATGTTGAATGAAATGACCAGGATCGGACCTGATCTACCTTGTAGATGTTGAATGAAATGACCAGGATCAGGTGTACTTGATTACCTTGTAGATGTTGAATGAAATGATCAGGATCGGGTGTACCTGATCTACCTTGTAGACGATGAATGAAATGACAAGGATTGGGTGTACCTGATCTACCTTGTAGACGATAAATGAAATTACCAGGATCGGGTGTACCTGATCTACCTTGTAGATGTTGAATGAAATGACCAGGTTCGGGTGTACCTGATCTACCTTGTAGATGTTGAATGAAATGACCAGGATTGGGTGTACCTGATCTACCTTGTAGACGATGAATGAAATGACCAGGATCGGGTGTACCTGATCTACCTTGTAGATGTTGAATGAAATGACCAGGATTGGGTGTACCTGATTTATCTTGTAGACGATGAATGAAATGACCAGGATCGGGTGTACCTGATCTACCTTGTAGATGCTGAATGAAATGACCAGGATTGGGTGTACCTGATCTACCTTGTAGACGATGAATGAAATGACCAGGATTGGGTGTACCTGATCTACCTTGTAGATGCTGAATGAAATGACCAGGATTGGGTGTACCTGATCTACCTTGTAGATGTTGAATGAAATGACCAGGATCGGGTGTACCTGATCCACCTTGTAGATGTTGAATGAAATGACCAGGATCGGCTGTACCTGATCTACCTTGTAGACGTTGAATGAAATGACCAGGATCGGGTGTACCTGAGCTACCTTGGAGACGTTGAATGAAATGACCAGGATCGGGTGTACCTGATCTACCTTGTAGACGTTGAATGAAATGACCAGGATCGGGTGTACCTGATCCACCTTGTAGATGTTGAATGAAATGACCAGGATCGGGTGTACCTGAGCTACCTTGTAGACGTTGAATGAAATGACCAGGATCGAGTGTACCTGAGCTACCTTGGAGACGATGAATGAAATGACCAGGATCGGGTGTACCTGATCTACCTCATAGAATGTGTACCTGATCTACCTTGTTTTGTTATCCCAGTTAGTAGTTAGTATTATTAGTTCGTATTATTTCTTAGTTATCTCATAATGAATGTTAGTGTAAGTGTTTTGTTATCCCAGTTAGTAGTTAGTATTATTAGTTAGTATTATTTCTTAGTTATCTCATAATGAATGTTAGTGTAAGTGTTTTGTTATCCCAGTTAGTAGTTAGTATTATTAGTTAGTATTATTTCTTAGTTATCTCATAATGAATGTTAGTGTAAGTGTTTTGTTATCCCAGTTAGTAGTTAGTATTATTAGTTAGTATTATTTCTTAGTTATCTCATAATGAATGTTAGTGTAAGTGTTTTGTTATCCCAGTTAGTAGTTTTATTAGTTAGTATTATTTCTTAGTTATCTCATAATGAATGTTAGTGTAAGTGTTTTGTTATCCCAGTTAGTAGTTAGTATTATTAGTTAGTATTATTTCTTCGTTATCTCATAATGAATGTTAGTGTAAGTGTTTTGTTATCCCAGTTAGTAGTTAGTATTATTAGTTAGTATTATTTCTTCGTTATCTCATAATGAATGTTAGTGTAAGTGTTTTGTTATCCCAGTTAGTAGTTAGTATTATTAGTTAGTATTATTTCTTCGTTATCTCATAATGAATGTTAGTGTAAGTGTTTTGTTATCCCAGTTAGTAGTTAGTATTATTAGTTAGTATTATTTCTTCGTTATCTCATAATGAATGTTAGTGTAAGTGTTTTGTTATCCCAGTTAGTAGTTTTATTAGTTAGTATTATTTCTTAGTTATCTCATAATGAATGTTAGTGTAAGTGTTTTGTTATCCCAGTTAGTAGTTAGTATTATTAGTTAGTATTATTTCTTCGTTATCTCATAATGAATGTTAGTGTAAGTGTTTTGTTATCCCAGTTAGTAGTTAGTATTATTAGTTAGTATTATTTCTTCGTTATCTCATAATGAATGTTAGTGTAAGTGTTTTGTTATCCCAGTTAGTAGTTAGTATTATTAGTTAGTATTATTTCTTCGTTATCTCATAATGAATGTTAGTGTAAGTGTTTTGTTATCCCAGTTAGTAGTTAGTATTATTAGTTAGTATTATTTCTTCGTTATCTCATAATGAATGTTAGTGTAAGTGTTTTGTTATCCCAGTTAGCGACGACCAAGATTTCCAATGACCAGGATCAGTTGCCCAAGCCCCTTGTCCCTCCTTTCCCTCTGGAATTAACACTTAATCGTTTCCCATTGTCATTTCTCACCTCCCACACCGGACCCCATCAAAGTGGCAATTCTGTGTGTGTAAGTCCCACACATTCCACTGACATGGCATGTCCACAGGAACAACTGCTTGTGTTTGTTGGCTTCACAGGAAGGGTGGGGGGGGGGGGGGGGGGGAGAGGCCTCACGGCAGGGAGGGAAGGGATCGGTGGCTAGATAAGTGAGCTGGGAGTCTGTGGCCAGAGTGGCCCAAGGCAATAAAAAACTAGAACGCCACTCAGTAGAGCGCATACTCCCGCCGTGGGTCAAGTTGGAATAGTACGATTTCACAAAAGTTTGAGGGAGTAGTTCAGTGACAACACAAGACAAGACAACACAAGACAGACACTGCACAGATATATATTTAGAATATATAGAATATAATGTTTAAAAAGAACAAGGCAATTCCACTTACATTTTCGGATTCAGCGTTCAATTCTATATAAGTGAGTGTATTTTGAGGCACGTGTGACTTCAAATAAAATTGTACGCCAGGAAAACGTTCGTTTCATTCCTTAGGGATACAACATGTAAAACTGGCCCAAACGTCAAAACAAAACTCGCTCATTTTAAGTCGTACAAGCTAATGCAACCACTCATTCTTCTGGGAAGAATCCCGTGCACATGCTTGTCACACTTTTAAGTCACCTAAGTCTTTATAAGTTCATCAAATGACAAATAATGACACCGCGATTGACATTCGCTGAGGGAAATGTTGATATCTCCACTGAGGTAAAAAAAAAAACAAAAAAAAAACAGTTTTAAAGCATTATACGTATCAAACGATACATTTTATGAAATGGGGAAACCGAATACACACTTTGGTGGTTTTAAAATGACAGAATATGTCTTTATTAGAAAAAAAAAAAGAAGAACCTTGAAGACGACGCTGCTAAAAGATTACCGCTCTAACGCATGACCACGAGTTTAAACTACATTTACAACAAATATGAAAACTATTTTCATATTACAATGTTAAATATAGAATACATAGAAGATAATGTTTAAAAAAATGAGTCCTATCTTCCAATGGTAAAAAATCCTTCAAAAAAATCCTGGATCGGGAATAATATCCTGAGCTTCAAAAACTAATCAATTCTTCCTTATCCCAAGGGCAATCATCCCACCAACTTTCATCCAAATCCGTTCAGAACTTTCCCAGATATCGTATTCACGAACACACACACACACACACACACACACACACACACACACACACACACACACACACACACACACACACACACACGGACGGACACGATTGAATGCATTACTCCCTGGCGGGAGTAACTAGAACAGCACTGGGTAGTGCGCAAACTTCCGCCAGACTCACGAGTTTATGTTTTGTATCCCACTGATAAGCCAGATCTGGATTCGGACCTGAACCAAAATCTAATCATTTCATCCTTGTCACATACACTACCCATCTGCCAAATTTAGTCGGAATCTGTCCACAACTTTTTGAGATATCGTGTTCACAAACAAACATAGAGACAAACAGACAGGGGTGAAAACATAACCTCCCTGCACCTTCGGTGGCGGAGGTAAAGAGGGAGTCAGCAGCACACAGGAGCCACCAGAGTCGAGGATGAGTGTCAATGCCAGTGAAGTTTGCCAGAGACTAGTCAAGAGTGTTGGCCAGAGCCAGGGCCACAGACGAGGTCGGGGCCGTGCCGAGTCATGCATTACAGCTGAGGATCGAGACACGAGGCCCAGCTTCCGGCCCATTTGCACATGACAAGGGCCCAAACATGTAATTTTCCCACACATAGAATTGCCAATCTTTTCTGTCACTGCTTCTGGAGCATTTGTTGCCAACCATAGGGACGTCAACTTGGTCAGGGTCGCCCAGATAGCCCAGGTGGCAGAGCATTGGTTCGGTTCACCAGAGGACCTGGGTTAAATTCCTGACCTGGGCATGTAATTTTCCCACATATATCAATGTCAATTAATTATTTACAATCCTCTTTATATATATATATATATATATATATATATATATATATATATATATATATATATATATATATATATATATATATATATATATATATATATATATATATATATATAATCGGGAGGTTAAATCAGACGCGGACGTAGCTTCAGGACGTCGATCTTTAATTTGACAAGCTTTCGACCAACAAAGGTCTTCTTCTTAGTCTACAAAAACAACAGGCATGTACATTAGTCAAGCCTGCATAGTGATATGTGTGTAAGATGCGTGATATGTGTAGAAAATGCATACAAAAGGAAGAGCCACGCGAAAGCTCACTCACCGTCCCCAAGTTCAACGGAAGTGAAGCGCAGCTGACAGTTACCGTTCGCGTTACAGTTGGTGCACGTGCATATACAAATATATATTTACATACATACATAAACACACAAGCATATATTCATATACCATTTATATTCATAAAATATATTTATATATTTATTTATATATTTATATAAATGACATATAAAGGTAGAATGAATGAATGAGTGAATGAATGAGTTACGGTTAATGATTTGATTGGGTTGATGTTGAAACATTCTTTAATCATCAAAATTTATGCCATGAGGGATTTTGTCCGAAGTTTATGTATCCAAAAGGACTCACGTTTCAGAATCGTGGTGTGTGATCGATTTGTGATTGATTCAATGGCAGAGATTTGAATGTCATTTATAGAGTGATCCGGTTGATTAAAGTGTATCGTGTCAGGTAGAGATTTGCCCTGACTGGTGTGGAAGTTGTTGATTTCTGACCGGGTGTTATTAAATCATGTGTAAACTGAGAATACACTCTACAGCAGACGACACCGGGGCATCCAGCTCCGGGGCATCACGGCAGACGACACCATGTACTACCATGTGGTCGCCGCCCTGGGGCCCGGCACTGCCGCCCGCGTCGTGTCCATCCTTCGGCGCCCGCCGGGCACCCACAAGTACGCGGCGCTCAAACGTCTTCTCCTCGCCACGTTCGGGCTCACGGAGGCCGAACGCGCCGACCGCCTCCTGGACCTTCCCGCCCTCGGCGGCACACGACCGTCTGTTCGGATGGATTTTATGTTGTCCCTTCTTGGAGACCAGCGCCCGGATTTTTCGCGGCCTGCGACACGCGGTCGATGTACGGTGCTGCCATAGTGGATCCCGGTGCGGAGGCTACAGCGCCCCCTGCTTCCCTCGTGGCCGCTGCTACGCCCCGCCCGCTACCGCCGCCGCCACCGCCGGCACGGCCGACGCGGCAGCCACCGCCGCAAACCTGGTGCTACTATCATGCCAGGTTTGGCCGCAAGGCTAGAGCGTGCCGCCCGCCGTGTTCTTTCGACGGGTCGGGAAACGACCGGGCCGGCGCTCACTTGCGGCCATGAGCGTCGGCCATTCCGGCAGCCTCCTGTTCATCACAGACACCTCGTCTGGCTGCCGTTTTCTGTGCGACACGGGAGCGCAGGTAAGCGTCCTCCCTGCCTCTGCGTCCGACAAGCAAGCCGCGGGCCGGGGCCCCGCCTTGCTCGCTGCCAATGGAACACCCATCCACACATTCGGGAAGCGTTGCCTCTCGCTGCGTTTCGGAGGGCAGCACTTCAAATGGTCTTTCGTCACCGCCAGCATGCCAATGGCCCTGCTCGGTGCGGACTTCCTTTGTACGAATGGGCTGTTGGTGGACGTTAAGCGTCGACACCTCGTCCAGGCCGAAACCTTCAGCTGGCTCGCTTGTTCGCTGAGCGGCTCGTTGAGCAGCTCGCTGAGCGGCTCACCGAGTGGCTTACCAAGCGGCTTGCTGAGCGGTTCCATCCCGGCGAAGTTAGTCTGTACGCTTCCGGCAGCAGACGAGTTTACCTGCCTCCTCGCCAGTTTCCCGGCACTCACGCGGCCCACCTTTTCAGCGGTGGCTGTCAAACATGGGGTGGAGCACCATATCCCCACCGTCGGACCACCGGTCTACGCCCGGGTGCGCCGCCTCGACCCCACGAAGCTTGCCATGGCGAAAGCGGAGTTCGCCACGCTGGAGCGGCTGGGCATCGTACGGCGCTCCAACAGCGCATGGGCCTCTCCTCTGCACATTGTGCCCAAGGATGGCGGCCGTGCTGTGACTACCGCTGGCTCAACGACGCCACCACCCCCGACCGCTACCCGGTCCCGCATATTCAGGACTTTTCCGCCCGGTTGGCGAAAACGACCATTTTCTCCAAGGTGGACCTCATCCGGGGCTACCACCAGGTCCCCGTACAACCGGACGATGTACCAAAGACGGCCGTTATCACACCTTTCGGCCTCTTTGAGTTCTTGCGGATGCCCTTTGGGTTGAAAAATGCGGCCCAGGCGTTCCAGCGGCTCATGGACAGCGTCTTGCGCGACTTGTCTTTCATCTACGTCTACCTGGACGACATCCTAGTCGCGAGCGCGTCCCGGGAGGAGCACCTGCTCCACCTCCGCACGCTCTTCGAACGCCTGGGCCAGCATGGCCTGATAATCAACCCCGCGAAGTGATGTTTCGGCGTCACCGCCATCGACTTCTTGGGGCACCGCATCACCAGGCACGGGGCCATCCCTTTACCGGCCAAGGTGGAGGCGGTCAGGAGTTTCCCGCGCCCCCGCACGATCAAGGGGCTCCAGGAATTCCTGGGCATGGTGAATTTTTATCACCGCTTCGTGCCCCGCGTCGCTCAGCTCCTGCGCCCCCTGCACGAGCCCCTCCGGGGGAAGCCGGGCAAAGGTGACATCGCCTGGACGGAGCAAATGGCCACGGCGTTTGCGGGCGCAAAGCTGGCCTTGGCCAACGCCACCATGCTGGCGCACCGGCGCCCGATGCACCAATCGCCCTCACCACCGACGCGTCGGACTACGCGGTGGGCGTGGTGCACGAGCAGTGGGTGAGTGGTGCTTGGCAGCCGCTGGCGTTTTGTAGCCGGCAGCTCCGCCCGCACGAGCGCCGGTACAGCACCTTCGACCGCGAGCTGCTCGGGCTCCACCTGGCGGTCCGACACTCCGCCATCTGCTCGAGGGCCGGCCGCTCACGGCCTTCGTTGATCACAAGCCCCTTGTTTTCGCGATGGCCAAGGTCGCCGAGCCGTGGTCGGCCCGGCAGCAACGTCACCTCTCTGCCGTGTCCGAGTACACGACGGACATCCGTCACGTTGCAGGTAAGGACAACCCGGTGGTGGATTGCCTTTCCCATTCCGTCGCACACGCGGTCCACCTCGGGATCGACTATGCCCTGATGGCGGAGGACCAGACCGCCGACCCCGGCGTCCAGGCCTTGCGGACCGCCATCACGGGCCTCCGCGTCACTAAGGTGCCGTTCGACATCGCGGGCACTGCCCTCTTGTGCGACGTCTCCCTCGGCCGGCCTCGCCCCATCGTGCCCGCTGGCTGGCAGCGCCCGGTTTTTGACGCCATCCACGGCCTGTCCCACCCGGGCTCGAAGGCCTCCCAGAAGCTCGTCACGGCGAAGTTCGTCTGGCATGGCCTCAGGAAGAACGTCCGCGACTTGGCCAGGACGTGCCTCGCGTGCCAGCGCGCGAAAGTCCACCGCCACACCCAAGCCCCGTTGGCCCCGTTTACGGTGCCCGAGCGTCGGTTCGACCATGTCCACGTCGACTTGGTGGGACCTCTGCCCCCCTCGCGGGGTTTCACCCACCTCCTCACCATGGTGGACCGCACCACCTGGTGGCCGGAGGCCGTGCCATTGGCGGCGACGGCTGCGGCTGACATCGCGCAAGCCTTCATCGCCTCGTGGGTTGCTCGGTTCGGCGCCCCCTCGGACATCTCGTCCGACCACGGCCCCCAGTTCACCTCGGAGCTCTGGGGAGCAGTGGCGCAAGGGCTCGGCGTTAAGCTGCACCACACCACGGCTTACCACCCCCAGGCCAACGGCCTGTGCGAGCGCTTCCATCGCTCAATGAAGGCCGCGCTCCGGGCCAGCCTATGCGACGGCAGCTGGGCAGACAGGCTCCCCTGGGTCCTGCTGGGCCTCAGGACGGCGCCCAAGGACGACCTGCGCGCGTCCTCGGCGGAGCTGGTCTTCGGGCAACCACTGCGGGTACCGGGCGAATTTATCCCCGACTCCACGGCCCCTTGGTCCGCGGCGCAATAGCGCTCCACCCTCCAGGAGACCGCCAGGAGGTTCGCCCCGGTGCCGACGGCACACCACGGTTGCCCGTCCTCCCACGTCGCCCCGGAGCTTCGCACGGCGGAGTACGTTTTTGTCAGGCACGACGCCCACCGGGCGCCGCTGCGGCCCCCGTACGACGGGCCCTTCTGCGTGCTGGAGACCGGGGACAAGCATTTCACCGTGGACATCGGCGGTACTCCAGATCGTATCTCCGTGGACCGCCTCAAGCCGGCCCACCTCGATCTGGACCACCCCCCGCAAGCAGCTCTGCCTCCGTGGCGAGGCCGCCCCCCGGCGGGCAGACCCCCGGCACCCCCCCAGCCCCGCTACCCCCCAGCCCTGCACGCATCGCCAGAGGGCTTTTCGGCCGGGTCATCCGGCTTCCCCGCAAGCTCACCCTTCAGGTGCGCGGGAATTCTGGGGGGGCGCGTGTGGCGGACACAATGTCAGTGGGCAATAATTCCGCGCACCAGTGGGTGGCGCGAGTGTCCGGGCGTGGAAGCGCAGCTCAGGCCACGCCCGGAGCAAAGGCGTCACGAGGCGCAGGGTGGAACTGAGATACATGCCCCGCCTTTCGGCCGACCGGCCACGCCCAAGGGCAAGGCGTGGCCTCGGGACATATATGCGGGCTCTAAAGTCGAGCCCGCTCAGTGCTTACGTGCGAGCTGTTAATAAAGTGTTTCAGTTTGTACAACGCGTTGTGGCCTACCTTCTTGGCAAACGAATTGTGTGTGCACAGCACCACTATATATATATATATATATATATATATATATATATATATATATATATATATATATATATATATATTGTTGGTATTATAATACATCTTTGCACGATATAATATTCTGATTTATTTCAGTCTTGGTTTTTCTATCATTTGTTGTTTTATTCCTTGTTCTCCTTCTATTCCGTTTCATTTTCTTACGTTGGCAGATCACTTTGCTGGTATATCACTTTACAGAGGCCCAAAAGCAGCCATACTGGGCAAGATACAGCACGGCACGCCTTGCTGTGCACCGCCTGTGTACAAGCCACTACCTGGATCTGTTCATCTCGATCACCATCGGCCTCAATGTCGTCTCTATGGCCATGGAACATTACAAGCAGCCAGCCGTGAGTGTGGCCTTATCTCATAATATCCAGAATTACAATATACCCGGCGTGGGGGGTGGGGGGCAGGAGAGGGAGGGGTGAGGAAGGGAGTGGTGGTAGTGGAAGGGGGTTCATCACCTTTTCGTTGAATATATGCTGCTGAATGTGCCGTTCATCACATTTCTGAGTTAAGTGTGATGCCGATCAGGAAGAAGAAGAAGCCGTCATATCATACCAACTTCGTACACTTCCGGAATTGTTTGATTTATTTGTGTTCAAATGTCTGGTGATTGTTTTGTATTTATTTATGCGAATGTGTACTTGTATATAACTGTCATTAATTTTAAAAAGGCTTCGGCACTATTGAGCGATTTATTTATTTATTTTGTATAATTTTTTTTTAATCCCAAAAAAACAACTTTTTTATTTCAGAATTTTTTAATTTTTTAAAATATTTTTTGGCCGTAAACACTCCCAGGCACTCACTGATGAAGCTCTGAAAGTTTGACGAAGATGCGTTCAGCCATCTCTGAGAAAAATAGCGACAGACAGACTGTTACGTGGTCCCCTCGGTGACTACCTGGTCTCGGTGACCCCCGGACCGTGAGAGGAACTTCGCCAGAAAGTAGTATTATATATGCGCTTTCGCAACGCAATCCCTATGAATTCCACCCAAGAGAAAACTGATGTTCAATGATATATTTCAAGGGTAATGATACCATACAATTTCAATGATACAATCAAGGGTATATTCCCCGAGCAATCCACCATCCACAATTCACACTCAACAATCAATCAATCCCCTAGATGATTAAGATGGCCATCTTACATACGTGTGTCCCCTTTTGTACTCACGACCCCCTTTGGTCTCTGTCCCTCACAATGTCTCTGGGCCCCTCCTGACCAAGATGCTATTCGGCTTCGCCGCACTCGGGCGGTTGAACGAACCCCGGGTGGACGTTTTTCCACCGGGCAGGTATCGTACCGGGCCCCACGGCTGCAGCCCCCTCCTGGCTACGCGAAGCGGGTACTGTAAAGCAAGCAAAAGCCACACGCCGCTTGCAACGCGTGTTAGGCCCCAACGTGCGACCCGTACGCGTCTTTGTAGACGGTGCCGCGAACGGTGCCAGACGCTGGGTCGGTGCACGGCCCCATGGCAGCTTGACGTCTCCACCGGGTCGGTACACGTCCCGGTAACTCCTCTCGCCAGACGGGCTTGGGAACGCCGCTTTTCCACGCGGCGCAAGATCGATCCCACCTTTCGTTGGAGCGGGGAGAGGAAGAAGAATCCTCGTCGCTTCTCTTCCTCGTGTCCTTTCTTCTTCCGTTTCCGGTCTCTTTTTCCAGAAGGGCTCCTGACCCTCCAACCACAACAACCCTTAATCGACTACACATTGATAAGCAAAGACCTGAATAGGAATTCACATACATTCCCATAAATATGTAACACTCCCCCCCTTCAAGAAAGAAAGTTTGAACCCAGCGAAAACTTTCTTTGCCGGCCAACTTGGATAAACCAACCAGATAACTCAACCCCCCCCCCACATTATCAGTTCCCCCCGGGCACAGTTATCACTTAAAAATAAAGCAACCAAAATTTCCCCACAACCCCCCCAGATTAACTCACTCTGGACTAAGCACCAGCAACGACATTGTCCCTGCCCTTTACATGTTCAATTTCCCGTTGGACTCCTGCCAAGCCAAACTCCATCTCATGACCCTCTGACTTTGACTGTCAGTTTCTTGTGAATGAAGGTTAAGGGGTTGATCAAAGATCCAAAGTTAAGCAACTCGATCGCACTTTTTCCGGGAGGCCAAGCCGAGTATTCACTACATGGATGCCTTTAGGAACGTGGAGTTCACGGTTAGTCCGTGCAGGAAAGTTCTCTACATGGGCGCCTTGAGGAACGTGGAGTTCACGGTTAGTCCGTGCATGAAAGTTCACTACATGGACGCCTTTAGGAACGGCGTTCACGGTTAATCCGTGTAGGAATCTTGGCTCGGCGGCTCCGCCGCATTCAGTGCTTCAACTTCTCAGAACTTCCCTAATAATTATGGTGGGACCGCTTGTCCCTGTAGTCCCATGAATAGCGGTCTCCTTCTCGGCCACTACTTTGACAATCCTTGCTTCGGGAGCTGCCGAACTCAGGGAGCCTCCATAATAATATTGATTGCGGCCACCACCAAAACTACCGCCCAGTTGTCCTCTCCTGTAGACCTCTCGACGCCTACGAAATGCCTTCCCTACTGTTATGGTCCGACCCTCCAAATCCTTGCCATTCCAATTCTTCTCTGCCTCTCTGGCGTCTTTTGTGCTTGCAAACGTGACAAAGCCGAACCCTCTTGACTGTTGCGTTTCCCTGTCTCTTACCAACCGCACTTCCACCAGCGGCCCATATCTGTTGAAGACAGAGGTCAGAACTTCTTCCTCTGTTTTGAAGTTCAGTCCCCCTACAAATAACTTGGTACTTTTGTCGCCATCCCGAGCTGGTGTGGTGTTATTTTCCCTGCTGGGCTCTTTACCAACCCTCAGGTTACCATAAACTTGACCCCCGGCCAAATCATTCCCGATAACCACAGATACACCCTCTACAGGAAGCGTGGCTTGTAAACCGACGGTGACCGGTCCTGACACCAAATCGGACTCCAAATGGATGACATGAAGTGGAGCACTAACACCGCCCCCGATCCCCTGTAAACGAACACTATCCCCCGTTGCCGTCTCCTCGGACCATGGCAAAATGCCTTCAAGCATTAAAGATTGATGTGCTCCTGTGTCCCTCAATATCCTAACCGGTCTCCGGTTAGTCGAGGCTCCATCCAGTGACACAAACCCCTCTGAAATAAATGGTTGGCAACCCTTTTGATGGCGATTTCTCACAATGGCCATTGCATTTGGAGTCGTAATAGTCGGACTCCGCTCTGGGTCTTCCCTTTTCATGCGGTAACAACTGGACATCAAGTGTCCAGGTTTCTTGCAAAAAGCGCAAGTAGGCCCGGAGGAAAAACTCGTGGTCTGCCTCGGGCCCCCCGAAATATAAGTTTGTCTTGGGCCCGCATCCCTCTGATTTCGAACAGGTGGGGTATCCGCGTTGTCCCCATAATCCTCTCGAGGCCGCCGCCATGTATGGTCGTTCTCCGCACCTGCTGTTCCCCACCTCCCCTGCGGAGATCTAGGCGAGGAGTTAGGTTCGTGGACCTCTATTCGGTGGGTTAAGGCATAATCATCTGCCATGGTGGCTGCGTCCCACAACTTTGGTACTTTCTTTTCCTGCAGGTACACTTTGATGTCCTCGTGGACACACTGCTGAAATTCCTCCACCAGGATCAAGTCACGCAAGGTTTCGAAGTCTTTCCCGACTCCTTTTGACTCACACCACCGATCAAACATGTTTTCTTTCACTCTGGCAAACTCCACATGGGTCTCACTCTCCCTCTTCCTGGCATTCCTGAATTTTTGCCTGTAAGCTTCCGGAACCAACTCATAGGCTTTGAGGATGTGCTTCTTCAGTACCTCATAATCTGCACATTGGTCCATTGGTAGCGCCGAATAAATCTCTTGAGCTTTTCCCACCAGCACACTTTGCACTAGTATGGTCCAGGCCTCCTCCGGCCAGTTTAATTGTCGAGCCACTTTCTCAAAGTGTGGAAAAAATTTCGCGACTTCCTTTTCACTGAACGGTGGAACCAGCCTCACATGTCTGCCCACATCCCAGGTTTTCTGGTTAGGTGTCGACCCCGTCAGCAAGGGTGGTACCTCTCCCCGTTCTCTCATTAACTCCAGCTCCTTGAATTTAATTTCCTGCTGAAGCTCCATGTCACGTTCCTTTAATTCCCTTTCCGCTTTTCTCTCCTCTGCTTCGAGGTCCCTTGCAGCTCTCCTCTCCTCTGCTTTTCTACCTTCTAACCTTTCCTGGAGTTCTCGTTCCACTCTCCTTTCCTCTGCTTGTTTCTCTTCTCTCCTCTCTTCTGCTTTCCTTTCTTCTTCTGCTCTTTCCTTTTCTGCTTTCCTTTCTTCTTCTGCTCTTTCCTTTTCTGCTTTTCTTTCTTCTTCTGCTCTTTCCTTTTCTGCTTTCCTTTCTTCTTCTGCTCTTTCCTTTTCTGCTTTCCTTTCTTCTTCTGCTAACCTTTCCTGGAGTTCTCGTTCCACTCTCCTTTCCTCTGCTTGTTTCTCTTCTCTCCTCTCTTCTGCTTTCCTTTGTCTTCTGCTCTTTCCTTTTCTGCTTTCCTTTCTTCTTCTGCTCTTTCCTTTTCTGCTTTCCTTTCTTCTTCTTTAATCCGTTCCTGGCTCCGTAATTGCAACTCCAGTTTCCGGAGCTCAACGTCTTCTGGTTCTTCGGGTAGCCACTGCCAGGCTAACTCGTCCCATGTTCCTAATCCCACCATAGACTGTATCACCGTGGTCTGCAACTCTGCCTTCCTCAAATTAGTTCGGACCTCCAAGTTAAAATGTTTGGCCAATTTCAAGAGGTCCGCTTTTAGTAACGCTCGGAACTGTGCCTCACTAGGTGTTACCGCAAAGTTCTGTGCAACAAACGCCATGGTGACTATCGTTAACACCTGTTAACCTTCACCCAAGACTTTACCACAATTTCTCAAAAATTTACCAATTAATAATTAATTAATTAATTTTATTTAATAAAAATATTATTTTATTATTTTATACAATTTTAGATCCCGGACGTAGACCCAATTGCGAATCCGCAAATCGTAATTTGGACGAGCCCCCAATTCTGTTACGTGGTCCCCTCGGTGACTACCTGGTCTCGGTGACCCCCGGACCGTGAGAGGAACTTCGCCAGAAAGTAGTATTATATATGCGCTTTCGCAACGCAATCCCTATGAATTCCACCGAAGAGAAAACTGATGTTCAATGATATATTTCAAGGGTAATGATACCATACAATTTCAATGATACAATCAAGGGTATATTCCCCGAGCAATCCACCATCCACAATTCACACTCAACAATCAATCAATCCCCTAGATGATTAAGATGGCCATCTTACATACGTGTGTCCCCTTTTGTACTCACGACCCCCTTTGGTCTCTGTCCCTCACAATGTCTCTGGGCCCCTCCTGACCAAGATGCTGGTCGGCTTCGCCGCACTCGGGCGGTTGAACGAACCCCGGGTGGACGTTTTTCCACCGGGCAGGTATCGTACCGGGCCCCACGGCTGCAGCCCCCTCCTGGTCACGCGAAGCGGGTACTGTAAAGCAAGCAAAAGCCACACGCCGCTTGCAACGCGTGTTAGGCCCCAACGTGCGACCCGTACGCGTCTTTGTAGACGGTGCCGCGAACGGTGCCAGACGCTGGGTCGGTGCACGGCCCCACGGCAGCTTGACGTCTCCACCGGGTCGGTACACGTCCCGGTAACTCCTCTCGCCAGACGGGCTTGGGAACGCCGCTTTTCCACGCGGCGCAAGATCGATCCCACCTTTCGTCGGAGCGGGGCGAGGAAGAAGAATCCTCGTCGCTTCTCTTCCTCGTGTCTTTTCTTCTTCCGTTTCCGGTCTCTTTTTCCAGAAGGGCTCCTGACCCTCCAACCACAACAACCCTTAATCGACTACACATTGATAAGCAAAGACCTGAATAGGAATTCACATACATTCCCAT
The DNA here is from genome assembly GCF_964187855.1 of Myxine glutinosa. Taxonomy (NCBI): domain Eukaryota; kingdom Metazoa; phylum Chordata; class Myxini; order Myxiniformes; family Myxinidae; genus Myxine; species Myxine glutinosa. The sequence goes on from NC_136261.1 coordinate 31,763,052, forward strand.
AAATATGTAACAAGACAGACAGACCAACAGCTCTCTTATATAGTGAAAGACAAACAGCTGAATGCACCCTGCGTTGCCCGGATTCTTTTTGAATGAATTTTATCTTCTATACGGCCACATTTCGTTCATTAACTGCTATAATTCAGCTTTTACTCGCGGCGGTAGAAGATTGACTACTATAATTCAGCTCAGCTTTTAATTGTGAAATGGGCCCAGCCCGGCCGAGGCGGCCTCGACCGGCTTCGCCATCTAGCCTATAACCGTTAACCTTTATAATCTAGCCCGTCCCGACATTTTTAGGTCTTTTTGAATGAATTTACTACTATAATTCAGCTTTTACTCGCGGCCGTAGAAGATTGACTACGATAATTCAGCTCAGCTTTTAATTGCGAAATGCGTCCAGCCCGGCCGAGGCGGCCTCGACCGGCCTCACCACCTAGCCTATAACCTTCCCGGGGCTTGTCCCGACACTTTTAGTTGTTTTTGAATGAATTTACAACTATAATTCAGCTTTTAGTCGCGGCCGTAGAAGATTGACTACTATCATTCAGCTCAGCTTTTAATTGCGAAATGGGCCCAGCCTGGCCGAGGCGGCCTCGACCGGCCTTGCCACCTGGCCTATAACCTTCCCGGGGACGTCCCGACATTTTTGGTTCTTTTTGAATGAATTTACTACTATAATTCAGCTTTTACTCGCGGCCGTAGAACATCGACTACTATAATTCAGCTCAGCTTTTAATTGCGAAATGGGTGCAGCCCGGCCGAGGCGGCCTTGACCGGCCTCGCCACCGAGCCTATAACCTTCCTGGGGCCCGTCCCGACATTTTTTGTTTTCGAGGTTTCCTCCTATCTTTCACCGTTCAGGAGATATAGCACGTGCAGACAAACAAACAAACAAAAACTCTTTTATATATATATAGATAGAAGAAAGAAGAAGATAGATAGATAGATTATATAATAATTATATATAATTAATATAATTTAATAATTAATTGATATTTATTTATTCATTCATTAAATAATTATTTATTTGGTTGTTTAATTATTTAATTAATTGTTTACTTATTTAATTACGAATTATATAATTATGTATAATTATAATATATATTACAATTACCTAAGCAATTAAATCAATTACAGAATTATAATTACAACCAGAATTACAACTTTCCTGACCAACTGCAAAATTCTCAATTCATCCCCTAACTTGGGGCATTGTATCAACGGCATCAGCCGCATCTCCAAGAAAAAAGGAGCAGCTACATGATGCATATTCTCAGAACAGGAACCATCTACCCTGTAGACATTTAGTGAAATGACTATTATCAGGTGTATGCCACATTTTATGAGAATCATGTGGGTTTGATTGGCTATAAACTATTACAAAAATTCTGTATTCATAAAGAATGTGAGAACCGCAGAGTGGTACGAACTATCAGGTACTAACACAGACAATGTGTGCTTATGTTTAAATGGCTGTATGGGTGGAGTGAAACAGTCCTGCAAAAGACCACATGACCTTGACAACATCACTGGGCAATGATGAGAATGGTTGTCAAAGACTCGTTTGATTTGGAAGCACAGTCCTATGTTGCTCAGCCTCAATCTCTTGCCGACCCCTGAGGCTTTTAACATGTTTTTAACATGCACGTGGCTTTTAACATGTACGTGACCTTTGTTTGTCTCTGATGAAGGTCACTCTGTGGCCGATACTTTGGACTGTGAGCCTTTGCCTTTGTTGCCAAAACCTGGAGTTGGTCTGTCTGTCGCATTTTTACCTCTACCACTGAAGGTAGATGGAGTTTGTGTTTTCACCCATGTCTGTCTGTCTGTTTGTTTGTTTTTCTGTTAGCAAGATATCTCAAAAAGTTATGGAATGGATGGATTCAATTTGGTGGACAGGTTTTTTTTTTTTTTTTTTTTTTTTTTGTATACAAGATCGAGGCTCGTGAAAGAGCTAACATTAATCACACAAAAAGACAAACCGACACACAAAACACAAAAAACAAGGGGAGCGGCAGACAAGATGGGGAGAGAGGGGGAAGGACACAAAAGAGAGGGGGAAGAGGGGGAAGGACACAAACACAACATTTGAGAGCAGGGACATCGGGAGGACTTGGGGGGAGGTGGGAGAGGATTAAAACATATGAACACTGCAAGGACTCTGGGGTGAATTACCGGGGGTAGAAAAGATCAAGGTTTTCGATGGGGGACGATAAGAGATGGTGGTGAACAGCTGTTTTAAAGACCTGGAGGGAGGAGTGGGATTGAAGGGAGTGGGGGAGTTTGTTCCAGAAACGGGAGAAAAGGGGAATGAAAGAGTGAAGGTGAGCAGAGAGCCTAGACTTTGGCAGTTTAACCATAAGAGGGTTGCAGGCAGATCTTGTGCGACCTGAAGGAATATTGGGTGGACAGAGCACAGAGAGAGCTGGGGGAGCAAGGCCGGAGAGGAGTCGGTAGAAGACAGAAAGACCACCAACCTGCCTGCGGTGAGTGAGTGAAAGGCCCTCGGCGTTGACTACATTGCAGGAGATTCCAATGATTCTGAAAGCTTTGGCCTCAACAGCGTGAAGCCGAGCAAGGTGTGAGGCAGGAGCACCAGCCCAGAGGGGGGAACAGTATTCCATTGAGCTGCGGATGAAAGCCTTGTATGTGGTGAGGAGCTCAGGTGTGCCAAGGAAGGACTTCGCACGACGGAGGATGCCCAGTCGGCGACTGGCTTTGGAGGCCAGCTTGGAAATGTGGTTTTCCCAAGAAAGATCATGGCAGATAGTGAGACCCAAAAGCTTGAGCGACAGAACTTCTTGGAGAGGATTGTTGAGAAAGTAGATGGGAGGGTTGTCCAGTCGGTCCTTTCGGAGAGACATTGTAAGAGTGTGAGATTTGTCAGGATTGAAAGACATGTTCCACTTGTTTGACCAGTCTGTGATTTTGTCCAGGTCTGCAGAGAGTGAGGAGGCTGCAGACTGCCGATCTGAGGGATGAGGAATGGAGCGACAGAGAGTAGAGTCGTCAGCAAAGAGATAGAGAGGATTTTCAAGAGAGTCAGAGAGATCATTGATGAAGACCAGAAAAAGCACAGGGCCCAGAACACTACCTTGGGGAACTCCAGCCTGAACAGGAAGAGGAGATGAGAGAAACCCATTCAGGGCCACACGTTGACTACGACCAGAGAGGAAGTCCGCCAGCCATGCGTGGAGATTTCCATGGATACCAAAGGAGGAGAGTTTGGAGAGCAGAGCAGGGTGCCAGACCGTATCGAAGGCACGTGAAATGTCAAGGGAGACAGCTCTAATTTCCTGTTTGGCGTTGAGGACCTCCATCCATTGTTGAGAAAGCAGAAGCAGCATGTCCAGAGTAGAGTGACCAGGTCTGAAATCAAATTGATGATCAGAGATCAAGCCATTGGAGAAGAGGAAAGATTTAATATCTGAAGCAATGATGGATTCCATGACTTTGCTGATAATTGGGAGAAGGCTGATTGGTCTGTAGTTGCTGGGATCTGTTTTTGCACCTTTTTTGTGCAAAGCGGTGATGTTGGCTGATTTCCAAGCAGATGGCAGATGACCTTGAGCAAAAGAGAGGGTGAAGAGAACAGAAAGAGGGAGTGAAAGAGCAGAAGAACATGATTTTAGGACCCGTGGGCTGATGCCATCAGGACCAGTTGCAGAATCAGAGTCGAGGGTTGACAGAAACTTTTCCACCTTGTCAGGAGGAAAGGACACAGAGTCCAGGAGCAGCTGGGTACGACTGGGTACGGTGGGTACAGAGAGGGATGGGTTTGGGACACAAGATTTAGAGGCAAACACAGAGTTGAGGCATTCAGCTTTTTCACGTGCGGAGTCAGCCGTTAAGCCGTTTGAGGTGAGGGAGGGGATGGAGGGGGAACAAACACCAGAAACAGATTTGACCAGACGCCACCAGGATTTGGAAGAGAGAGACAGATAAGAGAGTTCGGTCTTGAGAATGGTGAGATATTGTTTCCTGGCTCTCCTGAGGGTGGACACACACTTGTTTCGGGCTTTGTGAAAGGAAATGAGATTTCCTTCCGTTGGATTTGCTTTCCAGGAGACGAAAGCAAGTTGTTTCAGGGCAACAGCCTCACCACAAGATTCCGTGTACCATGGACGGGAGGAAGGGTATGACAACTGAAGACGAGATGGTATAAATCTGTGCATGAGAGAGAGCAATTTACTTTGAAAGAATTCCCAGGATGAGTTGATGTCAGAGGCAGTAGAGATGGGAGACCAGTCCAGATGATTGATGGCTGCTTGAAGACCGTGCCAGTTGGCCTGAGTGAAATGCCAGACTCGTCGACGCTGAGGAGGCTCTCTGAGAATAGTCAGAGAGATGTCCACTTTGACAAGCACATGATCAGATGAGCCGATTGGAGCAGAAGAAGAGCAGCAGACATTTTCAGGGAAGTTTGTCATAACCAAAAACCTCCACCAAGGTTGGGTGTGTGACCAGGCCTAATTGATTAGATTTTGGTGAAGATCGGGATCTGGAAACTGAAATTTTAAAAGTGATTCTTCACGATTTGGGAGATAGGAGAAAAAACGATATATAACACGATATCTCAAAAAATTTGCGGATTTGGACGAAACTTGGTAGACAGGTTGAGTGTCTGACAAGGCCGAATTGATTCGATTTTGGTGAAGATCCAGATCCGGATAGTAGAGTTTTTTTTTTTAATTTAAAGTGATTCTTCAACATTGAGAGATAGGACCAAAAAGTATATACTGTATAGCACGATATTTCAAAAGGTTGTGCACAGATTGTGGCGACACTTAGTGGCTGCATTGGGTAGGTAACAAGAACAAGCCGATTAGACTTTGGTTCAGGTCCAGATGCAGATCTGGCCTATCAGTGGGATACAAAACGTAAACTGTTCAGCTTGGTGGAGGTATGTGCTTACCCAAGTGCTGTTCAAGTCTGCTCTGTGGTTCTTACATTTTGTGAATATGGATTCTTTGATATCTTTCTTTGAATATGGAACTTTTCTTTGATATCATAAAACGAAAACATTCAATTAGCCTGGTGTTGGCTTATCGGTTAGGGTGCAGGCTTGGGATCCGAGGATCCTGGGTTCGAATCCCGGTCTATTGCTGAATTAACGCCAGCGGGGTTAACTCAGCCTGTCATCCTTCTGAGGTTGGAAAATTGAGTACCAACTCACTGGTAATTCCCTGTGTGTCGCAAGACGCGACTAACAGGGTTGGTGGCAGAAAGGGCATCCGGCCATAAAACATTGCTCCAAAAAGGGGACCAAAAGGCCAACAAAAAGGCCAAAAAGGTGCCCCAAAAAGACAAAAAGGCCAAAAAGGTGCCCCAAAAAGGCCAACCCCTGCTCTGCGGGGAAAAATGGCCTCTAAAGGTCGTTCTTTGGTTCTTCTTCTGCCTGGAAATTCCACTATAGCTAAAATAATCTCTTCTTTTGAAAGATATATCTTGGTATCATGAAGCTGTGACATCATACTATGTTGCACGATGCATTCAGCAAGCAGAGCCTGCTTCAAGATTATCTTGTCTTTCTACCTTTACCCCTTGCAGAACCTTGGACTAGCCCTCAAGTACTGTAACTACCTCTTCACATTTGTGTTTGTGATCGAAGCTGCACTTAAGCTCTTTGCCTTTGGGTTATGGAGGTTTTTCAAGGAGAGGTAAGAGACCTGCTATGTTTTACCCTTTTATATTTGTCTCTTCTCTCTCTACTGTTTCAGAGGCTAATTGTTGTGTTAACACAAACTTTACATTAAAAAATTTTCTTTTTGCATTTGATGACTGATATACGTTTTACTGGCAGTCTCTAGAGCAACATGGTAATTGTAAGATGAATACGAGTTCCCATAGACGGAACCTCAATGCAGGAGGAGGACATTAGGCCCATCAAAGCCTGCGCTATAGTTGCTAACCTAAGGTTGTTTGTCTGTGATCTATTCTTTATAAATAATGAGTGTCAGGCAAGGAGGCCGAACGTACCATTTTTTAAGTCTTTGGAATGACTCGGAGGGGGTTTGAACCACTGACCTCCCAGACTCAGAGCGGACGCTCTAACCATTACGCGGAGTGGTTTCTCAGGTTCCACAACATTATTCCATACAAAATCGTCCACAAAATATTAAATAAATGGTTCTTCAGGACATTAAAAAATATGTTGATGAAATTTATGCCGCAATTTTAAAATCCCTTCAAAAAATGTAAAGCTTTTTTTAACGCCATGTAGAAAAGAGACTCCATTCTCATAGATGAATTAAAATCTTTTATTTTTACTCATTTATTTTCTCAGTCACACAGCTGTGAACATGTTACTGCTTCCCTCTCAGAAATGGACGTCACCTGGACATATCTCTGCAATTCAACACAGTTTGATATCCTGCTCTGTCGATGACATACGTGGATTTTCCCACCTTGATGCCAAGCTGTCTGACTTCCTCCAATCCCGCAGACAAAATGTTGCTATCAGTGGAACCCTCTTCTCTGCCAGTGGAGGCTGGAGAACCTCGAGGTAGTGCCTTGAGCTCAGTCTTGTTCCGCATATGCATAAGTTCTGGAATGCCTTGTATGCCTGGTGTTGGCCTAATAATGGTTAGGGCGGCGGGCTTGGGATCCTAAGGTCCTGAGTTTGAATCCAGTTCAGCTGTTGAATTAATACCAGGTGGGGTTGACTCAGCCTGTCATCCTTCCGAGGTTGGCAAAATGAGTACCAGGGTACTGGGTCCTCTCTCAAGGAGGTTGGTGGCAGGATTTGTACTCCTGCCACCATAAAAACACCTCATTCTGTAGCACACACAGTGGTGTGTGTGGGATGGTGCTGAGGATTCGTCCAAGGATGCAGCGACGTGCTGATCCAGCGTACTCTCTCCTATATATATATATATATATATATATATATATATATATATATATATATATATATATTTTTTATATATATATATATATATATATACATACACATACTGGAAAACCGTCACTCCCTTTTTTCAGATTACTCTACATTTTGTTGTACAGTACCCCTATCTCACGGAGACATAGAGCAGCTGCCTCACTTTCTGCTGCTCTGAAATTTATTACATGCTCCTCTAGCAATTGGAACGTGTCTTTCAATCCTGACAAATCCCACTCTCGCACTGTCGCTTCGGAAGGATCATCAAACTAACCAAACAACATATTTGCACGCTCAGCTACTGAAAGAGAGGTTCAGTCTCTTGAGCATATAGGCCAAACCGTCATCTAAGACCTCTCCTGGGTTGAGCATATAGCTAAGCTGTCCTCCAAAGCCAGTCAGTCTGGGCATCCTCCATCGTTCAAATTCATTCCTTGAAAAATCCAAATCAGGAGCAGCCTATAAGACCTTTCTCCATATCTCAATCCTAGTGCTCTTTTCTATGGGCTGGCGCTCCAGCATCACATTTTCTCTCCTGGACTCTATGAAATTGAAAGCTCTCAACATTATTGGTGTCTCCCATGGTGAGGTCGAAGCACAAGGCCTTTTTCTCTCACATCGGAGACAGGTTGGTGGCCTCTCTTTTATTCTGCCTTTCCTCTGTTCTAGCTTCCTCTCCTCTCTCACCCTTCGCTCTTCTCCAGCTCTTCCAGTAACTCCCCCCTCGTTAATCTCTCAAATTCCAGGTTTTCCAACCACCTCAACTCGTTTTTTCCTCTTTTCTCCCATTTGTGTAACAGCTTTCCAGAAGCGGTTATATCACACTCTTCCCTACAGGCAAGCAGGAGATGCGTCCACCGTCTCATGTCATCTATCTCCCATCTTTACCCGCCATCATTTCTACTTCCATTAAACATACCCAACCCAACAATCTTACTTGCAGGTTTCCTACTCTCCTCTGCTCTTTTGCTGCATTATTTTGCTTTTTTGTGTCCACCTGCTACCCACAATGCCCTGTTGTCATTGCTGTTGTCTTTTTTTTTTCTTTTTTTTTTACCTCTGCCACCTAAGGTGGACAGAGGTTATGTTTTCGCCTCCCCTCCCCCTCCCCATCTGTCTGACTGTGTCTGTCTGACTGTGAACAGAATATCCCAAAAGGTTGTGGATGGATTCGGACAAAATTTGACAGAGAGTTTGGAATTGTGACAATGAGGAGTTTATTCAATTTTGATGAAGATTCAAATCCGGAGCCAATAATTTTTTAAGCGATTCTTCACCTTTAAGTGATAAGGCTAAAACTAATATATAACTCGATATCTCGAAATGTTGTGGGCGGATTCGCTTGAAACTTGGTGGATGAGTTGATTGGGTGACAAGAATGAACCGATTAGATTTTGGTTCAGGTCCGAATCCAGATCCGACCAGTGGGATACAAAAAGTAAACTGTTGAGCCTGGCGGAGGTTTGTGCTCCACCGAGTGCTGTTCGAGTTGCACTGTTTCTTTGCTATTCCTGGAGCCTAGATTTTGTATACAAAAAAAATTAAATACCCCACTCACCTGCCCTCCTTGCCATCACCCCAAAGGAATTTTCTTTTACACTTTATGTATTAAAACCCGAGTCTCTCACTGTTTTTAGTCAACACAAGTGTTTTGGACTCTTTCGGTCTTAAGTACTCATCAGCAAGATAATATGGGTTGATTCAAAGCTGATGCAAAAGGCCCATTTACTCTAGCTCTTGAGGCTCTTATAGACCAAGACAGCTATGTTGCATATTCCTAACCTCGTTACAAGAAAAATGAGGTAGAAACAAAGTGAGCGTGCCCGGTGACCTTTATGCTTTGTCACCACGGTTCGTGGGAGAATGAGCAGTGTGTCACGACAGGTGGAATCAACTGGATGTGGCAATTGTACTGCTTTCCATAATGGGCATCACACTGGAGGAGATGAAAGCTGCTCTTCCAATCAACCCCACCATCATCCGCATTATGAGAGTTCTGCGCATTGCTCGTGGTAAACTCTCTGATTACTCTTAGCAACTCACTAGCAAATCAACCTGCTCTGGCTCGCATCAGGCGAGTTCATCTATATCCTGTTCACCCACTTGAGTCTCCTGAAATTGCATGACATTCCTTGTTTTGTTCCTTGCAGTGCTCAAGCTTCTCAAAATGGCAAAAGGCATGCGCGCTCTCCTGGACACTGTCGTACAAGCTTTACCTCAGGTACACCAATCATGTCTGGCAAAACTTCTTCTCAATCTATGGTAAAACACCAATAACCTCGTATAATATAATATACTAGTAAAACGCCCGTCAAAAATGACGGGTTGGAACAGTTTATTCGACGGTACAGTCTCGTGCGTGTGCCAAAGTCTGAAGCCTCGGCCTAGTGTCAGTTGTGCTTATATCTTCTTTATTTATTAGTATCCTGCAGATGTAAATGAACACTCGTTTTACTCTCCGTGAGTTGCACATCACGTGCAGTGAATTTCACCTCCCTGCGCTTTGTATTTATTATCATTTTAAAAAACGCATCTGTACACCGCCCTTGAGGCTCGGTTTGCAAGCCACCGTCTACAATTCCAACAGAAGAGACATAATTACTCTTTTATGGAAAATGTTTCTCGAGTTTGTTTTATCTTCAAAAATAGACAGTGGTGAACACACATTCATGTGAAAAGATTGGCCTTTAAAACTTTTAATTCCTGCACTAACCAGCAGAGGGCACTGCATGAGTGGCACATCCATGCCCTCAGCGCCACTGATGCTACCCCGCAGCCTTGTGCTGGAAATGGACGAAGAAGAAGAAGAAGTTCCCTTACAATTGGAACTTCAACACCTTCACACCCAACCAGCCTGCTCAGTGGTTGCCAACCCATGATTGTTTGTCTGTGCTTTATCTTACACAAAATAACCCAGTGAAAAGCTTCATATGAAATGAATGTAGGCCTGCAGCTGATTTACTGTCTATCTGAAACTATTGTATTGTTAAACAATTACAATGCATTTTTAAATTATGTTCATTCAAACATTTTTGTGAGAATTCAATGCTTATAGAGCAAAATATCATTTGCAGAGTGGAAAACTCGAATATTGAATCAGGTTTAAATCTGACCACCGGTTTACCGGTGTGTACCCCGGTTTAGAATAGGTACACCGTATCCCTGCGTGTCGTAAGAGGCGACTCAAAGGGTTGGCGTCAGGAAGGGCATCCGGCCATAAAAACATTGCCTCAAAAACAGAACCATGACAATTTGGAGAAGATTGTCATGGGGACCGCAAGGCTAACCCCCGCTCTTGCAGGGAAAATGGCCTTAAAATGCCTGTTGTTGTTGTTGTTGTTGCTTACATCTGACCACCTCTGTTGTCCATTCCTCACTTGCATCCAAATTCCTCACATCCCAAGGAGATGCTGAACTTAAGATTGCAATAATGCCAATTAGAGGCCTACACTGTACACAAAGCTTTGATTATGACTAGTCGAGAAAACTTTCTAGGCTAGATCCAATCCTACTCCGACACAGGAGCCTCTACTGAACATGACATTTGGAATTTGTTCAAGGTGCTGAAGATAGCTCGCCCACTCTTCATGAAAGACACTGTTGGATCTTTAACGTCCACAAACAACCAGAGATAGCAGACGGGTCTTCCTGCTTCATGTCTATCCGGTCGTTGATGCATTGTCCTGTATCTGAAACACCAAGGTGATAGTTTAGAACAGGGCCTAGATTCAAACCCAGACTAGACAGCTCAGGGGCGAATACGTGCGTACTTCGGCTATCCCCTAATGGAATTAGTGACGGATGGAAATTCCATGGAAATGTTTGCGTCTCCCCCAGAGATGTCCACGCGTCACACAAACTCTGCCCTGGCCTTCCCTAATCATTGGGATTTGGCAGGAGACTAGAAATCATAGTGTGGAAATAATTGTTGGGGACAGTTTTTGCTTTGAGACGAAGGAAGAAACACAATTTACCATTCAGAAAAGAAGACGTTTTAGGTCACTTGGAATTGATTAGCAAGCACAACATTCTTTTCTCAGTGGGATTCAGGAAGTTAACAATCTGAGCAATCTGAGCCACCACCCCAAATTACATGTATGAGCGGATCGACTCAATGCGGATCATACTAACTAACCTGTGTATAACATATCACAGTCTACAAACTCCGATATTAGTGCTTCACAGACAGGCCGTTGTATCTTGCAGAGTAGATGTTAAGCTGGCTGTCTTCTGTTAGCATGCTTAAGACATTATAATCCCATTGTATATTTTGACAGTATAATGAGTCAATGGAGAACTTAATTTTAACAGTGAGGTCAAGACTGTTAATAATATTATTATGTGGAAAGGGGGAGGGGAATCCATAGTTAGAGTGTGGTAAGAATACAGTATGTACCTGTGTGTTCGAGTAGGCCAGATTTACCCTTGTATTAGATATCTGTCAGAGATAAGTCGTATATATTGTTACGGAACCCAACGTCGGCCTCGGATCCCCTTAGAGGGGGGATTAATCCCCTCTTCTATAACTGACCGACGTGGTCCCTGGCGCTGTACAGCGGCCTCTGGAAAGGCCGGTGGCACAGCCCCGTTCGTACCGCAGACAGATGTTAATTGCCGAGCGGTTTTAAGCAACCGCGGCACGAACTATTAACAATGACTAGACCTGATCCTGAAACGTTGGCCAAATCGTGCCACAGGTTGTCAATGGGGAAAAGACAAAGATGACGGATGTGAAGAAGAAGAAGACAAAGGCAAAAGGTTGGGAATACGAATACTATTTATTACTACTATTTACACAATTAAAGAAACCAAGGAAGAAGGAAGGATAATAAAATAAAAGACAGAAAGAAGCCAGGAGACACAGTGAAACTCTAGCTTAACTAAACAGGCTTAACTTATACCCCAAGGACAAGACAAAGACAGACTACAAGCACACTTACACGGGGGATGATGACAGGAATGGCAGGAGGTGGATGGCTGGAGGGAGAGGAAGGTTCAGCTCGGACTGAAGCACGGTCGGGCCTGGAGGGAGCAGCCGCCGCCCTCTTGATCGGTCTCGCACGGCGCGTTCCTTCGCGGCCACGGTCGATACTGCCGGTGAAACCCGAAGCTGCTGTGGCTGAAGCTGCTGCGTGCCGCTGCTCTTTCAGGGATTCCTCCGCCTCATGCGCCGCGTGCTCTCCACTGGTTCATCTGCCTTCTCTCTCGTATCTCGTGGGGGCGTTGCGTGACGGGTTCTCTCCCTGACGCATCTGCTCGTGGGGATCCCTTACTCCTCTCCGTAAGCAGTCCCTCACTCCTCCTTTTATTGCCCTCCCCGGAATCAAGCCACGGGCTACGAGGGCACGCCTACCGGTTCGCTCACCGCGGTGCTGATTGGTGGTTAAGGGCTCTCTGACCCCAACTTTTGATGACGATGAGGTGCCACGCCTTTCTTCCCCGAACAGAGCACATGCTTAATGGCGGCAATTGCAGACAACCGCCAAATGCATTGGCAATTGACGAAAGGGGGGATGTGCAGGGAATCTACCTTATTTGAATTTGGTGCAATGGAGTGTTAACTAGTGGGAACAGAGCCTTAACCTACATAGAATAAGGAGATAACTGTATAGAAGGATATATGATTGGCTACGTGTGGTATATGAAATAACTACGGGAACGACCTTTTGACCTTTATACACAACAACTGGAGGAAGGAGGGTGATATTTTACAACACAACAAAAAACACCATTCTCAAATTCATAACAATATTATATCTGCATTGATGTGGCAGTGATTGTAAACAACAGGGTGAGATTGTACGTGTGTAAAAGCTCATGTACAGGTGAGGACATAGGCAAAAAAAAAGACAGAGAAAGTGCTTCGTGCATTTGAAACGGGGTCATCACAAACTGTTTGGCCAGCGGACCGCAAGCCATGGTGGCGCGGTGAGCTGTAGAACCCTGGATGAGGGCGGAACACCTTTGCGAGAGTCCGCCTGACGGGGCGGCCCAGAAGATGACGCCACCCGCAAACTCGAGCGGCCAATGTTGGGACCAGCTATGTGCTGGAAAGGTGGTCCCTGCAGGGAATAAAGGCCGTGTCCATGCATCCTCGTTGCAGTAGAACTTTTAAGACAGAAGAGACATCCCTCTCTGATCTGCTTGGCCACCTGCCTCATCTCTTGGCCTCCCCATTGCCCTCGCACCTCCTCGCCATTTTTCTGCACTGAGGCACACTTCACCTTGTGCCATGCCAACGACCACTCTACCTGCAGCAACACCAGCTCGTGCCTGCCTCAAGTCCTTTTACCTGTTACCCCATTGTCCGGTTTGAGTCTGTTCCATGTTCTTGGGGCCCACTAGCTGGGTTTTAGTATTAGGTTATTTTCTTGTTCAACAAGCTCGCGTCTTACCTTCCTTATTTGTCTGTCTTAGTGCACCAGATCTGTCCGGATTTTGGTGTCTTGTTTATCCCCGTGTCGGTATTTCTTTTGTAAATAAACATTTTTAATTATATGAAGCGTTTCCCACCTTCTTGGCTTCGCCAGCGATCCACCACCAGGTTTCACCTTGCATTTTCCTTTAGGCTTTCCTTTAGGTTTCACCTTGCGGCGATCCTTTGGGCTTTGTAAATGGTAAAGAACAATTACAAGATCCCACAGTGTCTTTCAACAAAGCGTAGGTGCATTATCACCGGCATCCTGGCCAAATTCCAGAAATTACTTCCATAATTTATAGGTGGCATCTGCGCTGCACAATCATGCTTCCGAGCAATGATGCTACCAGAATCCATGTGCTGCACACCAGAGAAGAAGAAGACTTCAATGAAACTCAGGAGGAAGTTCTTTGACTCGATCTTCATGGATCTGCTTTTAAACCTATTTTTGGGGTTTTTTTGCTCACCCAAAACCTTCATACCAATTCACTCGATTGCCGGCATAATGACCTCTGACCTTTGGCCATATGAGGCCCATTTACTCTCGGTCTTAAGGCTCTTACGTGCTTTTTTAATTGACTAGTTCCTGTATCCTGCCCTCATTGAATTAATATGACCATGCAGGATTACTTAAATAATTAATTAATTATTGTGTGTTGCTTGCTGCAGGTCGGAAATCTGGGCCTTCTCTTTATGTTGCTCTTCTTCATTTATGCGGCACTCGGAGTGGAACTCTTTGGAGAATTGGGTGAGCAGATTATTCTCTGTACACACACACACACATGGAACTTTGGTACAGGAGAATACCATTGGCCCATCATGCCTGCACTGGACCAACTCCAGTATCCATCACCTTTCCATTAATTAAATGACAGTGAATTAGAAGAACAAACAACAGTTGTAATTAATGTCAAAATATTACAGCATTATTACACTTCCGCAGAATTGTTTATCTCATTCATAATTTGGTACTAATAGAATGACCATTTTCTTATCGGCCATTCAAGTTCTGAGATGCATTTAAAGCCGTGCACACGAAGCGAAAAGCGGGGTTAAGCAATTGGATCACTTTGTCTGTCTGTCTATCTGTCTACAAACGTCGGCTTATATGATCGAGGTACAAGTTCATTTCAATGGAATGTTCTATTTTGAACACGAATCGGAATATGAATCACAAAACGATCCTATAGTTTAACAGTACGTTGGTTCTGAAATTGTTCGGACCATGCAAGCGCAGAGAGAAGTGAAATTTAAAAAAATATTTTGTCTGTCTGCTTGTCTGGCAGTAAAACAAAACTGGAAACATTCAAAACAGGAAAATTACTGTTTTTAGGGATGTCATAAAGGACACAGACAACAGGCACAAATAACTAATGTGACGTGTTAAATAAGGTGGTGTAGAAGACACTGTCAACGGTGGTGACCTTCTCAATTTTTTTCTACCACCACTAAAATCTTTATTATATATCAATTTAATTATATAGTTGAACACCGTAGAACACAAATCGCCTTTTCGGCACTTTCAAAACATTTCCGTTTAGCAGGACTTGGACAAAATATTAGGGCACTTTACATCTTCTCGACCAATCAAATTTGCTGCTTACAGACCCCGCCCATGTCCTTTCTTTTCTCAAGACTGCGCAGGTAAGTTGTTCTACAAACTCCTAGTTTTTCTTTGGAATTATATTGCATCTGTCAATTTTTCAAAATAACAAAGAAACTTATTATTATCATCATCTGAAAGTCCTGAAATCTTGAAACGAGCATTGTTTTTTTGTAATTGGATGAACTTGGCATCCCTTTAATCGGTTCAAGCCGGGACAACATAACAAGTAGGTGTTCCACTTTGGGTTTCTTTCAATCTGACTGTTCAACAAAACATGTAGGCCATAATGGAGGAAGATCTGCGAAGAAAAACAAACAAACTAAGTGTCTTTATCAAATGGTTCCTGTAAAACATGAAAGTTAAAGCTGGTGGACATGAACGTGCGGCAGGAGGAAATTTGCATCCGGCAGCGCAATTGACCGCAGTCTGCAACCGTGGCTAATGCTCCCTTTAAAAAAGAACCGCAACCCAATGGAGGGCAATATAATGTTAAACATCTACTGCCTATGAATCAAACACTGTCTGATGAAATATACTGGGGCACAGTTTTTTCATAACAAGCCTCAACGCATCCATCCGCTACCGTACGGGTCCTTCCCACGCAGTCTTAAAGCCTGGATCCTTACTCAAGCATCTTCACATTTTTACCCTCGCCTGAGGAGATGGTATTGCATTTGAGGCCGTTTGTTTGTTTGTTACTTGCCGGAAAAAATTCCGACAATTATGTTGGTTGGTTGGTTTGTCTGTTTGTCTGTCTGTCTGTCTGTTTGTGCGCAGTACTACGTCTACATCGTTGCAACTAGCATCGCCATACTTTACACACATATTTGCCTTGCCATGGAATAGACTGTGCCCAATTTTCAACTCTCTAGGCCCAAGGTCAAGCTCAAGGTCACCCAAAACATGAAAATCGTGGAAACTGTCATTGGTTACGAGGCAACGGATGCTCACACGGTTACACATTTCAGTTACACATCGCCGTCACTGCGATGCGAAGCGAAACACGCTTCAGAGCTGTCACATTCACAATCGTAATGTCGTATGTACTCCCGATACATGTTTCCTTCATTGTAAAAACTACCAAGTCAACAGTTAAAAGGATTTTGAGCCGATAGGAGATATGGCCTTGGCAAGATCGATGGAGACAGCGATCTGTTAGCTTATACACCGCCCAAATAGCTATGCTGGCTATGCTGCTGGTTATACACCGCCGGCAAGAGTATACATGTATAGATTTCAAGAGTATACATGTATAGATAGAGATTTCCTGCCATTTTGATCCAAAATGGCCGATAAAAAAGTACATTCTGGCAAGTCCTCGTCTCTGCCCAATTTATACTTTGTTTGTCTGTCTGTCTGTTTGTTTGTCTGTTTGTTTGTTTGTCCGCACATAATAAATATGATTTTCTCTGCAACCGGGTCTGATTGACAGGAAATTTTCACCAGAGGTGCAACTCCACCTGTATAATTTTTATATTATAATTATGATGTCATACGTCATGTGGTATGGCCGCCATCTTGGAAACACCAAAAAACTTTGCACCTCTATATCTCCGAAAGCGCTTAATAGAAAAAATTGAAACATGGCTCATTGTAAAGAACTCTCCATGGGGAATAAAATATGTTAATGATGATGTCATAGGTGCCTCCATTATGACGTCATAATTCGACAAGTACAAAACTTCATCCGATCAAGATGAAATTTCTTCAGCATCAACTCGGGATAAATTGGTGGAGAAAAAAAGAAAGATGATTTCATCGGTCACGTGGTTTGGCCGCCATCTTGGAAAAACCGAAAAAATTTGCACCTCTATATCTCTGAAAGCGTTGCATAGAAAAAATGTAGACATGGCTCATTGTAAAGAACTCTCCATGTGGAATAACTAAGAAAAATGATGACGTCATCGGTCACGTGGTTCGGTCGCCATATTTGTTTTAACACAAAAGCCTTAAAACCACTGAGAACACATCCTGGCGAGGGTTTGCAATCTATGATTGCTCTTTCTTTATTTTGTAAAGAACAGTTTTTGTAAAGCTGGAGGTGGGATTCTCCTGCATTTTTCGCATAATTTATTTTTCTTTATCGGAGCGAGGCTCATAGAAGATAAGGTAGAACTGACAGTGGGACAAACATCATGAAATAAACTAAGAGTAAAAGGAGGAGAGGGAGGAGGTGAGGAAACACTGAAACTAACAAGTAAGATTACACTAACATTACACTAAGACACTAAGACAACTAACATTAGGAAAAGTTCATGGGGGTAATAAAATGATGATGAGTCATAATTGGTGATGATGAGCAATGGTGTTGCACTGCTTATTGAAGTCCTGGAGGGAAGGTTGAGTTTTTGAAAACAAAACATTTTGTTTTCTGTAAACATCGAGATGATGTGCTTTACAACAAATCTCTAATTTGGTCTCATCTGTCCACAGGACATTCTCCCAGGAGGATTTTGGCTTGTTCCGGTGTGTTTTGCCAAACTCAAGTCGGGCTTTCTTGTGTGTCTCTCTCAGCAATGGGGTCCTCCTGGTTCTCCTACCATAGAACCCCCTTTCATTGAGTTGGTGACGGATGGTGTAAGTTGAAACTGTCGCACCTTGTGTCTGAAGGTCAGCTTGAATCTGTTTGGCAGTTGATCGAGGTGCTTTCTCCACCATTCGAACAATCCTTCGCTGCAATATCAGATCAAGTTTTCTCTTGCGGCCACGTCCAGGGAGCTTGGCTACAGTGCCATGGGCCTTAAACCTCCTGATAACATTGCGTACGGTGGACACAGGAACATCAATGTCTCTGGAGATGGACTTGTAGCCTTGAGATTGTCCATGCTTGGCTGCGATCTTATGTCTGACCTCCTCAGACAATTCTCTGGTTTTCTTTCTTTTCTCCATGATCATTGTGGTACACACAGTGACACAAAACAGCAGCATGACTCCTTTCTCCATTCAAACTGGTTGAATGAGTGATTTTTATATTGCAGGCACCTGCAACTCACCATAGGAAAGTTCACTCACCATGGGTGAGTTCAATTCCAAAGTAAAGGAGAATCACCTGCTTGAAATCTAATTATTTCTAACAACTTCTAAAAGGTGCCAATAATATTGTCCGGGCCATTTTAGGATTTCTGTGTGGAATAAGCGAAGATTTAGTAATTTTTTTCAGCTCTTTTTGTTTTGTTCCACTACAAACCAAAGAAATACATTTGTGGATACCAAAAGATTTTTTAATTCCAACAATTTTCTGCAAGAAATGGTGCATTATTTGAAAAAAGTGCAAGGGTGCCAATATATTATCACCAACTTATTGTTGTTTGTCCATGCTCTATCATTTTAAAATCCTGAGTTACAAGCAAGTTCCAGAATTCCCCCCCCCCCTTCTTCCCATGCCCCCTCCCCCCAAGCCCTCTCCCCCCAAGCCCTCTCCCTCCCACGGATCTTCCGTTGTCCCTGTTCTCTGCTGTTGTACTTGTGTGCTTCCCTCTCTCTCCCCATCTTGTCTACCGCTCCCTTTATTGTATGTTTGATGTGTCAGTTTGTCTTTTTGTGATTAATGTTAGCTCTTACACGAGCCTCGATCTTGTATACCAAAAAAAAAAAAGGTGCCAATATTTTTGGCCACGACAATACAAACAACAAGCTGTATACAGTACTTGACGTCACACTAAATTACCATTATAAAATCACCTCTTTATCATCCATGACGTTAGTTCATGGTAATCAAAATATTCAGCATATGGACAATGTCACAGACTTGGCTTTACTGTTGATTTTCATTTCAATATCTGTGTCCCTGTAAAGGACCGCCCTTCCTGGGACAACTGTGGTTGATTCTTTGTGGTTGGATATATGCAGCTGAATGACTGATTGTCCAGAATTTCTTGCACAGAATGCAGTGTGACTCAACCTTGTGAAGGTTTAGGGAGACACGCCACCTTCAAGAACTTTGGCATGGCTTTCCTTACGCTCTTCAGGGTATCCACGGGGGATAACTGGAATGGGATCATGAAGGTAGGTGATGATGGAGCCTTGACCTTCAACACTAAATGTTGTTCAAAAGATGATGCGATCAAAAAGCCAACGCTAATTTGAATGACACCTTGGAGTAATTGGGACTCATACGACCTCTGAGAGGATCACAGCCATCTTAGCCCTCACAAAAATAGGTTGCTTTATGATGCAGCCCTGCCTTGTTTCATTGAACCAGAATGACAGTTTAAGGAGTTACCAACTGAGATTAATCTGGCTCCCCTCCTTATTGCAATCAGTGATTGTTCAATAAGTCATGTGATTTTTTTTCTGATGTGAGTTCTTCCGACAGGACACTCTGCGTGAGTGTGGTGTTGTGGGCAAGCAGACGAATCAGGCAGTCGGCCTGACCGGGACCAAAACCAGCAGTTGTCACAGCACACTCATTTCTCCATTGTATTTTGTGACATTCGTTTTGGTGACTCAGTTTGTGCTGGTCAATGTCGTTGTGGCTGTTCTCATGAAACACCTGGAGGAGAGCAACATGGAGGCTCGTGAGGATGTGGACTTAGACAATCAGGTAGACAGCACAAGTCGATGGTTTACTAGTTTCTTCTGCCTATTTAATTTCCTCATTTCACATATGACCAAAGTCAAATCTTTGACCATTTCCGTGTCTTTTGGGTCTTCATGGTGTTTTGGGTCTTCGGGGCCATTTGCGTCTTCAGGGTCTTTTGGATCCTCTGGGCCTTTAAGGGTATTTTGGGTCTTTGAGGTGTTTTGGGTCTTCACAGTCTTTTGGGTATTCGCGGTCTTCAGGGGCTTTTGGGTCTTAAGGGTCGTTTGGTTCTTCTTGGTCTTTAAGGGTCTTTTTGGGTCTACAGGGTATTTTTGGTCTTCGGGATCTTTTGGGTCTTCAGGGTCGTTTTGGTCTTCGCGGTCTTTTGGATCTTCTGGGTGTTTTGGGTCTTCTGGGTGTTTTGGGTCTTCTGGGTGTTTTGGGTCTTCGGGGTGTTTTGTGTCTTCGGGGTGTTTTGGGTCTTCGGGGTGTTTTGGGTATTTGGGGTGTTTTGGGTCTGCGGGGTGTTTTGGGTCTTTGGGTGTTTTGGGTCTTCGGAGTGTTTTTGGGTCTTCGGAGTGTTTTGAGTCTTCAGGGCCATTTGGGTCTTCAGGGTCTTTTTGAGCCTCAAGGCCTTCAAGGGTATTTTGGGTCTTTGGGGTCTATGGGGTATTTTGGGTGTTTAAGGGTATTTTGGGTCTTCAGGGGTGTTGGTGGTCTTAAGGGTCTTGGGGAACTTAAATGGTTGTTAAAGGTCTGAGGGGACCTTTGACTAAAGACCACAAAACAGTCTAAACATAATTAAGAGGGTAAATTAAGAGGGTGTTAATTTTATTTGAAGAAGGAGAAGACGTTTTGGTCGCATATAAATATAAACATACATACAAACCGACATAACCATATACGTTTGCTCTATTATAATAAGATGTGATCACGGTCAGCGATGACTCACCTGAAGATGAAAATGAAGAGCATGAGTAGCATGCAGAACGTGGCAACATTGTCCATGGTTCGCATGAGTACGAGCAGTTGGCGCCGCAGTGCCGGCAGGAAGCGCACAAGTTTGAGTACGCGAAGCAAGCGAAATGTACGCAACACGGACAGTCCACCTCCTTCCTGCCCCACAATCTCCCACACGCTGCAACAGAAGTAATGACTAAGGTTGAAGTAAGAAAAATGAGGATGACCTGGGAAATCTAGGTTTAACTAGGCCTCAGCCTACAACTGAAGCCAGTGTTAGCACTTCACTGAGGAAACAAGAAAACACAAAATGAGGATAGCTTTTTCAGATTAAGTGGGTTTTAAAAATGGCATCTCTATTTTGGCAGGCAAAGGCCAACTTCAACAGAAAGAAAAGTGGGCAACCAACACCTGATGATAACGATAATCCCATCGAAGATGCTGTAAGGGTTCCTGATGTCGTCCAGGATTCCGTAAGCCAGAAGCTTTATCAACATCTCCAGGGCAAACATGCTGGTGAAAACCACATTGTTGATCTCAAGAGCACTGGTCAGTTCATCAAGCTGTGGGAAAGACGTGTGGGGTTAGCGATCTACGTGGTCCCTGATCGATGTGATGGAAATCGCTGAGGCACCTCCTTTAGGTTCTTAACATCTCAGATTACATTACATGTTTTGGGTCTTTGGGGTGTTTGGGGTCTTCGGGGTGTTTTGGGTCTTCAGTGTGTTTTGGGTCTTCGGGGTGTTTTTGGTCTTTGGGGTGTTTTGGGTCCTCAGGGTGTTTTGGGTCTTCGGGGTGTTTTGGGTCTTCGGGGTGTTTTGGGTCTTCGGGGTGTTTGGGTCTTCGGGGTGTTTTGGGTCTTCGGGGTGTTTTGGGTCTTTGGGGTATTTTGGGTCTTCAGGGTGTTTTGGGTGTTTGGGGTCTTCGGGGTGTTTTGGGTCTTTAGTGTGTCTTGGGTCTTCGGGATGTTTTTGGTCTTTGGGGTGTTTTGGGTCTTGCTGGTGAAACTGCTGCAAACTGCTGCAACAACTGGTGAAACTGCTGTGTTTTGGGTCTTCGGGGTGTTTTGGGTCTTCGGGGTGTTTTGGGTCTTCGGGGTGTTTGGGTCTTCGGGGTGTTTTGGGTCTTCATGGTGTTTTGGGTCTTCGGGGTATTTTGGGTCTTCAGGGGTCTTGGTGGTCTGAATGGTCTTTGGGAATTAAAGGGTCGTCAAAGGTCTGAGGGGTCGCAGCAGTCTTAATGCAATTAAGAGGGTTAATTAAGAGGGTGGTAATTTTATTTGAAGAAGATGAAGACGTTTTCGTCGCATATAAACAGAGCGACATAAGACATAACCATATACGTTTGCTCTATTATAATAAGATGCCGTGACAACACTGTGATAAATGGTGTCAAGACCGCAACCCCAGAAGGGCCTCTCACAGTACAAAGATGACAAAATTAAATGCTGTCACAAAGCAGATGAAGAGTGAAGATACCAACTAGTTTCAACCTTATTGGGGCTCGTCAGGGCGACAACACATCATTGTTCCATGCACTTAGTGACGTTGAAGCCTTGCGACTTTATACTGGTTAATGATACACCCCTGACTGTGATTGGTGAGGATGCCATATTGAGTCCCATTGCAGCTATTGCTGCATGATCTGGGACCAACAAGTGCCATCTTCCACATCAACACATTGTCTTCTGCCCCACCAATCACAACCAGGAGGCATCACTGTTGTTTTTGTTTTAGTGGTCGGGAGTTCTCCAACCTGGATGAAAAAAAAACAATGGTGATGCTTCTTGATCGAGTGTGCTGCCTTTTTACTCAATATATTTGTGTGTGTGTATATATATATATATATACTGTATATATTAATATATATACAGTCACGTGAAAAAGTAAGTACACCCCATGTAAAGTTTTGACTTTTTCAATATATTTCAACATACAGCTATTTGATCCTCATTTCAACAATATTGATAGATAGGATCTTGGAGGAACCTGTCTTATTTAAACCTCAGACATTTAGTTTGGTTTGCTCTTTGTTGTCGAAGTGTGCGGCGTCACCATGCCGAGGTCAAAAGAGCTATCTGAGGCCTTCAGAAAGAAGGTTATAGATGCCTACATGTCTGGGAAGGGATTTAAAAAGAACTCCAAACAATTTGAAATCAATCATTCGACTGTCCGGAAGATCATCTACAAGTGGAGAAGATTCCAAACAACTGCCAACTTGTTCAGGCCAGGCCGCCGCAGCAAGTTCAGCCCGAGAGCAGACCGCAAGATACTGAAAGAAGTCTCTAAGAACCCCCGGATGTCATCACGGGACCTACAGGTAGCTCTTGCCACTGCTGATGTCAAAGACCACGAGTCTACCATTAGAAAGAGGCTGCTCAAATTTGATCTACATGGAAGGTGTGCCAGGAGGAAAACTTTGCTGTCCAGAAAGAACATCAGGGCAAGACTAAAGTTTGCCAATGAACACCGAGGCAAAGACCAGCACTTCTGGAACAATGTGCTCTGGACAGATGAGTCAATGGTAGAGCTATTTGGCCACAGTACCAGAAGACATATTTGGCGAAAACCAAAGACAGCATTTGACCACAAGAACCTGATACCAACTGTAAAGCATGGTGGTGGAAATATTATGGTTTGGGGCAGCTTTGCTGCATCAGCGCCTGGGCAGCTCACCATCATAGAATCCACGATGAATTCTTCATTGTACCAGAGGGTGCTTGAGGATAATGTGAGGCCATCTGTTGGAAAGTTGAAGCTCAACCGAAGGTGGACCTTGCAACATGACAATGACCCTAAACATACCAGTAAATCCACCAAGGAATGGCTGAAAAGAAAGAAATGGAGGGTTCTGGAATGGCCAAGTCAAAGCCCGGATCTAAATCCCATCGAGATGTTGTGGGGGGATTTGAAACGAGCTGTGCATGCAATTGTGCATGCTGTGCAACAATTTTTTGTTGAATAAATGATTGAAAAGTCAATTTTTCATTGTTATTTGTTCAATTAGATCACCTTTATCTATAGATACTTTTTAAATGAAGATCAAATATTGATATGTCCACATATGTTAAAAAGATTTTAAAAACATTTCATGGGGTGTACTTAATTTTTCCACATGCGAAATTTGCATTTATGAATGGAATGAATGAAGGAATGAATGATCGTTTTAAGGCCATTTCCCCCGCTAGAGCAGGGGTTAGCCTTGCGGGCCCCATGACAATCATGGTTCCCTGTTTGAGGCATAGTTTTTATGGCCGGATGCCCTTCCTGACACCAACCCTTGGTCACGCTCCCATGATGCGCAGGGATACGGTGTACCTATTCTAAATCTGGGTACACACCATGATCATTCATCCCAGCAAGCTGGTACTCAATTTGCCGACCTCGGAAGGATGACAGGCTGAGTCAACCCCCCTGGCGTTAATTCAGCGATCGACCGGGATTCGAACCCAGGATCCTAGGATCCCAAGCCGGCACCTTAACCACTAAGCCAACACCAGGCTGAAATTTGCATTTATGTTTGTTTAGATTATACAATGGACTACAAAATGTAAATGTTTCATGATATTTTATCAATATTGTTGAAATGAAGATCAAATCGCTGTATGTTGAAATATGTTGAAAAAGTCAAAACTTTACATGGGGTGTACTTACTTTTTCACGTGACTGTATATATGTATAATTAATTTGTTTGTTTGTTTGTTTGTTTATTTCAACAACTTTTATGTATTTTATTTTATATACAACAGCTTGTTTGTTTGTTTATTTCTGGTGCCATACCATGAGCTCCTGTTTGCATTTTAGTCTGTCAGGCTTTTAGATGTATTTTTTAAAAGGTTATGACTCATCGAAGATCGACATTATGAAATAAATAAATGTGCAACTAAATGAAGGCACAATAATCTCAAGAGTGATGAGCAGCAGACACTTAACAGCTTCCTGTTCCCCCAATTTCACAGTAACTTATAAATTTGATGGTAAAAACACAAATAATTATCAATTCAATAAAGCAGCATAAAAAGAGGAGAATAATAAAGAAGATTAATTATGGTTAGGATAAATATATGAGAGGCAAACTGGTAATTTAAAGCAGTAAGACAACAACATGTATACTGAAAAATCACAGCGATTGTAGCTCCATGAGTCTGGAAAAGATGACCCATGAAGAACAACCAATGATGTGAGAATATAGGAAGTGGGAGGGAGCAGGTTAGCTCCATGAGTCTGGAAAAGGTGACCCAGGAAGAACAACCAATGATGTGAGAATATAGGATGTGGGAGGGAGGAGGATAGCTCCATGAGTCTGGAAAAGTCTGTCTTCAAGCCGTCTCGAGTGCAGATAGAAAATCTACAAGCCGATAACTGTCTTGTTATCAAGGAACTCTACAAGCCGATAACAGTCTTGTTATCAAGAAACTCTACAAGCCGATAACAGTCCTGTTATCAAGAAACTCTACAAGCCGATAACAGTCTTGTTATCAAGAAACTCTACAAGCCGATAACAGTCTTGTTATCAAGAAACTCTACAAGCCGATAACAGTCTTGTTATCAAGAAACTCTACAAGCCGATAACAGTCTTGTTATCAAGAAACTCTACAAGCTGATAACAGTCTTGTTATCAAGAAACTCTTCAAGCCAATAACAGTCTTGTTATCAAGAAACTATACAAGCTGATAACAGTCTTGTTATCAAGAAACTCTACAAGCCCATAAAAGTCTTGTTATCAAGAAACTCTACAAGCCGATAACAGTCTTGTTATCAAGAAACTCGACAAGCCGATAACAGTCTTGTTATCAAGAAACTCTACAAGCCGATAAAAGTCTTGTTATCAAGAAACTCTGCAAGCCGATAACAGTCTTGTTATCAAGAAACTCTACAAGCCGATAACAGTCTTGTTATCAAGAAACTCGACAAGCCGTTAACAGTCTTGTTATCAAGAAACTCTACAAGCCGATAAAAGTCTTGTTATCAAGAAACTCTGCAAGCCGATAACAGTCTTGTTATCAAGAAACTCTACAAGCCGATAACAGTCTTGTTATCAAGAAACTCTACAAGCCGATAAAAGTCTTGTTATCAAGAAACTCTGCAAGCCGATAACAGTCTTGTTATCAAGAAACTCTACAAGCCGATAACAGTCTTGTTATCAAGAAACTCGACAAGCCGATAACAGTCTTGTTATCAAGAAACTCTACAAGCCGATAATAGTCTTGTTATCAAGAAACTCTACAAGCCGATAACCTTGGAAGTAGGCTTCAATATCTGATTATGAATTGATTGTCCTTCGCTGTTAAAACACTGTCATGTGATGAGTAGAGGGTCGATGATAAACATCCCGGTTAAGCAGAATGCCAACCATGCATGCTCAGCCACCAATTCAAGGAATAGCCATTGGTGGTGTGGTCTTGCACAGAGTGACACACAAACTGCCCCTTCTAACAAACTTCTTCTGAAATAAAAAAAAATCATCAAAGCTTACTCATTGGTTGAGCTCTGGGCAGCATGATCATTGGGTGACATTAATGATGCTACGATGATGTGCTACCCGTTTTATTTTACCGTCTAGCGAGACGCTGCTTATTAGAAGCCCAGAAACTGCAAACCGTTTACCGACCGTTATCTGGAAGTCGCCATCACAAAAAAACCAGAAAGTTTTCAACTCATTTCGTCCAGCGATTTAGGAATGCACAGGAGTGAAACAAACATACAAACAAACATACACTTCTTGAATAAGATACAGCATTATGTGACATCAATATTTTCATAGGAATTTATGCTCATGTAGGAGCTTGGGTTATAGAATCGTAAGACGGGAACACCAAGAAAGCTAATCCTTTTTCTTCACACCTCCTACCCATTCCTATTTATGTTGTGGTTCTCTATCTGCTTCTAATCTTCATTCTCATGATGGGTTTTATTCAAGGCAACATTAGTTTTGTGTTCCTTATTGTGCATGGCATTTCCTGCTGGTCTTGTTCTTTGTTTTAAATTGCCTTTTTTTTTTTTTGGTATACAAGATCGAGGCTCGTGTAAGACCTAGCATTAATCACAAAAAGACAAACTGACACATAAAACATAAGATAAAGGGAGCGGGAGACAAGATGGCGAGAGAGAGGGAAGCACACAACCACAACAGTAGAGAAAAGGGACATCGGGAGATCTGTGGGAGGGAGAGGGCTTGGGGGGAGGAGGCACGGGAAGGGGGGGGGGGGACACTGCTAAGGGACACTAAGGGTGGGGGTAAAGGGGGGAGGAGGACAAAAACACAGGGACACTGCTAAGATTTCCAGGAAAGAAGTCGGAATTTCAAAAAGTGGATCTAGGGTGAATTAACGGCGGTAGAAAAGATCAAGATTTTGGATGGGGGAAGATAAGAGATGGTGATGAACAGCTGTTTTAAAGACCTGGAGGGGGAAGAGTGGGATTGAAGGGAGTGGGGGGAGTTTGTTCCAGAGGCGGGAGAAAAGTGGAATGAAAGAGTGAAGGTGAATAGAGAGTCTTTATTTTGGCAGTTTAACCATAATCTTTATGTTTAACCATCATGAATAGAGAGTCTTTTCATCTATTTTATTTTCTACTTGCAAAATTACCCATCCTCAGTGATGGGAAAACTTCAAATTTATCTATTAATTTAAATTATTTAATGGGATTTAAAAGGTTAATTATGTTGCACTCTCAGTTTCACTCAGAGCCAAAGCTCTGAGCTACCTGTACCGCCCACCACAAAATGGTGGTGCAACATCATCGGGCGGCGGATGTTGGATTTGTCTTAAAAGAGGGCAAAATGTAGATACTTCAAATAGTGTGTTACTCCATGAAGATCAGTATGAAATCTACTTTAATTCGGGTATCGATGTTGATTTTTAAGATCACTGGAATGGACAATGAAGTGATTGACTCTATTGCCTCAAGAAAAGTGAAATGAGAATGCAAAATAGGCAATCGGCAGCTTTTCAAATGCAGCGCGGGAAGCGGCCGCCGTAAATGGGAGACAGACGAACGCACGGGCAGGCATCACGGTTCGAAATATATAATAGATGCACACAGCATTGTGAGCTATTTCCTACCAATAAATAAATAGATCACACTGTCAAGCCCTGAAATAGCTTTTGTTTCTCGTTTTGAAATTTATCTTGGAGACAGACCCATGAGTTGACAGTTATTCATATTATAAGAAGCAATTTTAGATTTTTTTTTTTTTTTTTTGAATGGATGATGCACTTTTCAATTTGTATTTCAAGTTTACCGTTTGAAATTGCAACACCTTGTTCATTATATTTAATAATAGTACTTGTTATTACCACTGTTAGTTATTCCGTGCTATAGATGTGATGAATCTGTTCACGTGGCAGGTCGAGCTGGAGATCGCAGGTTTAAATGAAGCGAACATGTCTGGAAATATTGAAGAACAAACACAAGTTGGAGGGAGCAATCAGTCATTGAATGTCGACCGTTCAGGAATGAAGTCATACCTTCAGCCTCACCAATCACCGGTAGGTTTTGGAAATATTTTGGTGTTTTTACACCCAGTGGATGCTTTTTTTAAAGTTCAGATGTTTCTCTGTTTGGTGAACTTGAAAGGACATCCACTCTTTAGATACTCGTAGAACTCAACTGTTGTGGGACCTGGAATGATATGCCATATCAGTTATTACCAGGTGGATCCTTAGCAACAGGAGGTACTGTACCTGCAGCCAAGGAAAAGACAATTCAAATAACTGTTCAGACTATTACCATGAGATTCTGTTGCTCTCTGCAGGACCTATAAGATAAGTCTTACTGCAGTATTAAGAGGTATGAGAAAATCGTTTTCTCGGGTTTCATAGGACAGGACAACTCTCCCTGGTGGGAGGGAGGAGAATCATCCACGGACACATTTTTTCTGGCTGTAGTAAGCAGGAGAATCTGCTTCTTTTCATTCAGATGGCTGTTTTTGTCCATCGAGTTAAATCTCAGTCGATTGTTTTTATTGCACTTCAGCTTGCAGTTCATTAGGATTAATGGATCCAAGGTTCTCACCAAGACCTTCTCAGGCAAGAGCATTCCAATAGTAGTACTATAGTAACTACAAAGTATCAAAACACCACAGTTTAAATATTATTGTATTGTTAAGGCAGATTTTGTAGTTGAACTGCAGTAACTATGAAGTGCTATAATATAGTTATACTGCAGTACAATTCTGTGGTGCTAGTACTCAGCTGGTAAATTGAAAAAAATAGTTGGACTTCTTTTCTACTATAGTATGTTATACGACAATGCAACACACTTCAGTACACTACCAAACAACGACATATCACTGCAGTTCCACTGTATTTATAACTAGGTTACCTACAGTGCCACTATAGTCTTACTTCACCTGCCTAAACAGTCTCTGCAGTTTCACTCACCTCATTATAGTATTTTTACAGCTCTAAAACCTCTCTGGGCATACCACCAGTACAACCACAAATCTTCAACTCATTCTGTCTAACAGTTTAGTCGTGCATATAAAGTCAAACTACAAACAAACAAATCCACAAGCCAAATTATATGTACTGTAGTATTATACTATATTTAATATATTCTTACTCATGTAGTCAACTGTCTTTCTATTACAGCAACTACAAAAATTGTACAACATAGTTAAATAAGCATTACTACAATTAACTGTAGTTGATATAGAGTTACTATTATTACCTCAGCCACCAAAGGTGCTTGGTCCTTACCCCTGTTTATGACGAAAATTGAAAATTTTCGTCACATGTTGATCCCGTTTGTTTGTTTGTTTCTCTGTGTAACGAACGCTCTCAGCGTCGCGAATGCTCTCAGCTATCTTCGTCTGT
The DNA here is from genome assembly GCF_964187855.1 of Myxine glutinosa. NCBI lineage: Eukaryota > Metazoa > Chordata > Myxini > Myxiniformes > Myxinidae > Myxine > Myxine glutinosa. The sequence goes on from NC_136261.1 coordinate 31,792,262, forward strand.
CAATGTTTTTGACTATATAGGTCAAAGGTCAAGTCAAAGGTCAAGGTTCTCTCGTTTCTATGGGCGATATCTCAGCCATCCTTTGAGCTAGGAAACTGAAATTTGGGCACAAGTGTGAACAAGTGATTTGGAAAAAACTTAATTTTTTTGATTAGTTCCTTAATTATTATCGATTAATTAAGTACTTATTTATTTTCTCTCTCATCTAGGCAATATCTCAGGCACCTTTTGAGCTAGGAAGCTGATATTTGGACACAACAGTGACCAAGTGATTTGGCTGCAAAGAGTATTTTTGATTTATGATTAATCAATTAATTATTTGTTTAATTTTCCAATTAATTAATTTTCAAAAAGTTAAGAATTCGGATGAAACAGTGGTAGTTTAGTTTAGGTATGCTATCAGCCAATTGATTAAGAAATTCATTATTTTACAATTATTATTTATTTATTTTAATTACACAATGAATCAATTAATCAATCAATTATTGATTCTCTCAATCTCCCGAGAGTGATGGTGTAGTCCAACTACTGTACTCGTAAAAAGTAAAAACCCCATCAAATATGACAGGTTGTAACAGTTTATTCGATAGTGCAGCCTGGTGAGCGTGCCAGGGTCTGAAACCTCAGCCGAGTGTCAGGTGTTCTTCTATCTTCTTTATTTATTAGACACAGACATCATACGGATGTAAATGAACACTCGTTTTACATTGCGTGCGTTGCACATCATGTGCAGTGAATTTCACCTCCCTATGCCTTGTATTTATTGTTATTTTAAAAACCGCTTCTGTACACCACCCTTGAGGCTCAGTTTGCAAGCCACCCTCTGCAATTCCAATGGAAGAGACATAATTTCTCTTTTATGGAAAATGTTTTTCGAGTTTGGTTTGTCCTCAAAAATAGACCGTAGTGAACACACATTCGTGTTAAAAATTGGCCTTTAAACCTACCCTTATGAAGGGGGACAGACATCTGTACAGACAGTTGAACAAACAAGCACACAAGCTGACAGTGTTTTATGTCATAGATAGGTCTTGCCTGGGCTTCCTCTCACCTTAGCAGAGTGCTTTTACTGATAGTAAACGGCAGCTGCAAATAGTTTGAATACAGCAACTTGGTCAAAATATCCAATAAAGTTTCACCAAGCTTCTTGCTAGAAAGGGACTAACTGTCACTGAAGTCATTTGGAAGTCGGCAGCATTGTCACCCTGAAGGTTAAAGTTGAAGGATACATCCGATGAGTGGGACATAATCGCCATTAATATTTAACATTCGAACATTACAATCGCAGGATTTCTGATACTTCACCATCACGGGAATCACGATTGGTAGCGCAGGGTTCCAAACGACACGATATGCATGCTCCCTTCTATCTGAAACTATCTATGGTTTATCTATCTAACTATCTGAAATGCAGACCTCTATATGCAACTGAATCAGCCTAAGTTCCTTTTCGAAGCAAATACAGTACTTCATATCCCATTGTTCGTTTTCACCCCTCTGCCCAAATTGGGCTAAGGGGTATTGTCGTCCGGGCGTCCGTCAACTTTTGGTTTCCGTCAATTTCAAGGAGAACGGCTTGTCCGATTAAATCCATTTTTGCAGTGTGTGTTGGGGTTTAGTAGAGGAAGCTTCCTTTCGAAAATGGGCGCGCTGCCATTTTCAATATGACCGCCATGGCAGCCATCCAGGCGTCCGTCAACTTTTGGTTTCCGTCAATTTCGAGCAGAATGGCTTGTTCGATTAAATCCATTTTTGCAGTGTGTGTTGGGGTTGGGTAGAGGAAGGTTCTTTTCGAAAATGGGCGTGCTGCGATTTTCAATATGGCCGCCACGGTAGCCATCTTGAAATTGGTTTCCGTCAATTTCGAGCAGAACGGCTTGTCCGATTAAATCCATGTTTGCAGTGCAGGTTGGGGTTGAATCGAGGATGGTTCCTTTCGAAAATGGGCACGCTGCGATTTTCAATATGGCCGCCACGGCAGCCATCTTGAAATTGGTTTCCACCATGTATGGGCTGAGGGGTTACGCCCGCTTTGCGGTGCTATTTATTTAGTTATGGAATAAAAGCCCCTCAGGCACAATCAGGATACTTAACAGCATTGTTCAATTGTGGTTAATGGACACCTCTTCTATTTGTTTGAAAACGTGGTATCAGTTCTCTTTCGTCCGTATTGGCACATGACATTATGCTCGTATTTGATTGGTAGTTTTGAATCACATCAGAGATTGAACACTCTTGGCTTTTCCTATTTTGAAGCTATAGACACTTAAAATCTTGATGGCTGTCATCGTTATATTGTTGCATCATCCTGACATGATAGTGTGATTGTGACAGCAGTATTGCACTTGATTATTGTGATCCTTGATATAACATAGTGTTTTGTTGTTTTTGTTTTGTTTACGTGATTGTTTGCCTGCTTATACACACTGGGCAGGATAAAGTAGCTTTGGATGATGTCTCCCTGGTGGTGCATGATTCTTTGGAGGGTGAACTCCTTATGATGGACAACATCTCAGGCTCTGTGTGCCACCATTATGCCACACCTACTCCGGGAAGGCGCAGGGAAGGCAAGCCTGAGGTGAGTATGTGTATGAGCCGTAAAGTCAAATCGTTCACAATGGAGATGAGTTAAACAATGGGATATATGAAGGAGAAGAGAAAGAATTGTTTTTTTTGCAGTTATTTTTGTGCCTCTCCGTTACCCTTTGCCCCTTTCGCCCCCGCCCCTTTCCCCTCTGTCTGTTGGTTTGTCGTCTTGTGTGTTTGTATGTCAATCGCCTACAGGTCACAATTTTAAAACGATCTTCAAAAAACTTCACCAAACAGTAGAGTTGGTCATAAGGAAGAAGCCTATTGATTTTGAGGTCAATAGGTCAACATAGGCCAAAGGTCAACAACTTTGACGAATTTCTAAAATCCTAAATTGTCATTTGATTGATTTGAAATTTGAAGTCAATTTACATATCAGGTCACTGAATTCAGCCACCAATTATTTTTGAGGTCAACATCGGCCAAAAGTTCAACATAAGCTAAATTTCTGAAATCGTCAATTTTCATCTGATTGACTTGAAATTTGAAGAGGATTTGGATACTTGATCATTGAATTCAACCACCAATATTTTTAGGTCAACATAGGCCAAAGATCAAAAACTTAAGTGGATTTTCTAAAATCCTCAATTTTCATCCGATTATTATTTATTTATTTTTTCTATACATGATCGAGGCTCGTGTAAGAGCTAGCACATTAAACGCACATTAGCACATAAAACGCAAAAACATAAACGGACACATAAAACAATAAAGGGAGGGGGAGACAAGATGGGGAGAGAGAATTGAAGGAGGTTCTGTTCTCAAAGTGGTATTTCAAGACCAGAGAGGATGAGGTTGGGGCTACAATTTCAGTGGGAAAGAGGGGACATTGCCAATTTCTAATTAACCTGAAATTTGAAGAGGATTTGCATATCAGATCACTGAATTCAACAAAAAATTATTTTTGAGGTCAACATTGGTCACAAGGTCAACATTGGTCACAGGTTAACAACTTGGGTGAAATTTCTGAAATCTTCAATTTTCATCTGATTGACTTGAAATTTGAAAAGGATTTGCAAATCAGGTCACTGAATTCAACCACCAATTATTGTAAAGGTCAAATTTGTTTTAGGGGTTTCATAAGTATCATGCTCTGCACAACATCTTTCTTGTTTTTTTTTTTTATACAGAGTTGTGGTTCATGGAGCAGCCAGAACATAGAACGTATCGGGATGCAACAGAACAAAAAGATCAACACAACGGGTTTGGGGGACAAAATAGAGAGACACGGATAAGGGATCTGAGGAAGAATGAACTCACAGGGTGGATGGGATGGATAAAGAAGCAAACTCTCAGGAAAGAAAACAGCAAAGTAGGAAAGAGGTAGACTTGGGGAGAGTTAAATGGGGTAGAAAAGATCATGGTTTTGGATAGGGGAGGACTTGAAATGGTGGTGAACAGCTGTCTTGAAACCCTTAAAGGGAAGAATGAGATTAAAGAGAATGTGTAAATTGATTCCACAGGTGGGGAATAAGAGGAACAAATGAGTGGAGGTGAACATTGACTGTGGATTTTGGGAGTTTCACTAGAGGGGGCTTTATTGACAGACCTTGTGCACCCTGGAGAAACCTGGGGAGACAGAACACAGAAAGGGTAGAGGGCGAGGGGCCGAAAAAAATTGGCCTGTCTTGTGGGGTAATTGCGATATTCATGATTCTTCACAAACATACTCGTCAACACCTGTGGAAAATCATTTATATTCAGTTTAAACATCATTAGTCTGAAATGAAACACATATAAACTTGTATATATTATTATGTTAGGTACCATTACAACCTTGTAGGATAAAATATGTAACTAGAAAGTCACTCGGTAGAGAGCATACCTCCACCAGGCTGAACAGTTTACGTTTTGTATCCCACTGACGGGCGGGATCTGGATCCGGACCTGAACCAAAATGTGATTGGCTTGTTCTTGTCATCTACATAACTCATCCATCAAGTTTTGTCCAATTCCGTTCATAACGTTTTGAGATATCCTGCTATACAGTGCCTTCAGAAAGTATTCACACCCTTTGACTTTTTTTCACATGTTGTTGTGTTGCAGCCTGAATTTTAAATTGATTGAATTGGGATTTCTTTTATCACTGATCTACACATAATATACACATAATGTGAAAGTGGAATTTTATCTTTAGAAGCTTTTTTCAAAATAATTAAAAATGAAAATCTGAAATATCTTGTCAATAAATATTCAACCCCTTTGTTATGACAATCCAAATGGAGCTCAGGTGCATCCAATTTCCTGTGATCATCCCTGAGATGTCTCTACAACTTGATTGAAGTCTTCCTATGGCCAATTCAAATGATTGGACATGATTTAGAAAGAAACACACCTTTCTATATAAGGTCCCACAGTTGACAGTGCATGTCAGAGCAGAAACTACCATGAAGTCCAAGGAACTGTGCGTATAACTCTGAGATCAAGAACCCAATTCCCACGCTGCCAGAACTACAGAGTTCCTTGTTTGAGATGGGAGAACCTGCTGGAAGGACAAATCTCTGCAGAACTTCACAAATCTAGGCTTTATGGGAGAGTGGCCAGATGGAAGCCACTCCTGAGAAAACGACACATGACAGCACGTCTTGAGTTTGCAAAAACGCACATGAAAGACTGAGAGCATGAGGCAAAATATTATGGGATCGGATGAGCCGAATATTGAACACTTTGGACTGAATGCCAAGTCCTACAACTGGTGGAAACTGAGCACAGCTCATCAACCATCTAACACCATCCATACCGTGAAGCATGGTGGAGGCGGCATCATCATGCTGTGGAGATGCTTTTCAGTGGCAAGGACTGGGAGACTTGTAAGGATACAGGGACAATGGATAAAGGCAAATCCTTGAGGAGAACCTGTGACAGGGTGCAAAAGACCTCAGACAAAATGTGAAAAAGTCGACAAGTGTGGAAAAAGGCTGTAACAACAAAATGTGAAAGAGTCAAGGGGTGTGGCTACTTTCTGAAGGCACTGTGTATCGTTTTTTCCCCCATCACTCAATAGTGAATAATTACTTGAAAAATTATCTTATTCAGATACGTATCCAGATCATCACCAAAGTCTAACCGATTCATCCTTGCCACAGACCCAGCTTGTCCCAGCTGGGCAGACCCAGCTACGTTTCGTCTGAATCCATCCATAACATTGTGCGATATCCTGCTCACAAACAAACACACAAACAAACAGGGGGCGAAAACATAACCTCCATCCACCTTCAGTGGCAGAGGTAATCCGTCCTTTTCAGAATATTATTTTCAACAAATATATTATCAGTATGATAACATATACCAGCAATACAAATAATTATCATGGCCTTTTTAAAATTATCAATAAGATTCTATCCAATTGAATTTTTGATGATGGAGTTATGGAAGCTTTAATTGGATGGTCGATGTGAGATAGCATTATAGGATAATATATGGATTATAGGATTATGTGAGATATTAGGATAAGTCTTGTTTTCTTATCCAAAGTAAGTTATTGTCTTCACAACTGCCCCATAAACGATTTTTAAAATTATCAATAAGATTCTATCCAATTGAATTTTTGATGATGGAGTTATGGAAGCTTTAATTGGATGGTCGATGTGAGATAGCATTATAGGATAATATATGGATTATAGGATTATGTGAGATATTAGGATAAGTCTTGTTTTCTTATCCAAAGTAAGTTATTGTCTTCACAACTGCCCCATAAACGATGTAGTCATCTTCGCCAAAGCATTTCATGACCCTTCTTCCTTGATCTTGGTTCTCTGTTCGGTATCCTGAACGTCTGCACCGGAGGGATTTCTGGCACGATACGGTATAACACGCAATATTGAACAAAAAGTGCACAGTATTCTGAACAAAAGGACTAATGAGGTTAAGCGGGTTTGAAAGGATGAATAATGATATGAATACATGAATTGCCTTGACACAAGCAACACCAAAATAATAGCTAGCATCATGTGAGCAAAAAAAGACCCAATCTGACTAAGTAGACCCAGAGAGGATAGCTGAGGGTCATTTATCAGTTGAAAATCCTTTTCTTGTGGCTATAGTCACTTGCGAACTCAGTATCTGTCTCGAGGGAGATGTCTCGGTCCCTTTTTTTTTAAAGAAATCTTCCCTGACCTTGACTTTCGCCTTAATGAAGGCTGACTGCGGCTATGTCCTCGCCAATTAGGGACAGTAATACAGTGGGGATGCATGAAATTCCTTGCAAATGACAGAACTTGTTACCAAATGGTTTATTCGCTTACCAAGCAAAAACAAATGGATGGCAATATGGTACCGTGCACCACTGTAGCTGATGTCCAACATGCGTTCATTCCGCAGGCTTTGCTTGCTGAAATGGAGGCATCATCGACAACATCGGACAAGCTTTCAGAAAAATCCTGGTCACTTGCGCTGACAGATGACTCCTGTCCAGACGTGTCCACTCCAACCCCAATGTCTTGCAAGGACTCGCACGTGAGCTTATGCTTGCCCGTTTCACTTCCTCCATGCATTACCAGAAACGATATAACGTGGAAACGCACATCCACTTTATCAGGGCTCAAATAATTTTGGGGAAATAAAATTTACCCAACCTAGGCAGATATTTGTACCTGTCTAAGTTGAAAAGCCTGTTTTCCCAGAAAAGCCTGAAAAAGGGAAAGCCTGTTTAGCTTCCCTTCCAAAGAATGTACACTAACTAATCATTGATGAGATGCTATGATTGTGCATGTGTGTGATGACGGTGTACAGTTGCATTGCAATAGAGGTTTCGCAGTGACACAAACTGGTGACATCACCACCTGTTGGTCTAACATTGTGTAGATCATCAGGATCACTCAAATATCTGGATAAATATCTGCAACTGGAAGTAGGTCTAGCTTATTTCTTGGTGTTAGTCATTTATCTAAGCAGAGCAGGTGCTGGTAAATCCAGATTATTATAAGTCGCTGGGGTCGCAGATCATAACTTGCTGACCCTCATGGAGAAGCACTCTCATATGGAGCAGCTGCCTAACCCACAGTACCCCGATATGTACAATTATCTAGTAAACACTTCCTCATACTACACAAAGGAAGAAAGCTTAAAAGATCCTGGACAGCTACAATATTTTGTGGCCAGCTGGGTTCATGGGATGCAGACATGGACTGTGCCAGAGAAACAGATGGTGCAGTTGTTGTCCAAAGTAACTACTGTAGGAGCTATGCTCCAACGTAAATCGAAAGAATGGACGCGACAAAAAGCTGAAATTCGTCCGAGTTTCTTTATTGTGTCAAATCAACTCGGGTACTCTGAAAAGCCCGTTTATCGGGCAGCAATATATATACACATTATCCCGGAGCGTTTGCCCGGGAAAGGCGAGAGGGGGCGTGCCCGGGCGTCCTGGACGAGGCCTGGCAAGTCGAGAGTGGGCATGCCCGGGCGTGCCCGGGCGTCCCGGACGAGGCCTGGCAAGTCGAGAGCGGGCATGCCCGGGCGTCCTGGGCGAGCCCGGCATGGTGATCGCTCCGCCTCCTCGGTAGGTGCAAGGCGATTGTGTATACCCAGCGGTAGCCGCTACACTACCAACCTATATTAACCAGCCTATATTACCTATATTAACAATGTTAACAATTAACAATTAACCTATATTAACAATTAACAACCTAATTAACAATATAGCAATGCAACCTATATTAACGATAAAGATGGCCGACTGCAGTAGTCACACCGCTAGCTAGTCACAAAACTCTGTGAGGTTAATTGACTGTTGTAATAGTGCTCAATCATGCTATGAATAGGGGAACTTCTATCAGCTGGTTATTCAACAGAGTCCCAGCTCTTTTACAACCCCATTTGAGCCCACCCTAAATACCGAATGGTCTAATTGCAGTAAGAAAGCATTGTGTGCCTATCAAGTTTGACCTACAAGATGGTGGATAAACAAAGGTACGTGACCTAGTTGTGACGTCACTTGAGAAACCTCTACCGGGACAACGTATGCCAAAGTAGCAGATATTTTGACCACCTCCATTTGTTTGGCCCATAGATCCTCCTTTCTTTTATTTTCCTTACTTCTCGGCTGCCTTCTCCAATCCCCTACGCATTTCTGTCCCAACACCTCTACTCACCCTTTATTAGCCCCCGTTGGACACGCAACGGCGTGCATGCGTGCATCCGCAACTATATCTCGGGCATGTATGGATCGATTTTGTTCATACTTGGCACAAAGACAATACATGATGGTATACATATGAAAATCATTTTGTTTCGTGATGCGATCAAAGATGGCCGACTGGCGGCCATTTTAGTTGTAAAAAGAAAACCCAATGATGAACACGTCCTCAACCATTTCTCGGACATGCATTTACCGATGTTGTTCAATCTAGGGACACAGATAATGAAGGATGGCTTACATATGCACCTCATTTTATTTCTGAGATAAGATCCAAGATGGCTGACTGATGGCCATTGTGTTACTTGAATGTATCCCCAACCATTTCTCGGACATGCATTTACCGATTTTGTTCAAACTTGGCACAATGACCGTACATGAGAGTATACATATGCAGATGATATTATTTTGTAATCCGACCAAAGATGGCCGACTGGCGGCCTTTAACTCCGCACAGCAAAATTACAAAACCACGGGGGCTACAAAACCACGGGGAACATTTTATGGCGTTTTCTCCTTGTTTCTCTTAATATATTTTGCCTTTTCTCAAATGTATTTAATCTGTTTACTTCCCTCCCTCCTCCCACCCAAATCCTACACATGTAATGTGAAAATGTAAATGGCCCTTTCTCTCACCAGTCAGAATAAAATGGGCATGCCACCAGGAGCCCACCAGGAATTACATATTTGTTGCAATGATGGGAAAAACAGATCCCAGAACATGACTCCCCAGGGTAGTTTGATGATAACACTCCAAACCTGATATACTGATCCACTTACCTGTGTGCTTTATGCCTCAGAGAGACATGAGATGTACATTACGGTGCACACTTTACAGAGTGTTGGTGCTGTCGCAGCAATTTCTTAGCAAGGGTTATGCTGGGTGGTTATTATACCTATACATACATGCAGGTATATTCATCATTTTTACGGCGGAGCCCAAAGGGAAAAGTGTTTGTCCATCTGTATGTAGGTATGTATGTATGTATGTATGTATGTCCCCTCAAACGTATAGCAATCAGAGCTGAGGATCTGGTCACATGACAGGGTGATGTGATTACGTCTGATGTCATTACGGCGGTATGGCGGCTGGCTCTCCACACTCCAGCATTTTGATTCCAATTTCGTTCAGGCCGAACATATCGTCGAATCATATATCGCAATCGCCATGCTCTACCTTTACGTCTTTCATCCAGTGTGAAATGCAAACAAACCGATTGTTCAAGTGACCATCAAATAACGAAAGTATCGGTGTTACGTCTCTTCCAACAATACGGTATGTATCAGCCTTAGGCTTCATGGCTCACCTTCGGACCGCTTTGGACAAATTAAGCCCAGGTTTCTTAATACAGTCGTGTATCGTTTCAGTAGTATCGTTTTCGTAATAATAATAATAATGTTACGGACCGCGGATAAGATGTTGTTTTGCCGAGCGGATGGCACCGCGGCCGAACAGTTACCCCGACTAACCCGATTCCTGGACGTTGGCCGAAATCGCGCCACAGGTATTCAATTTGGAAACCTCTAAAGCGACCGAATGTAAAGAGGAAGAAGAAGAAGACGTACAGAAGAGTAACAGGATTTATTATTTACACACACTAAGCAAAATTAGCAGTCAAGGTTATATACAGGGAAAATGGAAAAAGCAGGTGACACAGTGCAAATATTAACTTATACAAGCTTAATTAATACCCAGGGACAAGCCACACAGAACAAACTGATGTACACAAAAGGATGGAAAGGCAGGGATGGTTTGGGACGGCAGAGGAGGGTCCAGGCAGATGGTAGGCGTCGAGGTCCGGCTCCAAGCGCGCGCTCCGATCCACGCTTTGGGGTCGAGGCGAAAACCCGGCAAACACAGCCTCGCGTCTCACCGACCGGCGATAGGGCCTAGAGGGTGTCGGCCTATTGCCGCAATACAGGCACCCCCTCACGTCTCTCTCTCTCAGTCTTGCTAGATCACGCCTCTCGTTCGTGCCTTCTCACCGACCTGGTACCTACTTTGTTCAACTCTCATGAACCTTCCAGCAACTCCCTTCACAGAACTGCTCGTGGGGCTCCCTCACTCATCTCTCTCTTGCGCGATCTTCGCATGCATATCTCATCCTCAAGCGCGGGTGTGACCCGCCCTCGTGGGTTTCGGTACCGCCCTCCCCCCGTGCTCTGTGACCTTATATGGCAATGCCACGGGCTTGCCTCCTTATTTGGGCATGGCGCCGAACGGCGCGCCCCTCGTGGCGAGCTACGGGCTTGTTCCCTTATTTGGGCATGGGGCTGAACAGCCCCGCCCCTCGTGGCGCGCCCTGGGCTTGCCTCTTCCCGGCGACCCCGCCCCTCCTGTTCAAACAGAGCACGGAGCACGTATTCACTATTTGCAGCGAAATGAGAGGGCACGCACCCCACGCTTGTGAAGCTGCTTTACCCAGAGAGGGAGTTTGGGCTGGGAAATGTAATTATTGAAGGGGAGCTATTCTTATTTGATTCGGTGCAATGGAGTGTCAATTAATGGCCAACAGAGCCTTAAACTCACATAGAATAAAGAGATAACTACTTGGAAGGGCTTAAGATTGGCTAGGTGTATGCGATGAATTAATTAAGGGGACGACCTTTGACCTTCACAATTATGGAGGTATTTACAACGATCATGACATTTACAAAGGGTGATCTTTACAACAATTACAAATCCACAACAATAATAATAATAATGTAAATATGACCATAACACTTTAATCCAATGTCGTGAATACAAGGTCAATGGATTGAAGCGGTATATGGTTCACGAATCGATGATGAGCGGTGTACGGACTATAACAACCGCAGAAGTAAGGAATTCGCCTCGGTTTTTTGATAGCATGTGATTATCCCAATCCTTGTGGGGTATATAGATTACAGTAGATCTTCCCTCAGTTCTGTAAATAAAACTTAACTCACGGATATCGGGATTCCTCCAAATTTCTTTGTTTAATGTTATAAGCAGCATTAGCGACTGTTTAAAAAGCTAATTGTGTGTTTGTGATTTATAATATTTTACAATCCCGGATACGCCGCTGTTAGACTTTCGGTCTTCTTTTTCTCTCTCTCTTTCTCTCTCTCTCTCTCTTTCTCCCTCTCTCTCTCTTTCTCCCTCATGCTTCTTTGTTTAGGGCAGCCTCTGGGAATCCCTCATTCCTTCACAATCACCAGCCCTCGTGACTAACGCTTTACACAAGGCCAGGTCTACGTCCCCAGCAGCCTTACCTGATGACCAGGGATCACACAGGCTCGGAGTTGGCCGCACACACTCGCTGCCCAACGATAGTTACATGTGTCAGACGGCACGGCCTCCCAGCACTCCCAGCCCTTTGCCTGAGATTGAAACATCTGGGGATAGCAGAACAAACGGTGAGCTGCCATCCAGTCAATCCTTAACGAGGTTTGTGAATGTCATTGTTCCGCCGTTTATGCATGCGTTTTGTACTTTTTTGAGCGGATGCCTCTGCTGGCTTATTCTGCCCCTCATACATATATTTTGTGCACCTTTGTGTGTTGGCGCCCCCTGCTGGCCATTTGCTTTAATGTAGCAGGAAGTGATGCAACAGATGTACACTGATGTGACCGAAAAGGAAGTGATGTAACTGAATGTGACCGAAGAGGAAGCGATGTCTTAGAGCCTTCCATAATGTGTATCTGAGTTAATCCATCACAATCCTCGTTGTTATACCTTCACAATCATTGCCTTGTTACTCCTTATTTATAGACGACATGCTTGTGTGGCTTCATTTGTAAAAACACTTGGAGCATGGAGGTGAGGAGCAGGTGATTCCCTGACTGCCATGTCGTTCATGAATGGAGTTTGGCTGGCTGTCGAATTACATACAGTTAAGTGTAGGGAGGACAGCACAGTCATCATTGTCATCAGCAACATATGTCAAGGCAGTCCTAAAGCTGAACCCTTGCCGCACTCGGTCAGACGGTGTGATGATAGTTTCCGTTTCCTGATTGAAACCGGAACTTTTTATTTGCAAACACCAAGGCCTGTTGTAAAAAAAATTCCATTCCGGTTTGAATTTTAAAAAAAGTGAATAAAAAGATGTGCCAACATAGGAACATACCCATAGGACTTCTGGTGCTACTGCCGACACAACGATTACAAGGGTGACTCATACATTTGTCTATCGCCCTGACATGCAATCATGCAATCATGCAATCATGCAATCATCACCACACTGCAGCCAACCATCAGAATTTCATCAGACTTGATGTTTTTGTTCACCATCAATTATTCGTTGCCTGACACACCACCCCCCTCACAACCCCTCTTGTTATCTCACCTGCTGCCACCTTCATTTTCAACACATGCCTGAAACCAGAAACACTGGATGATATATGTTGACATAATTTTACAAAGACTAATTACCCCGCGCACGAAAATCAAAAAGCGAGGATAGGCGATTGGTTCACTTTGTCTGTCTGTCTGTCTATCTACAGACATCAGTTTGCAATCAAGGAACAACTTAATTTCAATTGAATGTTATATTTTGAACACAAATCGGAAAACGAACCCAGAGTTTATCAGTACTTTGACTGTGAATTCGTCCCAATCGTGCATGTACAGAAAGGGGTGAGATAATTTGATGAAACCGCTTTAATATTTGGCGATATCCGTCCATCATTCAAATATGAAAAAGATGAACATGTCTAACCCACAGTGTTTAATTCCAAAGGGTTCTAAAGGGTTCTAAATGGTAATTCTAAAGGGTAATTATAAAGGATAATTCTAAAGGGTAATTATAAACGGTAATTCTAAAGGGTAATTCTAAAGGATAATTCTAAAGGGTAATTCTAAAGGGTAATTCTAAAGGTTAATTCTAAACGGTAATTCTAAAGGATAATTATAAAGGGTAATTCTAAAGGGTAATTCTAAACTGTAATTCTAAAGTGTAATTATAAAGGCTAATTCTAAAGGAGAATTCTAAAGGGTAATTATAAAGGAGAATTCTAAAGGGTAATTCTAAAGGATAATTATAAAGGGTAATTCTAAAGGGTACTTCTAAAGGGTGATTCTAAAGGGTAATTCTAAACGGTAATTCTAAAGGGTAATTATAAAGGGTAATTCTAAAGGGTAATTTTAAACGGTAATTCTAAAGGATAATTATAAAGGATAATTCTAAAGGGTAACTCTAAAGGGTGATTCTAAAGGGTAATTCTAAATGGTAATTCTAAAGGGTAATTATAAAGGGTAATTCTAAACGGTAATTCGAAACGGTAATTCTAAAGGATAATTACAAAGGGTAATTCCAAAGGGTAATTAAAAAGGGTAATTCTAAAGGATAATTCTAAAGGGTAATTAAAAAGGGTAATTATAAAGGATAATTCTAAAGGGTAATTATAAAGGGCGATTCTAAAGGATAATTATAAAGGGTAATTCTAAAGGGTAATTCTAAAGGATAATTCTAAAGGGTAATTCTAAAGAATGATTCTAAAGGATAATTATTAAGGGTAATTAAAAAGGGTGATTCTAAAGGATAATTCTAAAAGGTAATTATAAAGGGTAATTATAAAGGATAATTCTAAATGGTAATTCTAAAAGGTAATTATAAAGGGTAATTATAAAGGGTAATTCTAAATGGTAATTCTAAAAGGTAATTATAAAGGGTAATTCTAAATGGTAATTCTAAAAGGTAATTCTAAAGGATAATTATAAAGGGTTCCATTCGTTTCTCCACGTTGCCTATTTCATATTAAAAATGCCAAACTAAACCACAAATGTACACCAATTAGAGCTGAGGATCTGGTCACATGACAGTACTAACAACCGTGGAAGAAAGGAATTCAGCTCGGTTTTTTGATAGCATGTTATTAACACAATCCTTGTGGGGTATATAGATTACAGTAGATCTTCCCTCAGTTCTGTAAGTAAAACCGACCTCACGGATGTCGGGATTCCTCCAAATTTCTTTGTTTAATGTTATAAGCAGCGTTAACGACTGTTTAAAAAGCTAATCATATGTGTTTGTGGTTTACAATATTTTACAAGCCCGGCTGCGCTGCTGTTAGACTTTCGGTCTTGTTCATTTGTACTTGAACTAGCAGGTTGCCCGCATCTGCATGGGATTCTAAATGGCGTAAGAATGGAGAAGCAAAAATGCAAATGGCGTCTTCTGTCATCGAGCTGACAAGCTGGCAGCAACAATTCACATTTATTGCCACATCTGATGCAATTAAAGTGCTCTAATGGCAGCGAGGTTCTCCATTTGAAACTTTTTGTTCGTTATCTGCAGCTTTTTGATGTCTCGGGTATGTTATTAAAAAAATGTGTTGGTGTCATAGCCAGTGAGCAATTGCAAATTAATAGTAGGATATGAACTTGTTATAAACTATTAAAACCAATGCAGTCCTGACTTCCCCATCATTTTCTTTCAGAATTGGTGAAATCGCTGCAGACGCAATCAACAGAGCAACCTGCCTGCTTCCTGCGGGTTCCGAGCGTTCCAGCGTGCCAGTTCTCGAGCACTGGCGGCACGCCCGGTACGGGCTCCTCTGTGGATTGCATGCCCCGGATACCTCCTCCAGCTCCGGCTACTCACTGCTCTCCCACACCCCACCGTCCACTGTGCAGACAGGTGCACCATGTTCCACAAGCTAATTGTTCCCTTTCATCCCTGTTCCCAACTTTAGAGGCATCCTATTATTTCCCTTTATATTAGACTCAATTTGAAACAACCCCTTCCCCTTCTTTTCCCTTTGATTGAGATGTGGGGGGCATTTATATATTAATAATGCAGTTTTCGGCCATTTTAGAACCCATCCTGTGCCAAAGACCCACACTGCTCTACCCAATAATTGTGTACCACTTTGTGAGAGAACCTACCTCCACACCCTTCCCCATGAGAGTGTTTATTATTAACATGAAAAAGCGTTTTGCTCACATGATCAAGGATAGTTTGAGTGTTAACGAAACAACAACTAAAGGCCTAAGCGAGCCTGAGAGCCTGCTTACCAACCTGCTTGCCTTAGAAGAGAACATAGCAATAAGTTAAGTATGCCAGAAATGTTGCAGGAGTTCACTCTGCGCAGCAGGCTGAAATACCCCCCCCCCCCCCCCCCCGCTTCTCAAGTGACGCTCCCCAAAGCTGAATCATCCCGCTTTCAGCCCTCCACTCCTCCATGCAGAATGTAACAGATGAACGGCTCCAAACAAATTTACAGGACAAGTTAACAAGTCAAGAACATTACATGGTGTTCAATGAATGGCCCTCAGGCTCTTGAGTACCGCAAGAGGTTTTTAAAACAATTCTTGGAATGAGATATTCTCTTAACAGAGAAAACGGCAACGTTATTGGGTTTTTACAGCATAGCAAAGCTGTCTAGAACAGTGTTTGTCTGTATGTATGTATGTATGTATGTATGTCCCTCACAAACATACACCAATCAGAGCTGAGGATTTGGTCACATGACAGGGATGGTGTGTGTGATGTGATTAAGTCTTTGACGTCAATACGGCATATGACGGCTGACACCACACGCCGCCATGTTGATTTTTATGCCTTTCAGGCCAAACATATCGTCAAACCTGTCATATATCACAATCTGCATGCTCGACGTTTACGTTTTTCATTATACCATCATTTTTTCATTTTTCATGAGACCATCAAATATAGAAAGCATAGATGTTACGGGTCTTCCAACAACACTGTGTATAGGCCTTAGGCTTCATGCCTCACATTCAGGTAGCTTCGGACAAATTAGCCCAGGTTTCTTACAATACAGTTGTATCATTTTCGTAATAATAATAATAACATTAATAATAATAATAATAATAATAATAATAATAATAATCTTACAGCATGTTGGTGTTCAGTTAGCCTTGTGGTTAAGTGTTTGGATGTTTGGCCCACATAATTGGCCAGACGACAAGACAAGTTATCATTGGTTGCGCCACACATACACACACACCAACACACATTCTCATGGAATCAGACCACGATCCTTGGCACAGGATCTTTGACAGTAAACCGCGAGATTGTCGAGGCCTGGTACTCTGATAAAAACTCCATCAACCGACACATCGACTTACACTCCACATACATATCACTACGCAATCAATTACAACGTCAAAAACGGCAGAGTCATTTGAATGCAGGGAAGCCCTGTGATTGGCAAGGACTTGGACCAATCCATCACGTGAACCATCCCCAATGGAACTTAACAGTTAACACCACACTCAACGACTCTGAGGAAGAGAACTAGTTTGTTCATGAAATGTCATGCTGTTAATAAAGAATTTTTAATTAATTTACTGCTCAGTGTGCTATCATTACAATATACTAGGGCATGCCCGTACTATATATATATCTAAAATTATATCCCCCCCCCCTCTATTTACATGAAATGGTTTGGTCCATTCGCAAAGCCAAAGCGAACGGCTTGCGAGTACGGTGACAATCCCCCCCCTCTATTTACATGAAATGGTTTGGTCCAAAGCGAACGGCTTGCGAGTACGGTGACAATCCCCCCCCTCTATTTACATGAAATGGTTTGGTCCAAAGCGAACGGCTTGCGGAGTTTGGTAAAGAAATCGCCATAGCTCGGTAACTACTTCTCCGATTAATTTCAAACCTTGAAAAGGCACATCCTCGGGTCCCCAGCAATATACCTGGCAAGTTTCAAGTATATCGGACCGGTAGTTGTCGAGAAACAGCGGTCACAGACAAACACACAGACATACACACAGACAAACACACACACAGAGATTACTGGAATTATAGAAACTAGGGCATGCCCGTACTATATCTATATCTAAAATTATATCCCCCCCCTCTATTTACATGAAATGGTTTGGTCCAAAGCGAACGGCTTGCGAGTACGGTGACAATCCCCCCCCTCTATTTACATGAAATGGTTTGGTCCAAAGCGAACGGCTTGCGAGTACGGTGACAATCCCCCCCCCCCTCTATTTACATGCAATGGTTTGGTCCAAAGCGAACGGCTTGCGGAGTTTGGTAAAGAAATCGCCATAGCTCGCTAACTACTTGTCCGATTAATATGAAACCTTGAAAAGGCACATCCTCGGGTCCCCAGCAATATACCTGGCAAGTTGCAAGTATATCGGACCGGTAGTTGTCGCGAAACAGCGGTCACAGACAAACATACATACATACATACATACATACAAACATACAAACATACAAACATACAAACATACACACAGAGATTACTGGAATTATAGATAGATATATATATATATATATATTGTTGCAGACGCGGTTTTGATGTTATTTTACCGAGCGGTTGGTATTACCGCATCTGAACAGTTACTCCCCGATTAGAACCCGATTCCACCCGACGTTGACCAGATCGCACCGCAGATATTCAATCGGGAAACCTCTAAAGCGACCGAAAGAGAATGAAAAGAGAAGAAGACAGAGTACGGAGGAAGAACAGATTTATTATACACACACAAGCAATGGATGGAAGAAGCAGTCACACAGCGAATCGTTAACTTACACTATTCATTTTACTTAACCCCAAGACAACGAGTAGGACAGACGACGTTCACACTTACTCGGGGGATATTGCAGGCAGGTAGGGCTTGAGGTGGATTGCTGGAGAGGGAGGAGGGTCGGAGGCAGCAGCTCTCAATTCCTCGCGGTTTTTGGCGGGAAAACCCTCCGTCGCGTATCCGCTGCTGTAGACGTCACGCGCTGGCTCGGCCCACCTGCTCCTCTCCTTCTGGTGGAGCCGTCTCCCTCCTTTCAGCACGTCTCTCCAAAGCTGGTTTCCTTTCCGAGTACCTCTCCTCTTTGGCTTGGAGCGTTTCGCATCTCACCGCTCCTCTTGGTGTCGCCTCTTCGCTCATCTCCCAGGTCATCTGGTCATCTGGTAAAGCAGTCCCTTACAGTCCCTTTTATAACTCGGGGCGGAATCAAGCCGCCGGCTGCGAGGGCACGCCTACCGGGTCGCTCACCGCGGTGCTGATTGGCCATGCGACCCTCTGGCTCACTCCTCCCCTCTATGACGAGGTGGAGACACGCCTTTCTTCTCCGAGATTAGCACATGGGCAATGGCGCCATTGCCCATGTGCTAATCTCGGAGAAGAAAGGCGTGTCTCCACCTCGTCATAGAGGGGAGGAGTGAGCCAGAGGGTCGCATGGCCAATCAGCACCGCGGTGAGCGACCCGGTAGGCGTGCCCTCGCAGCCGGCGGCTGCGGGATTGAACACAACTCGCACCCTTTTGAAAGGAACTTTGGAGAGCGGAGATGTTTGGGGAAATTGCAAGGGCCTACGCTTATTTTGTTTGATACAATGCAAAGTCAATCTAGTGGGAAACACATATTTAGCCTACATGGAATAAGGAAATACACTATTTAAAAAGATATATCGTGACCTGCGTGTAAGTTTCATGGAATTAACTAGGAGGATGGCTGCGACCATTATTTACATTACGAGGGTGTTTACACATAACAAAACCATACTTTTTTACATTCGTTACACTTCCTCCAAAATTGTTACACTTCTTAAAAACCGTTACACTTCTCAAATTCGTTACCCACTTCTCAAAACCGTTACACTGCACCCTCCTTTCTTCAGGTTCGTGCTCGTGCCTACAAAACTTTAAACTTAGTGTAACACGTAGGTGTAATTCCCTTTACAATTAACCTGACCCTGAGTGTGACAATCTTAAAACACAAATAAGTATGTCCCCCTATTGCATTGCACCCTGTCTAACAGACTCAAGCCCACAGCTAACCGAATTACGGAATTATTCTCAAACTATACATTTACGGTGGGGAGCATTATTTACAATGACGTGATTTCTTATTTACAACGCAACCCAGGACCTGTGTTTTTTTTTTGTTTTTTTTAGGGAACAAGAAAAAGAAATTCCTGTTGGGAGGGAGGAGACAGCACGCATTGCATCGATGCACCAGTACCAATACCACCAAAGCACCCAAAAGCACCAAAAGCACCACTCGGTGCGCAGTCACCATGGTTCTTAATAAACACAACAAAACAACTGGTGGTGGTCTTCACTTTCTCTGCTGGGCCGATGTTCTTCCCGACGTCTTCTGGCTTCATGCGGCCTATTTGGACATAATAAAAAGCACAACTTGTGTTCGTTTTTATTTAGGGCCTCAGGGGCCAACTAAGGGTGGTCCACCTGTTTGGCATAGGTGCCACCTTACCGAGGTCCGCAAACAAGATTCCCTGGCCACTATGGCCGGTCTCCCACAGAGGTGCCCTGCCCCAGAACCTGGGGTCCATCAAGTGGTACTTGGCCGCAGAACAGCGGTCCATAAAGTGGTACATCAACGCAATGCATGCTGGTTCTGGGAATCTCGTGCGCACAATGGCCACCTCACGCACGCTCCCCTCGACACCCAATGGCGCACAGGTCCTCAAGTGGGAGACAAAAGGGGGGAAGACAATTGAGCGAGAGGTAAGGTCACAAGGGTACACGTCAATAAGGCAATGCAAGGCGAAATGCGTACGGAGGGCGAAGTGAGAAAGCTCGTCCCTACCGTGCGTCACCCCCCTGTCACCTACACTACCCTTGCCCTTACCCCATATGTACAAAATCTACATATTACCAATTCGTCACTACTGTCACGTCTTCCCCATATTTCCCCGATACCAAATTCGTCTCCACAATCCCTCGACTTCAAAATTTGCCATCACCAAATTCATCATCAATCCTCATAAGGAGGCAGAGATGGAACATCAAAGCACAATGTCACACCCACGTCATGATGCGTCTCACAATCCAAACATTTGCATTAATGAAAAATAATAAAACATGGCATGGTGTGGAGTACCTATCACCTCAGGTGAGTGGATGCAGATGGTGTGAGGAGATCCTTCTTCCTAACTATCCTCTAAATGACTTTAACACTCTTTACACTACCCGGGGTCTCTCCCTGCCAATCCATTGGCCAACTTACACTATGGGTTCTAAAAACCAATTCCCATTGACCAAACTGTGGTGCTTCTCAATTTGGGGTCTCACTCCCCCGATTCATCTCCCGGTGCTCTCGCACAATTTCTGGGCTGCGACGTGTAGCTCTCCCAGCAGGTCTACCCACCTGCACACCTCCACCACTGCAGTTGCCAGCCGAGCTTACCTAGCTCCTCACCCTAACCTAACTAACTGGGGAAGGCCCTCTCCTGGCTCTGTCACCCCTTGGTGCCCTCTGGCAATGGGCTACCCGGGTCCGTCCTCCGGATCCTCGGGCCCCATCCACAACTACCGGCTCCCAGAGCCCACCTGCGGCCTCACCTGGCCGACATCCTCACAGTGGTGGAGTGCCCAAACCAACTACACACTAACAGGCTACACGCCCAGCCATTTCCACAACACGAATGCACCCATCCAAAGACCATTCTTTCACCCGCACCACAGATGCCAATATCCAACCACAATTTACCTATACCCTCTACCTAACACTTCCACTACCCGCCCCGGGTATCCGTGATGGGGGTCCACTCTTCCCCCATTCACACCTTCGCACCATCCACTCCACTCCACAATTTCCACCATACTCACTCCACGACCATCCATTCCAATACTCCATTTATTCCACACTACCATTCTCCATACCGGTTGTTGCACACCTGTGCACTCACACCTGGTGCCACCTGCACCCTCCTTTCTTCCTGGACCATTTGGTCAACACAACACGCATCACCATCACTCACTCATACACTGCTCCACACACCTGTTCAGTTGCACACCTGTGCAATCACACCTGTTCAATCACACCTGTTCAATCTTCAAACACACGGCATCATCTCAGCTAACTACTCCCCTCTGAAACTTGCGCTTCCCAGTCGTCCCTTTAAACTATTGCGCTCCCACGTCATTATAATCCACACTAATCTACCTGCGTCCCCACTACAGGTATCAGTCACTAACTAACCTTAACGTCACCTAATGTCATCTTCGCTAGATCCCTACAATATAACCTATCCCACCCGGGCTAGTTTTCACTGCCATACACCCCATAAACTATAGCGCATTTGCCCCCACTCCGTGAGGGATGGTGGATTTGCCATCCCACCACATCGGGGGTCTCTCCACTATCAATTTTGCTCGTCCAAATTCCAACCAATTCAAAAATTTGCCATTTACTGCCAATTCTACCCACTATTATCAAATTTTGCTTTTTTTTTTTTTTTTTCGTGGCCAAAACACTATCCTCATCACCCGTCTACTTATTAGATCCTCTCGGTGCGCCGTGACATCATTAAACTCGGTTCGTAAAGCCGAGCAATGAATTCGGGTGGTTTGGTCGCCTGCAGGTTGAATCCGTCCGGCTTTCGGTTCAAGGGAGGTGGTTTGGTTGGACCGAGGCTCCACGCACCATCTCGGCGCGGCACCTTGCGGTCCCGGGCCCGATGGCTCAATCTCCCCCGGTTGGAACCCTGTCCCCACGAGGGGGCACCGTTCCGCTTCCTCCCACTCGCCCTTGAACCGGACCGGTCGCCTCGCCCTACAAGGCCCGGACTCGACCGTGCGGGGCGGGGCCAAGCCCGAATCGGCAACGACGCTTCGAAGAGAAGCGACGCAGCATCGATCCGCACCGGGCCTCGCACCCAACAAAGCACCCCTCGCACCGAGTGCTCGCATCGGCTATCCGTCGCCCTAACCGCTAACCCGGTTACCGTCGATGCTTCACCGGCATGCTCACAAGCATACGCTACCCCTTTCACCCTCACAAAACCCGGCGTTCCAACGCCGTCCGTACATTCCACCAACGCTCCCCCTGTTACACACCACACCTCTCGCGCACACTCTTGCGCACACTTTGGTCCACACCTCTCCTCCGTTACGTCCTCCGTAACACTCACCATGGGCGTGCACTCTTCCATCCACCCACTAACGCGCTCGGATGGGCTCTCCCACACTCGCGCCATGACCAACTCAGGTGTGCTTCCTCGCACACGTTCCACCACCACCTTACTCTCCGTGTCACACTCCGTACACCCCGACGTGCATTCTCGCTCGCACTCGGTTTCACACTCGCGCTCCGATGTGCCCTCTCGCACCTGCGCCATCACCAACTCACTATTCGTGTCACACTCCGTACACCCCGACGTGCATTCTCGCTCGCACTCGGTATCACTCCCACACTTTATAACACGCCCACTCGCCGACGCACACTTTTTCCTCACACGCGTGCCATTTCCACTCACACGGGACCCTTCACCAACGCCCGGATGCTTCCTCGATCCCAAGCGCGCGAAAATTGTTTTGTCGCCAAACATCCTTTTACAAAATCTCCCAGCACAATATACAGCACGACTCACCTGGGGGATCCTTTTCTCCACGCGAACCTGCAAACTTCCATTCGGGTTAAGCACAGCATCGTGATGTGAGCAGGGACTTTGTACATTTTCCATTTCTCCCTGCAATTCCCGGGCTACCTCCGTCATCTCTTCTATTTTAATTCTCAGCACTGCTTTTTCTTTATTTACCTCGACGACCGTTGGCTTTAATAAAACACCCTCTACCTCATCGGTCGCCGGCTTTTCCAAACCCCGTGTCGCGATTTCTACCCCCGTCATTGTACCCGTGCTTTCCTCCGCTTCGCTCAACCAGCGCTTTTCGACCCGCTTTGCCTCCTCGTGCACCCCTGGGACCCCTTCGCCCAACTTGCGGTCTCTGTCCCTCTGCTCCCTTTCCTTCCTATCGGCCCTCATTCCGTTTATTGTTGCTTCAATTCGCTCACTCCGAGCATCCATCCGGTTCCCCATTACCCCCATTTGGCCCTCCAATTCGTTGGTTATTGCTTCCATTTTATTACTCAATTTCTCCCCGTTTATTCTCAGCATCTCGGCGAATTGCGCCATGAAGTCCCCCACATCAAAGCCCGCTGCTACGGTCACGGCAAAATTTGGTGCCGCTGTACCCACGTGCGCGAGAGCGCCATTTTGTGCACCTGATACTCCCTCAACCACCTCATTGCTCTCCTCCTCCCTTTCTTCCCCTAAGTCCTGGGTTACCCCTAACCCGTCTATCTCCCCCACCGCCATCCGATCGCCTTGATTGTCCATGGCGCGATCTCAAAATTCGGCTTTTGCTTTATAAAACAAAATAAATTTCGGCAGCTTGTAATTTTGAGCGCGTTAAGCGCGCTTCGGGTCCGATCTCACTCCTCGACACCAATTGTTACTTAATAACACAATTGGTGTTCCAAAATTTGGGCCTAACAAATTTAGTCCCAGGTCCGAATCCAACTCCTGACAACCAATTGTTGCAGACGCGGTTTTGATGTTATTTTACCGAGCGGTTGGTATTACCGCGTCCGAACAGTTACTCCCCGATTAGAACCCGATTCCACCCGACGTTGACCAGATCGCACCGCAGATATTCAATCGGGAAACCTCTAAAGCGACCGAAAGAGAATGAAAAGAGAAGAAGACAGAGTATGGAGGAAGAACAGATTTATTATACACACACAAGCAATGGATGGAAGAAGCAGTCACACAGCGAATCGTTAACTTACACTATTCATTTTACTTAACCCCAAGACAACGAGTAGGACAGACGACGTTCACACTTACTCGGGGGATATTGCAGGCAGGTAGGGCTTGAGGTGGATTGCTGGAGAGGGAGGAGGGTCGGAGGCAGCAGCTCTCAATTCCTCGTGGTTTTTGGCGGGAAAACCCTCCGTCGCGTATCCGCTGCTGTAGACGTCACGCGCTGGCTCGGCACACCTGCTCCTCTCCTTCTGGTGGAGCCGTCTCCCTCCTTTCAGCGCGTCTCTCCAAAGCTGGTTTCCTTTCCGAGTACCTCTCCTCTTTGGCTTGGAGCGTTTCGCATCTCACCGCTCCTCTTGGTGTCGCCTCTTCGCTCATCTCCCAGGTCATCTGGTCATCTGGTAAAGCAGTCCCTTACAGTCCCTTTTATAACTCGGGGCGGAATCAAGCCGCCGGCTGCGAGGGCACGCCTACCGGGTCGCTCACCGCGGTGCTGATTGGCCATGCGACCCTCTGGCTCACTCCTTCCCTCTATGACGAGGTGGAGACACGCCTTTCTTCTCCGAGATTAGCACATGGGCAATGGCGGCTTGCGGGATTGAACACAACTCGCACCCTTTTGAAAGGAACTTTGGAGAGCGGAGATGTTTGGGGAAATTGCAAGGGCCTACGCTTATTTTGTTTGATACAATGCAAAGTCAATCTAGTGGGAAACACATATTTAGCCTACATGGAATAAGGAAATACACTATTTAAAAAGATATATCGTGACCTGCGTGTAAGTTTCATGGAATTAACTAGGAGGACGGCTGCGACCATTATTTACATTACGAGGGTGTTTACACATAACAAAACCATACTTTTTTACATTCGTTACACTTCCTCCAAAATTGTTACACTTCTTAAAAACCGTTACACTTCTCAAATTCGTTACCCACTTCTCAAAACCGTTACAATATATATATATATATATATATATATATATATATATATATATATATATATATATATATATATATATATATATATACACACACACAATATTCGCCTTGGTGATTCTGTGTGTCTGCCTGTGAAACATCTGTCCTGGGGAGTGGCTACACTCGGTCTTGGAGGGGCTTCAAAAACAAATCACCATTTTGTTTCTTTGTATAGCTTTGAGGCCTCTTTTGTTAGGCCTGCGGTGTCTTGCTCTCTCTCAGTTGTATTTCAACTCTAATTCGATATCTCATTTCATTTTTCACAGTGGCTAACATGGTTTTCGACTCGGTTGAAAAAAAACGGGAAGGAAATTCAAGTAAAGTTACCGTTTATAGAACAAAATGTATTTTCGAAGGCCTGTAACATTAAGTCCATTGAGACTCTCTCACAGCTTTATCTCGACTCTAATTCACCATCTGATTTCATTTTTCACAGTCGCTAACATGGTTTTAGACTCGGTTGCAAAAAACAGGAAGGAGATTGGTTGAAAGTTAACGCACAGGCAGGAAATAGCCGCGATCGGCACGGTATATCATACACCGCCCAAATAACACAGACTATAAATATTCGATCAAAGTTAACGTTTATAGAACAAAATGCATTTTAAATGAGAAGGCCTGTATAATGTAAACTAACTATGGAATACAATATTTATTAATAACGTTTGGTTTTAATCTATTTTTACTTTTTAAGCGAAAAGTTTTTTATACATTCAAGTTTAAAAATGAAATCACCCGTGACTGATGTGCATTTTAAGACTGAATCAACATGTCTTCGATCATAAATTACTTTTTGAGGAAACAAAGGTACATTTTGATTACAACTCAACCAAAGGAAACCAGGTAATGCCTATTTAATTCAGAGCGATTATACACCTCCCAAAGAAGATGCGTTTCATTTCTCGAGGAAATAAAATCGTGAAATCATTAATTTTTTGGGGCATTTTCGCATGAGTTTTCAAGGCTGAATCAATCGTGTTCACATCCAGGATTAATAAAGGAACTCCATTTCACATGTGCATGGACATGCATTTCACAGATGTGAAATAAATATATAAACAAAGACGGGAAATAATCTGGTCCGGTAATTACAACTATAATCGCTGCGGAAGTGGCTGCTGCCATTCATCATGATCCCGTGCTGTCATGTGTTGTGTACGTTGTTTTATCAGGTTCTTGGTGCGACTTGCTCTCGACGTCAGAATATGCTCCATATGCGTCATGTGTATCCGGCCTGTCTTTAGCTCAAGGTTAAGTAATGTGGGGCATGTATGTGGGTGGTCATTCCCCCGTGTGTGTATGACCCACTCCCCTGCGTGGGTGACGCACTCCCCCATGTGTGTGTGTGTGTGACACACACCCCCATGTGTGTGACACACACCCCCATGTGTGTGTGTGACGCACTCCCCTATGTGTGTGTGTGACGCACTCCCCATGTGTGTGTGACGCACTCCCCCATGTGTGTGTGTGACGCACTCCCCCATGTGTGTGTTTGACGCACTCCCCCGTGTTTGAGTTTGACGCACTCCCCCGTATTTGTGTGTGACGCACTCCCCCGTGTGTGTGTGTGTGTGTGACACACTCCCCCATGTGTGTGTGACGTACTCCCCCATGTGTGTGTGTGTGTGACGCACTCCCCCATGTGTGTGTGTGATGCACTCCCCTGTGTGTGTGTGTGAGATGCACTCCCCCGTGTGTGTGTGTGTGTGAGACACACTCCCCCATGTGTGTGTGTGACGCACTCCCCCATGTGTGTGTGTGACGCACTCCCCCATGTGTGTGTGTGACCCACTCCCCCATGTGTGTGTGTGACCCACTCCCCTGTGTGTGTGTGTGAGTGACCCACTCCCCCGTGTGTGTGTGTGACCCACTCCCCCGTGTGTCTGTGACCCACTCCCCCCCGTGTGTGTGTGACCCACTTCCCCGTGTGTGTGCATAAGCCACTCCCCCGTGTGCGTGTGTGATGCACTCCCCCGTGTGTATGTGTGTGTGTGTGTGCTGCACTCCCCCGTGTGCGTGTGTGATGCACTCCCCCTGTGTGCGTGTGTGACGCACTCCCCCGTGTGAGTGTGTGACGCACTCCCCGTGTGCGTGTGTGATCCACTCCCCCATGTGCGTGTGTGATCCACTCCCCCGTGTGTGTGAGTGACCCACTTCCCTGTGTGTGTGTGTGACCCACTCCCCCGTGTGTGTGTGTGGGACCTACTCTCCTGTGGGTGATCCACTCCCCGGTGCAGTGTGCATGATGTGGGAGGGATGGGGGTGGGAGGGAGAGGATTTGAGCTTTTGAAGTCACATTTTACATTAGGTGGACTGACACATTTCAAACTGTATTTCCCATGTGCACGCACATGCATTCACATGTTATCAGAAGTAAATACATTGTGTGGATTACATCATTTGTGGATCTGATAAATTGGCAGTAACCATTTTGTAAAACTGAATATGCAGCATCTAAATGAAGATGTCCAAATGTCACACATGTCCATGCCCGTGGGATTCCCACGGGTGACCCCACTGGTATATATGTATGTATGTATGTATGTATGTATGTATGTATGTATGTATATATATATATATATATATATATATATATATATATATATATATATATATATATATTAGGTTAATGCTGTCTGTCTGTCCCACCCTGAAACACAGAAACGCTCCTCGGAGAAAAAAAAATAGGAAGTACAAGTTACTTCAAATTAATCCAAACTTACGGGAAAATTATAATTTTTTATAATCGGACCAAAAATTTAACCTTGGTGTCCGTAAGATGTGATGGCGATGTTTAACCTTGGCGCCACTAGGGTCCGTAAGATGCGAAATGTCCGAAAAGGTGGGTCCACCTTGTGAATCTCAGGTAATCCTTAAAGACTTGGAGCTGCCGTCGAGCAGGAAGTGTAGTGTGTAAAATACACCTTCCCTGCCTCTCTTAAGGTGATCAATCTGCTGTTTATCTTTGTCTCTTGGTCAGGTCTCCTGTGAGACTTCGATATGTGCTCCCATCACTGATGAACTTGATCATATTGAAGTGCTAATCTGTCTTGTTCCTCACATACACCTCTCTGCCCCTATTCACAGGCACAAATCAACATATCGTCATACTCCTTGAGGTCTTTCAAACATCTACACATTGAAGAGATTTTCTTTTGATGGTTTTATACATAGTCGAGGCTCATGGAAGAGCTCAAATTAGTACACTGAACAGTTCAGGACGTAACATGACAAAAGGAACAGCAGAGTTGAAGGCCAAGACAGAGGGATACTTGGACAAACAATGGGTGTGGGGAGGAATGGGGGCAGGAGAGGACGCATGGGGTGGACAAGATGGATACAGAAGGAAACTCTCAGGAGGGAAAACTCAAAAATTTGTTAATAGGAGGGATTGAGGTGGAGTGTGGGGTTAATGAGGGTAGAAAATATGGTTTTGGATTGTGGAAGATTTGAAATGGTGGTGAACTGCCTACTCCCACTGTTCAGAACACTGAACAGAGGACCAGGAACAGAGGACAAATGCAATGACGATCATTCATGGGGCAGTTATGAAGATATTTACTTCATTTAAATAAGAAAACAAGACTTATCCTGATGCTATCTCATGTCGACCATCCAATTAAAGCTTGAATAAGTCAACTCATCAAAAAAGTTGTTTTGAAGACATGGTTTGAAGAGATGAGATTGAAGAGGAAGTGGAAGTTGTCTCCACAGGTGGAAAAAGAGGAGTGAATCAGTGGGGATGAGCAGTGATCTTGGATTTAGGTAGTTTAACCAGAAGGGGGTTGATGGTGGACTGTGTGTGACCTGCAGAAACCTGGGAGGGACAAAGCATGGAGGAAGGAGCAGAGGGTGTAAGACCAGAAAGGAGGCGGAGAACAGAAGACAGAGCGGACACCAGCATGTCTGCGGTGGCGAAGTGATAGGCTCATAGACTCAGCTTCATCGTGGGAGATTCCAATGATCTTGAAGGCCTTGAAGGTGTCAAGCTGAGCAAGATGCGAGGCAGGGGAGCCAGCCCAGAGGTCAGAGTAGTACTCCATCAAGCTGTGGATTAAGGCCTTGTAGGTAGATAGGAGTTCAGGTGTGCCAAGGAAGGACTTGGTATAATGGAATTTGCCCATTTGGCGGTTGGCTTTGGACGCCAACTTGGAAATGTGGTTTACCCAAGAAAGATCATGGCTGATAGTGAGACCCAGGAGTCCGAATGATTGAACTTGCTCAGAAGATTGTTAAGAAAGTAGATGGGAGGGTTTGCCAGATGGTCCTTTTGGAGAGGATGCAGGTAAGAGAGCATATGAAGAGAAGCTACCTGCACAACAGTACTCTAGCAAGTCCAGGAATAAGAAAGACGGTGCATATAGAATTTGTGAATGTTGGGTCACAACCGATAGATTGCATTCCATGCTCAAATGATACGTGCACACACAGGTCTGGTTTGGTCTAGTAGAGGCTCATACTCTTGACAGAGTATCAGGGTGTTTGCAGCAACTCCTGAAACACAAGGGCAAAATGAATTGTGCACAGGTTGCCATTCTGTCGTAGGATGCTCAACTGAAGATTGCAGGAATTTGGAATTTGTTCAGCGCCTTATCAGGTTGTGTTCTAGTCTTGAGGTAGATAGGCATGTTCTCGTGTGGGAGTGGAGACATGAAGGTAGTAGGTTGTAGACAGCAACCGCCCAGGGTGGTACTACCTTCCTGACGTAGGAGCGTTAAAGTGGTGCCCGGAACAATCTTACACTCTCCGTGTTAGTATTGCTGGTCTTACTTTCTGTCTCACTCAAACTATAGCTACCGGGCTAGCTTTAACCTTTCTCGCAAACAAACATCATACACTTTTCATCATACACTTTTCTTCTCCTTTATTTAATTAATACCTGTCCTTGATGAGGGCTATACAGTCCGTGCCTGGAGCCTACAACATAAAATTTTAAAAAATGATGCCGACTGGTTGGACAGAATTGCCCTTTTCTGCATTTACTTTTTTTCTTACCTCCGCCACCGAGGGTGGGCATCGGTTGTGTTTTCACATTTGTCTGTTTGTCTGTATGTCTGTGAGCAGGATATCTCAAAAGGTTGTTGATGGACATTGAGAAATTCTGGTTCGTCCAGCAGGATGACCCAACCTCTTGTCTTACAATCAAATAAGTTTTATTTTAAATTCACCTCTACAAAAACATTTCAAGGCAAAGAGACCAGTGTGTTAGGTGGTGGGTTGACTAATAATTTTAGACATTAAAGTAGGTTGAGAGAATTGATTTGCATCTCTCCTGTGTGTTTTCTTTCTTCCAGGTGGCTGTGCGATTGGACTCCGTTGACAACATAATCATCGAACCCCAGGAAGAGAAGAGCAACGCCGAGAGTCTGTTGTCACCCCTTCCGAAACCTCTGCTACCAACACCGCAACTCCCAAGTCCGAATCGCTTCAGGTCAGACACACGACAGTTCCCTTTCAAGGAATCCTCAGGAAAAGAGGACGAGGAGGTTTCACAGACGATGGCTCGAGAGGTCCTGAAAGGATGGTGTCCCAGCCCCCCAGGACCATTTGGGCGAGACTTGAAAAAGTGTTTCAGTGTGGACACGCGAGGCTTCCTAGCACGCCCCGCCTGGGTGGACGACACCCGTCGGCACTCGATTGAAGTATGTCCGCAGTTCCTTGTTGGAGAACAAACGGCCAAAAATGTACCGCTGCCTGCTCGAACACTGACGCCTGTTCCGCTACTGTTTACTCCACCACCACCACCTCCGCCATCCTCGAGGGTCTCTCATTCCCCTTCACCGACACCCTTCTTGATGGCGCAACCAGTTCAGGCAGACGCGCCCAGTCCTCTCGATGTGCCACCCGTGCTCCTGGCACCCCCGGCTCTCCAACCAAATCCAGCGTCTTCGCTATTGCCTTCTCAAATGCTGGAGCAATACCATGGCCTTCCTGCCAGAAGGCTTAGCCATGATGAAGAACAGAAAAAGTTGCTTATCTGAATCTCTCTGAATTTATTTCCTTTATCCCAATTGTTATTTTGCACTTTTTAAAATCTATTTGCCTTCGACTAACTTTTTTGAATTGTCTGATTCTGTTTTTCATTTCCCATCCTCCACCCCTCTGTCCCCACTTCCTTTTACTCTACACCCGACACTTCCAGATAAGTTAAGAGCATTTGTCGTGGAAGCAAACAAGGCGCTGCAATAAGGAAATGATAGACAACAAAATGGACATTATACTCGTCACGTAAATGTATTTTGAGGAAAGCAACAACTTTTATGTTCCATATGTTTGCAAAAGTCCATCGAACCATAGCAGTAAAACACACACAGACATTCTCCTTAAAAATCGGACCAGCTGGGACAATAGTGTTCCCCTCGACTCAACCCCAGCAATAAATGAACCAATAGGTTTCTGAGAAAATAAATATACACAAGAATTATTAAAATATACGTTTCAATATTCCAGAATATACTTGTACTCGTACTTGCAGAACTCGTAATCAAGCGTGTGTTCTAAAACCGTTTTCAACTTGTTTTTTTTGGAGGGTTTTAAAATTACCGCAACTCGAAGTTCTGACAAGGAGACATACGTCCGGCTCGAGTCGCGAGACGTGTTTTAAGCGAGTTGGCAATTCACGATTTTATTGTTTTTATTTTTCCAAAGCAAGTCTGTGTGCCTGTGACAAGCAAACCACACTGGAGATGCATTTTACTTGTACGCGGGGATGTTCGGTTTTGGGACTTGTATATGTTAAATAAATAAAATGTGGAATACATGCACAGAGACCTTAGAAGTGAAACTGTAGGCAGAGGGGGAAGATATTATAAAGTAAGGTAGTTAGTTAGATTCATTACCCTAGACCTTTGATGGGCAGGGAGTTTTGCGAATAGTTTGTTATTTTTCCAACTGTAAGTGCGATTGCCTCGTCTGGTCAATTAACTTGTATCGAAAAAGTTTACACTTAAAGACTTGATTCCGTGCTCTAATGTAACGTATAATCACTGTGCAAGGAGCTCAGTATACCTCCTTAGATATTATTTATTACATTTCAGTCATTCGGTACCATTCATTTGCGTGGAAGTCCATGTGAAGCAAAAAACATCGTCGTGGAGCGCAGTGTTTCGAGTCGCTCTCCCTTTCGATTAAGACTGCCGGTCCGTTGCGACGTTGCTCGGACACGCAAGACGGTGGTTCGGTCACGGCTCTTTGGTGAAAGGGATGCGGAACGATTTGATGCACCTTCTCTGCAGTTGGAACGGGATTTCGCGCAGTGGTCCATGTAAAAGCCTTTTGATTCCCATAGGCAGCTTGCAATCCATTGGCACACTCTGGCAGTCGGGTCAGCTCTTCACCTTCTGGAAACAGTTGCGTTAACAGTGCCCACTCGCTTTTCCGGCAGACCCCCGCTTCAGTACCCGTTCACCATCCCGGTCTCTCGGTGGCACACTATCCGGCGGCCATCTTACAAGCATCTTTAATCCAGCATCTTTAATTTAACAGCCTTCTCGATTCACCGAAGACGCCATTTCCCAATGTACCGGAAACGTGTAACCAGGCGGCCATCTTACCAGCTCATGTTTGGCACCTGCCACTGACTGTGTCTTGAGTCGTTTCTTTCCACGTGCCTGTCGATGTTGGCACGGAGAACGTTCGATTTGTATTGCAGTTGAATTTCCTGTACATATCTGCTCCGGCTGCTGTTGAAGAGTCTATTTTTTCAGCCTAGACTTTTTGTGCATTTGCTATATTGTATTATTAACTACTGACGATAAGTTGAGTCTTTTTAGGACCAGAAGCTGGAGGAAAGAAGGTTTTCTATTTGTGTTTTACATTGAATATTCTTTTGTTCAAACCAGGTTTTTGTTACCTCACCCAAGGTTGGATCCAACCTCGTCGACGGTTCTTGGTGTAGTTAATATTGTTACTTAGTCACACTTCCTGTCTTGTTTATCAATGCATGGAACCATTAGTGACACGTCACCGGCTAATGCCACACTACTTAATTAAACCAGCATTCGATCTGCTTGTCTTTCTAGTTAACCTGGCTATCGGAACCTTGTTATCAGTGTCTTAACCTGTCTATATTTTACTTAACCTTTCAAATAGATCCACATCGTCTCATCCAGTGTGGGACAGCCATCCGGAGATATTTATTTTGGCATTATAATGACCAATCATATTGATCTTATAATTATGAAATCTAGGACTCGTAGGAAAGGCGTGTGCAAATGTTACCACCGAGTTCGCGACGATCAAAATCCCAAAAGTTCCAGCCGGAGTTTTATTTTTTGGTATATCTTCAGTTTTAAGAGTGAATTCATTTCCTTCTGTGTGCAGCACCTGACTGGTGCTTTGCGTCATTTCCGGGGAGGGTGGTTGCACCACTGGAGTTCCCCCTGTAAGTTAGAGTCAGAGTTTGCAATTTGGTCAGGGTGATAGCTCCCCCATTTGGAAGGTCAAACCAGCATCGATTAATGAGAAAATCTCTGGATATTCTCATTTGTCAACATCCCAAAACAGAGGAATAGTATTTGAATTGTGCTGTAAATTCCTACAGAAGAGAAATCTTTTAGATCTTTCAACATCCTGTTCTACCGGTAGTATCATCGGTATAAGTCTAAGGTTTTATTCCCTCACCGACAAAGAAATGGACCTGCGGCCACCAAGCTCGGTGTATGTGTCCTTTCTTTCCAATTCTTCCAATTCCAATTCTTTCCAATGCAGGGATCCAGGCATGCAGAATTCCTCCAATCAGCGGGTGAGTTTCCCAATTCCGCTGGCTCTGGAACTTTCTGGAACAGGAAACAAAACAAAAAAAAAACTTTGACTTCCCTTGCAATACTTGCAATAACAATATTGTTAATATGTCTGCAACTGCACAACCATTTTTCACCATACCCGTTATCGGGACTACATTCTATTGGAACTTTTGTTTGCATATGCGAATAAAAGCGAACGAGTGAAAATGTAGACCATCGCTCTTTAAACATTAAACAGCAATAAGTCATGTTATAGGTCACAGCACCTGGCTAACCCATAGCTGACCGTTTTATGATCTGTGGCTCATGGGTTTGTTATGGGACAAACTTTGCATATGTGTGGAAGTCAACCTTGTAATCCACATTTTATTGTAGTTCAGAAATAACTATTATTGTTGGTTCTTCCCATTGCAATGTCCCACCCTGCCCCCCAAAACACCTGCCCCTCTTCATTTGCCTCCGCCATTCATCTCCCACACGACAAGTTCTTCAAAGGTCAGGCCGGTGCTGTAAACACGCTCATATTGAAGGCCCAGTTAAAAATCAATAAAGGAAAACACGGATAACCTTTTGTTGCTCCTGGTGTGGACCTGCCTTCCCTTGTATTACCTAAGGGGATGCTCCAAGTTAGAGTTAACCAATATAACCTGAATTGTAATTTATATTAAAAAAATATTCGTGTAAACAAATAAAAATTGTATTTTTGTCAATTGGTGCATCGTGTGAGATATGAATTTTGTAGAATATACGATGACGTCATTGGTCAGCATATGGATGTGCTGGGTTGGCAGGATAGCCCAGAGGGTACATACAGTCGTGACCAAAAATATTGGCACCCTTGCACTTTTTTCAAATAATGCACCATTTCTTCCAGAAAATTGTTGAAATTAAAAAATCTTTTGGCATCCACATATGTATTTCTTTGGTTTGCAGTGGAACAAAACAAAAAAAGCTTTAAAAATTACGAAATCTTAACTTATTCCACACAGAAGTCCTAAAATGGCCCGGACAATATTATTGGCACCTTTTTGAAGTTGTTAGAAATAATTAGATTTCAAGCAGGTGATTCTCCTTTACTTTGCAACTTAACTTTCCTATGGTGAGTTGCAGGTGCCTGCAATATAAAAATCACTCATTCAACTAGTTTGAATAGAGTAAAGGAGTCATTGTGCTGTTTTGTGTCACTGTGTACTGGAATGAGCATGGAGAAAAGAAAGAAAACCAGAGAATTGTCTGAGGAGGTCAGACATAAGATTGTAGCCAAGCATGGACAATCTCAAGGATACATGCCCATCTCCAGAGACCTTGATGTCCCTGTGTCCAGTGTACGCAATGTTGTCAGGATGTTTAAGGCCCATGGCACTGTAGCCAACCTCCCTGGACGTGGCCGCAAGATAAAACTTGATTGAAGATTGCAGCGAAGGATTGTTCGATTGGTGGAGAAAGCACCTCGATCAACTGCCAAACAGATTCAAGCTGACCTTCAGACACAAGGTACGACAGTTTCAACTCACACAATCCGTCGTCAATTCAATGAAAGGGGGTTCTATGGTAGGAGACCCAGGAGGACCCCACTGCTGAGAGAGAGAGATAAGAAAGCCCGACTGGAGATTGCCAAAACACACCTGAACAAGCCAAAATTCTTCTGAGAGAATGTACTGTGGACAGATGAGACCAAATTAGAGCTTTTTGGTAAAGCACATCATCTCTATGTTTACAGAAAACAAAATGAAGCCTTCAAAGAAGAGAACACCTTCCCTCCAGTCAAACATGGAGGTGGTTCAGTGATGTTTTGGGTTTGCTGTGCTGCCTCTGGCACTGAGTACCTTGAATGTATGCATGGCATCATGAAATCAGGAGATTACCAATGTATTTTGGAGCGCAATGTTCAACCCAGTGTCAGAAAGCTGGGTCTCCGTCGAAGGTCATGGGTCTTGCAGCAGGACCATGACCCCCAAACACACTTCAAAAAGCACTCAGGAATGGTTCAAGACAAAACGCTGGACTGTTCTGAAGTGGCCAGCAATTAATCCAGATCTAAATCCCATTGAACACCTGTGGAGAGATCTCAAAACAGCAGTTGGGAGAAGGCACCTTCAAATCTGGGAGAACTGGAGCAGTTTGCACGAGAAGAGTGCGCCAAACTGCCAGTGGAGATGTGTAGGAAGCTCATTCATGGCTATAGGAAGCGCTTGACTGCAGTTATTTTGTCCAAAGTCTGTGCTACCAAATATTTAGTCGAGGGTGTCAATAATTTTGTCAATGCCATTTCTTTTTATTTTCTGATTTAAAAGGATAAATTAAGTTCTGAATCAAAAACAAAGGTTCTGTAATATTAACAGTGAAATAAAGAATTGTGGAGACCAAATACTCTTGTCAATTTCAACTTGTTTTAGAGTAAATTGTGCGTTACTTGAAAAAAGTGCAAGGGTGCCAATATTTTTGACCACGACTGTATGTTTGATTTCTGACCCAGCTTTAAACTGCCATCCCAGTGTTTCACAGGCAGGATGATTTATCAATGTGTGTGCCGTTCCTCGGATGGATGTTAAACTAGAGTCCCATCTACTGGCATTAATTGGTGGACGTTAAAGATCCCACAGTGCCTTTCACGAAGAGTAGGTGAGCTATCGTTGGTACCCTGAACAAATTACAACAACTTCCTGCCCCAACACACGCATACTCACACAACTATTTGTACGCATGATTGCGTTTGACTGCGGTTTGGGAATAACAAATTAAATCACACAGGGAGGCGGCATGCTCCCTCTCGCCTTGGACGGAAAGGACCGAGGACTACGCCGAATACAAGGGTTTCAAAGGCAGCAAAGACTGACCTGAAAACGGCAGCTCCGATGGGAATGAAAAAAAAAAACCAACAGCTCCGAACCTCCGATTTTGCCTCCGAAGGCAAAAAAAATTACTTTTTCCACATGCAAAATTTGCATTTATGTTTATTTAAATTATACAATGGACTACAAAATGTAAATGTTTCATGATATTTGTTATATTATATCACCTTTATCTCTCAATATTGTTTAAATGAAGATCAACTGGCTGTATGTTGAAATATGTTGAAAAAGTCAAAACTTTACATGGGGTGTACTTACTTTTTCATGTGACTGTATATGCACGCATACATGGAGATGGCTACTGTGACACCTGTGATGGCCACCACCTTCTGATACCCGCATATGGAGATAACAACCAACCACACACTTTTCTGAGTTATTTCATAATTTTAATGATTTATATCTGAATTATACCTCATTACTAATCTGGAAAAAAATAGGTATGGGTTCTGGCAAATGTTGTGCATTGAAATGGTATGGAGGTATTGCCCTCATAGTGGTGAGCTTTTCCCCGACTGGGTTTTCGGGACATGTTGGACATTGGAAAGCTATGGAGATCATGACCTTATGGAGGTATATCTTTTCCTCACAGACCGGTGGCAGCACCACCTGACCCCACACCCAATATACACCGATAGAAGCCTTTGCTGGCCTCAAAATGGACGTCAAGGCCAACGTCTGGTGGCTTAAAACATGTGGTGTGTGTCACTCCGTTTAAGCAGTCAGATGTGACTGAGCGAAGTTATCAATCCGATGGCTGAAGCAACTTTACACCTCCACTCACCGATACACAGTACGCGAATGTATGCCAATCCAGTAATGCAATGAATATTCAAAACAGTGGAATGAATGCAAATCCTTTACTCAGGATAAACCAAAACACAGAATATACAACCAAACAAAACAATAACTATAGGAAAATCCCACGGACATATGTGGGTAAAGAATAAGTAATTAAATAAAGACAGGCAGGCACCAAGACAATACAGACAAGACAATCAAATGCCCCGTCAGATATCCCTATCTAATCCCAAGGAGGGAAGAGAAGGAAAAATAACAAAATTATATTTGCCAACGTCTCAAGAAAAATAATAAGTATAAGGAAAAGAGGGGGTGGGGGGGGGGGGGGGACAGGCCTGACTGGAGATGACTTCCAGGGGCCCCGTTTCAGCCGCAGGCCCCAAAGATGGCGCCTCACCACCTTTCCCTCTCTCGGAACGTGTCGTCGAACCTCACGAACCAATGGATAAGAGCAACTCTTCCAACACCAGGAAACAGCACATTGCCTCAGGAGGTTGGCCAAGACGATACTCCATGAGGAGCACACACTTCTGCTCCCTCCGTTTTTGCTACACGACGCACGGTGCACCATGCCCCGATAGGTTCTCTTCCACACCAGTCCCACACCTGTCCCTTCCATGCAGGTGGTTCCTTCAACTGGCAGCCCTTGGGGGAGGAGGAGGGAGCAAAACCAGGTGCGCGTCGTGCCTTCGTTCCTGTCTCTCCTCGCCTCGTTCTCTCTCTCTCTCTCTCGTTCTCTCGTTCTCTCGTTCTCTCTCGCCTCGTTCTCTCTCTCTCTCTCTCTCGCCTCGTTCTCTCTCTCTCTCTCTCTCTCTCTCTCTCTCTCTCTCTCTCTCTCGCCTGCCTTTCTCCTCAGCCACGTACGTCCTCTTCCTCTCTTCATTCCCTTCTCAGACCACTCATGAGGTTCTCACTCATGAAATCATGTAGAGGCCCCAAAAGGGGAAAGAATGTAGATAAGGAAGGTCTTTTACCAGAAGAATGAAAATAAAATTGGAAGAAAATAAATAAAAAGGAGCTATTTTGGTTCCACAACCGACCCGGCATTCCACCTGAGATACACCTTAATGGCCACAGCTGCTCATCATTACCAAGCAACCAGTCCGACGAGCGTACCTTCATTATTGAGCGACCCTTCCGCAATAAACCCCAAGATCATAACACCCTGCTTTTCGCTTCGTAAGCGCAGGGTAGAAACTTTCTTCACAATCCCAGGTTCAGAAAAGTCATGGAAGGACGTGCCAAGAATTGTTGAAAACGAGGACATAATGGTCAGAAATCGATTCGATTGGTCCTTGTCACACACACACACACATACACACACACACACACACATACACACACACACACACACACACACACACACACACACACACACACACACACACACACACACACACAAACACAAAACACACACACACAAAACACACACACACAAAACACACACACACATGCACGCTGTCTACCAAATTTACGAGGGAAGAGAATATTATGGTTTTGGATTGGGGAAGATATGAGGTGGTGGTTTAAAAATTTCATTCGTTCGTTCATTCCTCATTCATTCTTCATTCGTTCAATATCCGATTTTCGGGTACAGCGTTCATTCTTCAATCGTTCATCATTCTTCGTGTGTTCAATATCGAAGTTTTGGGTACAGCGTTCATTCTCAATCGGTCATTCATTCTTCGTTCGTTCAATATCGAAGTTTTGGGTACAGCGTTCATTCTCAATCGGTCATTCATTCTTCGTTCGTTCAATATCCAAATTTTGGGTACAGCGTTCATTCTCAATCGTTCATCATTCTTTGTTCGTTCAATATCCAAATTTTGGGTACAGCGTTCATTCTCAATTGGTCATTCATTCTTCGTTCGTTCAATATCCAAGTTTTGGGTATAGCGTTCATTCTTCAATCGGTCATTCTTCGTTCGTTCAATATCCAAGGTTTGTATACAGCGTTCATTCTCAATCGTTCATCATTCTTCGTTCGTTCAATATCCAAATTTTGGGTACAGCGTTCATTCTCAATTGGTCATTCATTCTTCGTTCGTTCAATATCCAAGGTTTGTATACAGCGTTCATTCTCAATCGGTCATTCATTCCTCGATCGTTCAATATCCAAGTTTCGGGTAATGTGTTCATTCTCAATCGTTCATTCTTCGTTCGTTCAATATCCGAGTTTCGGGTTTTGCCGTTCATTCTTCAATCGTTCATTCATTCCTCGATCGTTCAATATCCAAGTTTCGGGTACAGCCACCAGGTGTCGCGGTCGTACCTATCAGGGCTACACAGTACAGTAGTGTACTGTATTATCTCCCATCTACCAGTTATTGCGCTGTGAGGAGAATCGAGTTCGTTTGCTTCGAGGAGAAGAAGAAGAACGACCATGGCGAAGTTCATCCCTCCACAAATTCAGGATAACCCGAACGGCTGGGGTCCTTGTGCCGTGCCCGAGCGTTTTAAGGACATGCCGTACCAGCCCTTCAGTAAAGGAGACCGGCTGGGGAAGGTAAGGCCTAGTGCGCAACTCGTCATCACGTCGTTTATTCAAGCACCGATCGGTACAAATGAAAGGTTGGAGGAGCTGCCATAGCTCGTCTGACTTCGTAACTAGTGCTTTAACTAGTCGGTCTAGCGACACGTCAGCTATCCAGTGTATAATTCCACATTTTCCTTGATAACGCCTCATGTGTAATGGGAGGGTGTTTCAGTTTGTAATGGGATGTGTAATTCGTGACCACGTGGTACCGGGGGGGGGGGGGGGGGGCGAGGCCTCGTGATCTATTACCAGGGATTAAGCATGGTTTCTGTGACGGACAGAACCCCAATTGTTTGTTTATCCGATCCCGCGTTGGATATTATCGAAACGTCATTATAACACAAAACGATTTGGCGCCGATGGGGATCTTCAGAGTAATACTGCACTGACCCCACGTGGCAGGCGGGTGGTAGCTTCGACGGCGCGTTGTTTTTGTGTGTGTTTTTCCCCTGATTAAACTGATTTTAAGGAGGCGAGAAGTTTGTATGGAATTATTCTGTTTATTTATTTTTTTAATGAGAGATTCCCATCGAGGCTCGAAGTGGGCGGAGCAATTACAGCTGGCAGCCATCTTACGACTCCAGTGAACGTTTATATGTAACCATCGTATAAGAGAGCATTATGAACTAGAACAGCACTCGGTGGAGCACAAACCTCCGCCAGGCTGAACAGTTTACGTTTTGGATCCCACTGATAGGCCGGATCTGGATTCGGACCTGAACCAAAATCGAATCAGCTTGTTCTTGTCACATAACTCGTCCATAACTTTTTGAAATATCATGTTGTATATCGCTTTTTGCCCGATCTCTAAACGGTGAAGAATCACTTGAAAATTTAATAATTCTCGTATCCGAATCCAGATTCAGATCTTAATCAAAATCGATTCATTTTGTCCTTGTCACACACACTACCTGTCTGCCAATTTCGTCCAAATCCGTCCACAACTTTTTGAGATATCCTGCTATGTATAGTTTTTGTCCCGATCTCCCAATGGTGAAGAATCACCTTAAAAATTCGAGTAGCCGAATCCGGATCTTCACCAAAATCTAATCATTTTGTCCTTGTCACATCTACAACCTCTCCACTAAGTTTCGTCGGGGGGAGGGTAGTGGATGGGGAAGGGGAAGGGGGGAAAGGAAGGGGTAGGGGGGAAAGGGAGGGGTAGGGGGGAAAGGAAGGGGTATGGGGGAAAGGAGGGAAGGGGGTAGGGGGAGGGGAGGGGTAAGGGGTAGGGGGAAAGGAAGGGGGAGGGGTATGGGGGAGGGGAGGGGGAGGAGAGGGTAGGGTGGAGGGGGAGGGGGAAGGGTAGGGGGGGGGGGAGCGGGAGGGGGAGGGGGGAAGGGTAGGGGGGGGAGCGAGGGGGAGCGGGAGGGAGGGGGAAGGGTAGGGGGAGGGGGAGGGGGGAAGGGTAGGGGGAGGGGAGGGGGAGGGGAGGGATATAGATGGTTACTGGCAATTGATCACATCCAGAAATGATGTAATCCACACAATTTATGTACTTTACATAACGTTAATAGGAATACATGGCCGTGTAGATGGGAATTCAGTTTGTTTGAAATAAATCACAAATATCAGATGAAAGTGACCAAAAACCTATGTGGTGTGAATGGCAATGTTCCTCGCTGAAATGTGAAAAAACTGAATTACGTGCGAACGCATAACTGTGAGATTATGGCGGCAAGGTTGGGACATCACGTGATCGCTCTGAGCGAATCAGCGCGCTGCTCTGCCACCGGCTGAGAATCTGTGTATGATGTTCCTCGCTGAAATGCGCTGAGGTAAATATGAATAAAAAATTCGATATATTTTCACTTTTACGTTTTGGCTAACTCGCTCGCGAACCTGACGAAGATCCTGAGTGAGGATCGCTACGCTACGCTACGTTATGCTAACGCTACGTTAGCTACGCTACGTTACGCTACATTATGGTTAAAAATATGGATCGAAAGATGAAAGGAAGAAAAACCTATGTGGTGTGAATGGCAATGTTCCTCGCTGAAATGTGAAAAAACTGAATTACGTGCGAACGCATAACTGTGAGATTATGGCGGCAAAGTTGGAACATCACGTGATCGCTCTGAGCGAATCAGCGCGCTGCTCTGCCACTGCCTCAGATTCCGTGCATAATATTCCACGCTGAAATGCGCTGAGGTAAAAATATGGTTAAAAAAAATATTCTGAAATATATTTTTTTAAGTCGGCCATGTTCTTCCCAGGCTCAATGGCCATGTCTATGCCAAATATCAAGCACGTGAGCCTCTCCGTTTAGGAGTCTATCGGTAACATTACACACACACACACACACACACACACACACACAAACTGTGTTTTATATATATAGATTATTGTTTGTTTATAACCTGGTGTGGTTGCATTATTGACTTGACTGTTTCATTTGCTGGTTCCATTGAGGGTTTCATTATTTGCTGGATTTCAACCAAGGATAACACATCTTTCTGCCGGGGACCCTCTCGGGGGTCGGAGGTCCACCGAGACCAGAGGTAAGGGGGGGACCCCGTAACAGAGGCAAATACAACCAACCTGGCAGCATGCACCACATTATGGGATAACTCTGAAAACCCTCTCTAGATTTCTTGCTTTTCCGTCCTGTTTTTGTGGGCACTAGAGTGAAGTGACCAGCCTCGGAAATTGTGACCATGAAAGCCGGAAAACGTCATGTACATTCATGAATTGCCCGACCTACGAAACACCAGGATGACAGCTTGTAGCTGTGCTGAGATTCAAACCCAGCCAAGACTTTCTCAACAATCCTCTTGAGGAAGTTCCGTCACTCAAGCTTTTGCGTCTCACTGTCTACCATGATCTTTCCCGGAAAAACAACATTTCCCAGCTGGCCTCCAAAGACAGTCGCCGACTGGGCATACTCCGTCGTGCGAAGTCCTTCCTTGGCACACCTGATCTCCTCACCACATACAAGGCTTTCATCCGCAGCTCAATGGAACACTGTTCTCCCCTCTGGGCTGGTGCTCCTGCCTCACACCTAGCTCGGCTTCACGCTGTTGACACCAAAGCTTTCAGAATCATTGGAATCTCCTGCGATGAAGTTAAGTCTGAGGGCTTTTCTCTCTCTCACCGCAGGCATCTTGTTGGTCTTTCAGTCTTCTACCGACTCCTCTCCGGCCTTGCTCCCCCAGCTCTGTCTGTGCTTTGGCCCCCAAATATTCCTACAGGACGCACAAGATCTGCCAGCAACCCTCTTATGGTTAAACTGCCAAAATCAGCACTCTCTGCTCACCTTCACTCTTTTATTCCTCTTTTCTCCCACCACTGGAACAAACTCCTTCAATCCCACTCCTCCCTCCAGGTCTTTAAAACAGCTGTTCACCACCATCTCTCATCTTCCCCCATCCAAAACCTTGATCTTTTCTACCCCCGTTAAAACACCCCAAATCCACCTTTTCCAACTTCCGTTTTCTTTCCTGTAAGTCCTAGTAGTATCCATCCTGTTTATCCCATGTACTCTGCCCCAGCCCCCTCTCTTCCACAGATCTCCTGATGTCCCTGTTCTCTACTGTTGTCCTTCCTTCTCTCTCCTCCTCTTGTCTCCCACTCCCTTTATTTTATGTTTTATGTGTTCGCTCTTACACGAGCCTCGACTTGGTATACAAAATCATGTTATCTTATCAAATGCCTTCTGAAAATCCAAGACATACTGCATCTACTATCCTTCCCTCAACCACCCAATCA
This sequence comes from Myxine glutinosa, assembly GCF_964187855.1. Lineage (NCBI taxonomy): Eukaryota > Metazoa > Chordata > Myxini > Myxiniformes > Myxinidae > Myxine > Myxine glutinosa. The sequence goes on from NC_136261.1 coordinate 31,836,065, forward strand.
TAAACTGCTTCATAGAACTACATTATATTTGTGGTGCTGCTGTACAACCCATCTACATAGATATAATCAGAGTTCTCCCCTAATCAGAGTTCTTCCCCCTCTTCCCCCTCTCTTTTGTGTCCTTCCCCCTCTCTCCCCATCTTGTCTGCCGCTCCCCTTGTTTTTTGTGTTTTGTGTGTCGGTTTGTCTTTTTGTGTGATTAATGTTAGCTCTTTCACGAGCCTCGATCTTGTATACAAAAAAACAAAACAAAAAAAACCAAAAAAAAACCCTGAACCCATAGAGCTATTAATGTATTTTACCCTCTAAAATTTATCCATACATCTCCTCCCCCTTCACCCCTCCTACCCCTCCCCACCTCCACCCCTCCATCTGTTAACACCATTGCGCAGACCTATTTGGCATAGACAAATAGATGCAGGTGAGCCACGACAAACATAGCATTTCCTAATGGAGGCCTTGATTTGTGGTGCACCTTGACTTTTATCGGTTTTTAGCTCACCTGGACTTTAGTCCTGTGAGCTGATGTGATCGAGCAGTGTCCCTAGATAAGTAAGTCAGTCAGTCAGTCAGTGAGTCTGTAAACACTTCAGTCATTATCGCTTGAACCAAACACACGATTTTGATAAAACTTGGCTGCAAACTTCATTTCTGATGCCTAACGAAGATGTGTTGACCGCATTAAAATCTGCGCTCATTAGGGAGGCCTACGGGGGTGTTTTTGACCCCCAAAATAGGTATTTGCTGTCTTCTCTGAAACTACACACATGATTTCAATGAAACTTGATCACAACCTTCATCACCCATGCTGTACGAAAGTTTGTTCACGGCATTAAAAATATCAGGGTCTGAGGGGATCTGTGAGGGGTTTGAGTGACTGTTGCTCCTGATCCAGGTGAGCTTCAGGACCCACGGTCCTAACTTTAAATTACTAGTATACCCGTTCCCCAATGGAGCGGCAGGAAGGATCATTCCTCTCTGGGTTATATAAGATTACAGTAGATCTCGGGTCAGGCCTCAGGAACATCTTCGAACATCTTGTAGAGTGCTCACCAAGTGTTTTTATTCATCCGAGCAAGCACTCCATTTAAAACTATTAAGGACAGCAGGCTTGGCAAGCTGTTTGGTAACTGAACAACCCTGGTTTTCCCCTTCCAGTTTAGTGTTAAACAGCAGGAGCAACTGCTTCAAAAGGTAATCATACGTGTTTGTGGTTTATAATATTTTACTTCTGGTAAGGGGTACTCCTAAGAAAACGGCACGATAAGATGTTTGTGCACATTGAGACGGCGTTTGGCGAAGGAGGAAACACCTCTCTGGGAGACTGGATGTTATTTGTATTAATATTGTTTTGTAATAACATTAATATTGTGCGATTATCATTGGCATTGTTATTGGAAGCGGCCTTGGAAAAACGCCACGATAAAGCTATCTTAACACAGATATACATCTCGACACGCAACCCAATTCGCGGGGAAACCCCCCTTGGGTTTTCCAAGGCACTGAATTCGCTACAACCTTCATTGTGTGACCCTTAGTCCTCCTGTCAAGTTTTTTTGAGATTGGATAGGTAATGACCGAATGTATCGAGGTCAAAAATCGTGAGACAGACAGACACCAAACTGCGTATTTTAGCATGATTCCAACAGTACGTGATGCTTAAGAAGGATCTGGTGGCCGGAATGGTAAATTAGTTTTGTGGGGTCGAAGACCCATTGAGTGGGATTGAAATTTAAGGTATTGGGGCTTTCAACATCTGATGAACAGGTTTTAATAATCAGACACAGCAAAAAAGTTAAGATAGCACCTGATTACATTCGTGGAAAACCTAGCGGATGCAGAATGCTCTTTGTTTGAGAAATTAATTTAATTGCCCTGCAAACGCGAAGCGAACAGTGGGGTTAAGCAAAAGGTTGACTTTGTCTGTCTGTTTAAAAACGTCAGTTTATGATCGACGAACAACCTCATTTCAATTGAATGTTAAATTTTGAACACAAATTGGAAAACGAACTTGTAGTTTTGCTGTATTTTGGCTCTGAATTCTACCCGATTGCGCATACGCAGAGGAGTGAGATAACTTTTTTATTCCGTCTGCCATTTTATTTGGTCAAACCAAATTGAAAATAATTCCAAACAGGAAACTTGCTGTTTTTAAGAATGTTGCAAACTCATAAAGGACACAAACAACAGGCAGGAAGAACTAATGTAATTTGTAAAGTAATGTGGTGTAAAAGACGCTGGTGGCGGCGGTGAACTTCCGGATTATTATTTTTTCTACAACTTCTAAAATCTTTGATTTTTTTTGAAATTATATTACATACTTCAACACTGTGGAACATAAATCGCCTCCTTGGCACTTTCAAAAACCTGTTTATCACTTCTTGGACAAAATATTACCGCATTTTACATCATTTTGACCAATCAACTTTGCCACTCGCAGACATTGCCCACATCCTTGTTTTTCAACACTGCGTGTGTTAAGGTGTGCTATGAACTCTCTAATTTTTCTTTTGTTTTTTTTCCCCATTCCCAAGTGGAAAATGTTATTGGCTTGAGGCCTAAACTTGAAAAAGGTTGAATGATTACCCATTCATTAAATAAAAGTGTTGTTCCTTGGACATGTTCTTTTAACTTGCAGTTCCTTCTTTGTTTGTTGCCTGCAGGTGGCTGACTGGACAGGCACGACGTATCAGGATAAACGCTACACCAGTAAGTGGTCACCTGCTTTTGTTTTTTATTATTATTGTTTTTGTTGCTGCAGGTGCTTTACGACTCGCCGGACGTGAAATGGCAAACTCTTGTTTTCAACACTTGTTTAACTCATCATTTGAAACGATATTTTAAAAAGATGATCTGAGCTGCTTGACTCATGTGAAATGCCATTGTGTAAGTGATCATCCAACTCGCCCGACAGACAAGTATTCGTCTCAGTTTGGCGGAGGCAACCAGTATGCGTATTTCCATGAGGAGGACGAGGGCAGTTTTCAGCTGGTGGACACCACTCGTGTGCAGAAGTCGATTTTCCAAAAGAACCGCATGAAGTTCACGCAGGTACGGGGAAGAATGCGTTACGCTGAATGAATTTCACCCCTTTTTGTGTCTATGATTATTTGCGTTGCCATGTTTTGGTTTGTTTTTTACTTTGTTGGTAAATCTATTTATATAAAACGAATGCAATTTTTTTACATATTTCATCTCGCTGACAGTTTACAAAGTAAACATTATTTAAAAAAAAATTTTTTGTCATACACCTGCCAGTAGAGATTGGTTGTACTTGGAGAGACCAATGTTCAAAAAGGATGATGCCACCAATGACTTTGGCTGTTCAGCAAGCAAAGGCTCAGGTGTTGACATTTTGATCACTCTGTGGTTGAAACGTCAGCCCTGGGCCTTGCCTTGTGGGCAGTTATACAAGTTTGTGTTTTCCTCTGTGCTCGGATAATCATGTGGTGTTAATCGTGGAATTTTGCAATATCTAGACTCCAGAGGGGCCATTAATTTATTATGTATGCTTGACCTGCTCCGTCTTGTGCCTTCTACTTCCCTTGCACTCGTTTACCTGAACGCCAACCCCTTCCACCAATGCATACGTAATAAATAGATTGCCTCTTAGATTGTTTATAAATGCAGCCTCCTACCCTTATGACTTATGAGTAACAAGTGATAATTGCTCATGTTTGTGCACATTGTAGCAGTTCGATTTGTGTTACACCATGGCAACATTTTGTTTTCTTGTACGGACATCGCTTTGAAATGCCATGCTGCAAGAATCGCACGTAAAACTTAAAATAAAAATAAAAAATTGACAAACGTTTGCTTTGTGACTGCTATTTGTTTCCGTTATGCTTACAGCAAAGGAACATGAGGAGAGAGAAGGAGCGCCGGCAGATGATGCAGCTGCTGAATATGCAGACGTTGTCCAAGGGCGCCAAACAAAAGTACGTTGACCAATGAAAGCGCTGAACTGACATTGTCAAGCTGAACATGATCAATGGTTGCCTCAGTTATAGTGCTGCCAACACAGAACACCTAAGTGTAGGTGCAGACTGTACACATGGACTACACATGATGGGCAACATAGAAATCAGATTGACTGCTTTCAAATTAACAGAAGATGGCAAAGTGCGGGGCAGTCTTCCAATACTCTGCCAGTGCAGATTGTGGGACAGATGATGAACTTTGTGGCAAAACTACGAATCAAACTGAGAAACAACACAACACATGTTGGAATCTCCCGCGATGAAGCTATCTCTGAGGGCCTTTCACTCACTCACCGCAGGCAGGTAGGTGGTCTTTCTGTCTTCTACCGACTCCTCTCCGGCCTTGCTCCCCCAGCTCTCAATGTGCTCTGTCCCCCAAATATTCCTACAGGTCGCACAAGATCTGCCAGCAAGCCTCTGATGGTTAAACTGCCGAAATCTCGGCTCTCTGCTCACCTTCACTCCTTCATTCCTCTTTTCTCCCGCCTCTGGAACAAACTCCCACACTCCCTTCAATCCCACTCCTCCCTCCAGGTCTTTAAAACAGCTGTTCACCACCATCTCTTATCTTCCCCCATCCAAAACCTTGATCTTTTCTACCCCCACTAATTCACCCCAGATCCACCTTGTTTGTAATTCCAACTTCTTTCCTGGTAGTCCTGGCAGTGTCCATATGTTTTATGCCTCTCCCACCCCCTTTCCCATGCCTCCCCCCAAAGCCTTCTCCCTCCCACAGATCTCTCGATGTCTCCATGTCTCTCGGTTCCTGCTCTCAAATGTTGTGTTTGTGTCCTTCCCCCTCTCTCCCCATCTTGTCTACCGCTCCCGATGTTTATTTGTTTTATGTGTCGGTTTGTCGGTTTGTCTTTCTGTGTGATAAATGTTCGCTCTTTCACGAGCCTCGATCTTGTATACAAAAAACAAACAAAAAAAAAACACAACAACATGCATTTTAAGGCCATTTTCCCTGCTAGAGCGGCGGTTAGCCTTGCGGTCCCCATGCCAATCTTCTCCATTTTGCCCTATTTTCTGCATCTCTCCTTGTTAACCTGGTGTTGGGCTAGCGGCTAGGGTTCCAGCTTAGGATCCAAGGATCCTGGGTTCGAATCCCGGTCGATCGCTGAATTAACGCCAGGGGGGTTGACTCAGCCTGTCATCCTTCCGAGGTCGGCAAATTGAGTACCAGTACACTGGTAATTCCCTGTTTATCGTAAAAAGGTGACAAAAAGGGTTGGCGGCAGAAAGGGCATCCGGCCGTAAAACATTGCTTCATAAAGGGGACCAAAAAACAACAACAACCACGGTCCCCGAAAAGGCCAACCCCCGCTTTGCGGGGAAAAATGGCCTCTAAACGGTGGTTTTTCTCCTTGTTAACCCCCTTGCCCGCATTTCTTCTTCCACCATCTTTAGCCAAGTCTTTCTCGGTCTTCCCCGTCCTCTACTTCCTTCGACATTAATTTCCATCACTCTTCTCAACCAGTCACTTTCATCCTTCCTCAACACATGACCAAACCATCTCAACCTGTTCCTCTTCACAGCATCAATCACAGGCAATATTCCCATCATCTTTCGCAATTCATCATTTGTCTTCCTCTCTCTCAACGATACTCCGCACATCCATCGAACCATTCGCATTTCCACCCTTTCCAGCCTTCGTTGCTGCTCTACGTTCATTACCCATGTCTCGCTCCCATAAATCATAACACTTCTCACACATGCAGCATACACCTTTCCCTTCAGCTTCAGCGACACTCCCCTCCTCATCAGCACGCCACTGAGTTCCCGAAACTTCTTCCATGCACATCTCACTCGAGCAACCGTTGCCGAGTCTGAGCCACCTTCTCCATTCAGCATGTCTCCGAGGTAGCAAAATGTTTTCACACCTTCCAGCTTCACGCCATCTCCAAGATCCAACTCAACATTTCCTCCATCTGCAGCTCCCTCTGTGCACACCTTAGATTTGAATGTAGCTGCCATACTGGTTAATGACCCTCTCAGACCACTACATTTTTGATGAACCCACTCAGCGCACATTGTACATTGAATGGAGTTCACTCCGCCACCCTTCCTGCACACAGCACATGGCCACTTCCCAGTTCTTTCCACCTCACCACATGCTTTACCACTTGCCATCACCTTCGTCTTTCCGATATTCACCTTCAGACCTTTTGTCTCCATACATTCCTTCCACTTGTTCATCTTTTCCTTCAGTCCATCCATACTTTCCGCAATCAACACCAGATCATCTGCATACAACAACTCCCACGGTAAACCCTCCTTTACGTTCTGAGCCAGCACCTCCATCACAGCTACAAATAGTAGTGGACTTAGTACGGACCCCTGATGCACTCCCACCTTCACCTCAAACTCACCACTGTTCCCGTCCTTCGTCCTTACAGCTGTGCGCGCTCTTTTGTACATTGCCATCACTACTCTGATCAACCATTCCTCCACTCCTAACTTCCTCAATGCCCATGTCAATACTTTGCGTGGAACCCTATCGAATGCTTTCTCCAGATCAACAAACCCAAAAAACAACTTCTTCCTCTTCTCCATGTACTTCTCCTGCAACTGCCTCACAATGAAAAGCGCGTCTGTCGTTCCTCTTCCTGGCATAAATCCAAACTGCATTTCGTCGATCTCCACTTTCTTCCTTATCCTCCTCTCCAACACCCTTTCCAATACCTTCATTCCATGCTCCAATAACTTTATCGCTCGGTACGAGCCACACTCCAGAGGGTCACCTTTCCCCTTGTATAGAGGGACGAGGGTACTCAGTTCCCATCCACTGGAATGCGGCCTTCTTTCACCACCAGATTACAGATCTCTGTCATTCTCTTCACACCCCAACTTCCTGCTGCCTTCAACATATCTCCCACAACTCCCGTTGGCCCTCCGGCTTTTCCACTCTTCATTGCTTTTATCGCTTCCTCAACTGCCTTCTCAGTTATCGTCTCTGCCGGTCCTAAAACTGGGTTACTCTCTATGTTGCCATCCCATTCATTCTCTGTATTCAACAGCATTTCCATATATCTTTTCCATCTTCCTTTAATTCCATCTGGGTCGACAACAATTTGTCCCACTTCATCCTTCAAGCAACTCACCCCCATCACATCACACCTCTCTTTCGCTATCTGCTTTGCAATCCTGAATACTGCTTTCTGACCCTCTTCCGAATCCAAGCGTTCTCCGAACATTTTCCTACATGCCTCCTGCGCCTTTGCTACCTCTTTCTTTGCAGCCTTCCTGGCTGCCTTATAACTTTCATGCTCTGCTGTTTCTGTTCCCGTACCCTTCGCCTTCTGCCACTCCTTGAACTTCTTCCTCTTCTCGTCAATCCTCTTTCCAACTTCATCATCCCACCACCATGTTTCCGAGTGCCTCGGTGGTCCTTTTGTCCATCCACATACCTCACCAACGGCTCCCAACAGACAAGCTTTCATTGACATCCAACCACTTTCAAGAACAACCACATCATCCTCTACCCTACTCAGCCTCTCTTTTAATGCCTCCCTTACTGTCACCTCTTTCAACCTCCACACCTTCATTCTCGGTTGGTACTTCACCCGCCGAGCTCTCCTCGCACCTTTCACCCTTATGTCGCAGACAACCAAGTGGTGCTGTGAAACAGCCTCCTCCCCCGGGATCACCTTTGTGTCCCGGAGGTGCCCCCTATCTCGCCTATGCACCATCAGGTAGTCAACGGTTGTCGTCGACCCACCTGACGTGTATGTAACAAGCTTATTATCCTCTTTATGGAACTGAGTATTACAAATCAACAAATCAGCTCCATCAGCAAACTCCAAAATCCTTTCACCTTCTCCATTTCTCACACCATATCCGTAACCCCCATGACCTCCCTCAAAACCATCCATACTCCTTCCCACATGTCCATTCAGGTCTCCTCCCACCACAACAACTTCCTCATCTTTCACGTTTTCCATCAGCTTCTCTATCGCACACCAGAACTTGTCCTTCTCTTCATCGCTTCGACCAACCTGCGGAGCATATCCCGAGATGACGTTCACCAAGAGCTTTCCAATCAGCATTTTCACCACCATCAACCTATCACTCACTCTAGTCACACTCACCACACTGTCTACAAACTCCTCAGAAAACAGGACACCAACACCATTCACGCCCTCCAGGCACCCTTGCCACACAAACTTGTATTTCTGTCCCTGCCTACCCTTCACCATTCTCACACCACTTCCCTTCCATCTCGTCTCCTGCACACAACATATGTCCACTCTTCTTCTGACCAATACTTCCACCACTTCTCCTGATCTCCCTGTCATTGTCCCTACATTCCATGTCCCAAACCTCAGAAACCGATCTCCACTTCGGGCTGCACCCTGCCCATATGTACTTGTAATTGTCATGGTTCTCTTTTTGAGGCAATGTTTTTTTTTATGGCCGGATGCCCTTCCTGACGCCAACCCTCTTAGTCGTCTCTTACGACACGCAGGGATATGGTGTACCTATTCTGACCAGGGTACACACTGGAAAATAAAGGTACCAGTGCCCCTGTGAGAAAAACTGAGAAAGATAAATAAATATCAAAACCTCTGCACATACAGTGCATTCAGAAAGTATTCAGACCCCTTCACTTTTTTCACATTTTGTTATGTTGCAGCCTCATGCTGAAATCGTTTAAATTCATTTTTTCCCTCATCAATCTACACTCAATACCCCATAATGACAAAGAGAAAACAGGGTTTTAGAAAGTTTTGCAAATTTATTAAAAAGAAAAAACTGAAATATCACATTGACATAAGTATTCATACCCTTTGCTATGACACTTTAAATTTAGCTCAGGTGCCTCCCATTTCTCTTGATCATGTTTGAGATGTTTCTACACCTTGATTGGAGTCCACTTGTGGTAAATTCAATTGATTGGACATGATTTGGAAAGGCACACACCTGTCTATAAAAGGTCTCACAGCTGACAATGCGTATCAGAGCAAAAACAAGCCATGAGGTCGAAGGAACTGCCTGCAGAGCTCAGACAGGATTGTGTCGAGGCACAGATTTGGGGAAGCCTACAAAAAAAATCTGCTGCATTGAAGGTTCCCAAGAGCACAGTGGCCTCCATAATTCTCAAACGGAAGAAGTTTGGAACAACCAGGACTCTTCCTAGAGCTGGCCGCTCGGCCAAACTGAGAAATCGGGGGAGAAGGGCCTTGGGAAGAGAGGTGAGGAAGAACCCGATGGTCACTCTGGCTGGGTTCCAGAGATCCTGTGTGGAGATGGGAGAAACTTCCAGAATGGCCTAATGGCAGAGCTCCACCGATCTGGGCTTTATGGCAGAGTGGCCAGACGGAAGCAAGAAATGTCTCCAGAAAGCAAGAAATGAGAAACCATGTAATCTCTCATCTTGACCCATGGTCTTCTTCATCTTCTTTCTTATCCACATTGTCCTTGCGAACACAACCCTCTTAATTGCTGTTTTTTGTTGTTTGTTTGTTTTTCTTTCCTGTCTCATCTCGTCTCTCTTATTCATTATCCTCTTCCTGATTGTGCCCAATTGTTCCCCCGCTGTCCCACTGTCAATTTGACTTTACCCTTCCATGAGCCTCACTCTTGTAGGTAAAAGAGATGGAAAGAAGAGTGAAGACGTGGAAAGCCTGGATTTTGGGAGTTGAACCAGAAGTAGGTTACTTGAGAACTGGGGAGGGTTTGAGGGATGAATGAGCAGATGCAGACCAGAGGGAGGTAGTATAAAACAGAGACTACACTGATCTGTTGTGATGTGATTCGAGAGCAATAGGCCTCCACTGAATCCAGGAGACAGATCATATACGTGATGCAGAGGCCCTGCCCAGACGGTGGAACATTAATCCATTGAGCTGCAGATAAAGGCCTTGTAGATTGTGAGTAGTTCTGATTTTTCAAGGAATGATGCCCAATTTTGCTTTGGAGGCCAGCTTCGCTATGCAGTTGGCCCAGGAGAGGCAAGCGAGGCCGAAACGTTCAAGAGAATGAACCTCTTCCAACAGCTGACCCTGGGAATAGGTGGGTATGTTTGACGATCCTTCTGGAGTGACAGAGACTGACTGGGAGATTTTTTTTTTCTGGGATTGAAAGACGTGTTCCATTTATCAGACCAGTATCTAATCAATTCCTGATCAGTAGAGAGCGACGTGTCTGCCTGTCAATAGGACCAGGTACTATAGACCCAACGTGCAGCCATGGCATACAGACCTTTATGCTTCCCACATGTAAAATTATAAAACAGGTCCCATTTCCACCATAACGCTGTACTTACGCTGTATAATTTTTGGCACGTTGCTCAATATGCTGTTTCTTTCAACTTCTACATAGTTGGCACAAATTGCAAATGCTCTCAAGGATGATCGAATGAAATCTAATCCGAGGACCAAATAATGTGTTTCTAGGGACCGGCAGAGAATCCAGAAGTTGCAGAAACAGTTTGGTGGGCGGCCACGGTGGGACCAGAGGGGACAGGTGAACATTTCCCTTTTGGTGTTGTTTTGCTGTTTCATAGTGTTTATATGTAGCACGTATTTTCAAATCGTTTTTTTGGGGGGGGGGGGGGGGATGTCCCTCACTAACGTGATATCCTCAGTGCTGGGATCTTTTGTCCCAGGAAGCAGCCGATCGGTTTCTAACCCACTACTGTGTTCAGTTATTCTACAACATTACCGATACCCAAGGTTGCCCAAATGAGCCAAAAATTTATGACATGCACATGGGAAGCAGATGGAACGAACACGTTTCTTATCTTTTTTCAGGTTTATTTATAATGAACTAGCAATGGCACCTGGCGTTCCTGGGCAACGCATGGTCGCTTCGCTGACGGGAATATTGAGAGGGGACAGAGGGGAACAGAGGAGGAGGGAGGGGGACAGAGGAGGAAGGTGAGGGGTGAGGGGTGAGTGGAGGAGGGGAGGGTGAGTGGAGGAGGGGAGGGCGCAGGAGGAGGGGTGAGTGGGGCGCAGGAGGAGGGGTGAGTGGGGCGCAGGAGGAGGGGTGAGTGGGGCGCAGGAGGAGGGGTGAGTGGGGCGCAGGAGGAGGGGTGAGTGGGGCGCAGGAGGAGGGGTGAGTGGGGTGCAGGAGGAGGGGTGAGTGGGGCGCAGGAGGAGGGGTGAGTGGGGTGCAGGAGGAGGGGTGAGTGGGGTGCAGGAGGAGGGGTGAGTGGGGTGCAGGAGGAGGGGTGAGTGGGGTGCAGGAGGAGGGGTGAGTGGGGTGCAGGAGGAGGGGTGAGTGGGGTGCAGGAGGAGGGGTGAGTGGGGTGCAGGAGGAGGGGTGAGTGGGGTGCAGGAGGAGGGGTGAGGGGCGCAGGAGGAGGGGTGAGTGGGGCGCAGGATGAGGGGTGAGTGGGGCAGCAGGAGGAGGGTGAGTGGGGTAGTAGGAGGAGGGGTGAGTGGGGCAGCAGGAGGAGGGGTGAGTGGGGTGCAGGAGGAGGGGTGAGTGGGCGCAGGAGGAGGGGTGAGTGGGGCACATGAGGGGTGAGTGGGGCGCAGGAGGAGGGGTGAGTGGGGCGCAGGAGGAGGGGTGAGTGGGGCGCAGGAGGAGGGGTGAGTGGGGCGCAGGAGGAGGGGTGAGTGGGGCAGCAGGAGGAGGGGTGAGTGGGGCAGCAGGAGGAGGGGTGAGTGGGGCAGCAGGAGGAGGGGTGAGTGGGGCAGCAGGAGGAGGGGTGAGTGGGGCAGCAGGAGGAGGGGTGAGTGGGGCAGCAGGAGGAGGGGTGAGTGGGGCAGCAGGAGGAGGGGTGAGTGGGGCAGCAGGAGGAGGGGTGAGTGGGGCAGCAGGAGGAGGGGTGAGTGGAGCAGCAGGAGGAGGGGTGAGTGGGGCAGCAGGAGGAGGGGTGAGTGGAGCAGCAGGAGGAGGGGTGAGTGGGGCAGCAGGAGGAGGGGTGAGTGGGGCGCAGGAGGAGGGGTGAGTGGGGCGCAGGAGGAGGGGTGAGTGGGGCAGCAGGAGGAGGGGTGAGTGGGGCAGCAGGAGGAGGGGTGAGTGGGGCAGCAGGAGGAGGGGTGAGTGGGGCAGCAGGAGGAGGGGTGAGTGGGGCAGCAGGAGGAGGGGTGAGTGGGGCAGCAGGAGGAGGGGTGAGTGGGGCAGCAGGAGGAGGGGTGAGTGGGGCGCAGGAGGAGGGGTGAGTGGGGCGCAGGAAGAGCGGTGAGTGGGGCAGCAGGAGGAGGGGTGAGTGGGGCAGCAGGAGGAGGGGTGAGTGGGGCAGCAGGAGGAGGGGTGAGTGGGTCAGCAGGAGGAGGGTTGAGTGGGGAGGAGGAGGAGGGTTGAGTGGGGAGGAGGAGGAGGGTTGAGTGGGGAGGAGGAGGAGGGTTGAGTGGGGAGGAGGAGGAGGGTTGAGTGGGGAGGAGGAGGAGGAGGGTTGAGTGGGGAGGAGGAGGAGGGCTGAGTGGGGAGGAGGAGGAGGGCTGAGTGGGGAGGAGGAGGAGGGCTGAGTGGGGAGGAGGAGGAGGGTTGAGTGGGGAGGAGGAGGAGGAGGCTTGAGTGGGGAGGAGGAGGGGTGAATGGGGCATAGGAGGAGGGGTGAATGGGGCACAGGAGGAGGGGTGAATGGGGAACAGGAGGAGGGGTGAATGGGGAACAGGAGGAGGGTTGAATGGGGAACAGGAGGAGGGGTGAATGGGGAACAGGAGGAGGGGTGAATGGGGAACAGGAGGAGGGGGTGAGAGGAGCGCAGGAGGAGGGGGTGAACGAGGAGCAGCAGGGGTGACAAAGGGGAGCAAGAGAAGGGAGAGAGGGGCACAGAAGGAGGGGTGAGTAGGGCGCAGGAGGAGGTGTGAGTGGGGAGGGACGAGGCAGGGGTTTCCATTCCTCTTGCTGGTAGGCTGTTGAGGCAGTTTCATTTGCTAAGGGTTACCATACTGGATGAGTCGCTGCCATTCCGATGCAGGGTACTTGATTGAGGTGCAGGAATATTGTGTTTCAAAGGACACCGTGGGATCATTATCTATATCATCCACCAATTAATGGTACCAGAAGGGAAGCCCAATTTAATTTCCATCTGATGGACAACACACACACATACATACACACATTGATGAATTACCCTGTCAGTGAAACACCAGGATGACTGGGTTGGAATTCAAGTTCAGGATAGACAGCTTAGAGGTGAGTGAGCATATCTCTCGGCTATCCTGCCAGCCCATATATATCTATGTATACACACACGTGTGTATTGAAAACAATTGATTGTGAGGGATGCTTTATATGGCACATTTATTAGGCACCTAGACCGAGGAATCCACTGCCGAGAATTCTAGCTTATTTGGACTACTTTATGTTTATTTGTTATCAAGTTTGACAATTTATATAATTATTGGAAGTGATATCTTATTTCTATGACCATTGGCATAAATTAATTGAAATCAAAATAGTTAAATGTTGACATCCATGTTGTGCAGATATAATTATTGCTCCGGAAATGTTTTGGACTTGGTGTCTCATTTGCCTTGTTTTTTTTTTTATTTTTATTTTTTTATTATGTGACAGAGTCAACAGAAGCCCAGAGATGCTTCAGTGGAAGTTCGAAGCAACTGGAAGGTCAAGGAGGAGATGGACTTTCCTCGTCTTGCCAAAATGCGATACTTGGATGTTTCCGAGCCTGTGGATGTGTATGCCTATTGCCTATTTTAATACCTTATTATCCCAATGCTTTTTGAAAAAGAAATATTGTAATCCTCTCTCTCTCTGTCTCTCTGTCTCTCTGTCTCTTTCTCTTTCTCTTTCTCTTTGTCTTTGTCTCTGTCTTTGTCTCTGTCTGTGTGTCTCTGTCTCTCTCTCTTTGCTCTCCCTCTCCCTCTCTTTGTCTCTCTCTCTCACTCTCTCACTCTCTCACTCTCTGTCTCTCTGTGTCTCTCTCTCTCTCGCTCGTCTCTCTCGTCTCTCTCGGTCTCTCTCGGTCTCTCTCTGTCTCTCCCTGTCTCTCTCTCTCCCTCTCTCCCGCTCTCCCTCCCCCTCCTTCTGTCTGTCTCTCTCTCTCTTTGTGTGTCTCTGTCTCGCTCTCTCTCTCTGTCTCTCTCTCGCTCGGGCACATTTCAAACATTTTTTTTCATGAAACCTTGTATTTGCAATCACCATTGGAGGACGCATGAAATATGTAACAATTTATTGGATTTGACCCCTGGTTCTTGCCCCACAGGGACATGACTTAGGATCATGGGGGCCAAAACAGAGGGGGGTGGGGGGGCTTGGTTTGACGGCCAGTTTAAATTTTATTTCAGGTCATTCCTGATGGAACGTTTTGCCGTATTTAAACTTTGCTTTTGGTGGGAAGCGTGGGGATTTGTGATGGTGTGCCGTTGACTTTGCTCTCGTTATTTATGAACAATGTTTCTAATTAATTGGGGTGATCCCGTTTTGTTTCTCAAGTGTGACATATAACTTTTTCACTTCCTGCAGGGAGTGTTGCGGACACATGGAGTACTACGATAAGTCCTACGACCGTGTTTCTACACGTAGTGAGTGCCCTCTCAAGAGCATCAAGCGCATCTTCCATACAGTCACCACTACTGATGACCCCGTTATTCGCAAAGTAAGATTAACCTTACCCCCCCCCCCTTCCCGCGCCTCCTCCCCCCAAGCCCTCTCCCTCCCACACATCTCCCTGCTCTTAAATGTTGTGTGCTCTCAAGTGTTTGTGTGCTTCCCCTTCTCTTGTCTTCCGCTCCCTCTTTTTATATAGTTTGTTTGTCTGGTTGATTTGTTTGTGAAGTAAATGTCTGCTCTTTCATGAGCCTCGCTTCAGTATACGAAAAAAAACAAAACAAAAAAAAAACCGAAGCTAAGGCCTCCTTGTGTGTCATTGGCCAAGAGTCACTATTATTTCAAACTTCTTACCAATGATATCGATAAACTATAAAAAAAAATTGTGCAAAAGTATGATGTCGGTCACATGACATTTTGTCGTTTTAAATCTCAACTATTTTCATCACGTGAGCTCTATATATATGTTTTTTTGTTTTGTTTTTTTTGTCATCAAGTAATCTTTATATATACATCAAGTAAGATGGGAGATGAAATACATCACACTGCTGTGTAAAAATGTACAACATTTTGCATTTTTCTCCTCTGATGCTTAAGGAAACTAAAACTTTGTGTTCAATTGAAATACCTGTACACCGTTATGAAAAAGAAAACTATATACAATATACCTTGATATATACCAGTAGCGTGTATGTCCACACTTTTGCTTCAAACCTTGATTGAAATTCTTCTAGGGACAACAACAACAACAACAACAACCTGGATCTACCTGGAAGACAACAACCTGGAAGACAACAGTCTTCTAGGGACACTGTCAAATAATTGTGTGAATGGTGTTCCTAGTGGAATGTGGAATGGAATGTAAATTCTAGTGGAATGGTGTTCCACATTCCAAGATCATCTCGTTTCTGGGATTCTTTTTTACTTTTTCTTTGTCCAAATAATCTCAAACAGCTTCCAATGATATTGACATCTGGACTTTGGGGGATCCAATCCATACATTGAAGGACTCCAGCTTCCTATTTATTTCACAAACTAGACGGTATTAATAGAATACTTACCCTGCACAGTCAACTTGGTGAGAGCCAACTCCTCTGTTTTTGAAAGTTTTTTTTTTTTCTTTGATCCAATATGGCTGCCAGACCACGTGAGCGATTACATCATAAATTTATATTCTCTAATATAAAATTTTCCATGGAGTGGTTTCAGAGATAGAGAGGTGCAACGTTTTTTGTTTTTTATCTTTTCAAGATGGCATCTGTACCACATGACCTATGACGTCATAATTAGGAATAAAATTATACAGGCAGGGGCGCTCGTATGGTAAAATGTAGTGTCAAACAGAACAACGGTTGCTGAGAAAAACAATTTTAAAAATGCATTCACAGACGTATGCATATTGCATACGCCGTACATACGCCACACATATGCACACACTTAACCGATCGCTTCACCCCACTTTTCGCTTCGCGAGCACGGTAATTTTTAATTACCCCAGCTGAGGGTTTGGGATCATTATCTTGCTGTAAGATGACGTTTGGACCACTGGGTCTTGCAGCACTGGGGATGGCATAAAATAAAAAAATAACCACCTTTAGAGGCCATTTTTCCCCGCAAGCGGGGGTTGGCCTTTTTCGGGAACCGTGGTTGTTGTTGTTTTTCGGTCCCCTTTTTGAAGCAATGTTTTACGGCCGGATGCCCTTCCTGACGCCAACCCTTTTTGCCGCCTTTAACGACAAACAGGGAATTACCAGTGAACTGGTCCTCAATTAGCCGACCTCGGAAGGATGACAGGCTGAGTCAACCCCTTTGATTGGCATGGTGGATTAAAATGGCATGGTGGATTAAAATCTGTTTGTACCTTGCTACAATCAATATACCATCAATTTCCCGACACCACTGAAGAATATTCATCCCCAAACTTGAATTGATCCTCCTCAATGCTTCATTGTTGGCTTCAAGCAAGGCTCTTCATAAGTTTGTTTTTGTCTCTTATACTGTCTTTGATTAGATCCAAAAAACTGAAATATTGACTCGTCCATCCAAAGCACCTGGGACCATAGTTCCATAGTCCAATTTCTGCGGTTGTTTAAAAAATTTTTTTTTTAGCCTTTTGGGCACATGTATATTATTATATAATTATTTTTCCCCGCTTGCACCTCAATTGTTGTTTCGGGTGGTTAGTTTCCCACTCGACAATAATGTTCTTTCCCCGGTGAAAGACCGATGCTTCTTGTCTCTACAGTTGGCGAAGAGTGAAGGAAACGTTTTTGCGACAGATGCCATCCTGGCCACACTCATGTGCTGCACTCGTTCAATGTACTCCTGGGACATTGTCGTGCAGCGTGTTGGCTCGAAGCTCTTCTTCGACAAGCGAGACAACTCTGACTTTGGTAGTTTCTTCATTTGTGTGAAAATGTAAACGTGACGAGTACATTTTACCAAGTTGCACAATGCAATCCATACGTTGAGCTGTCGTTTGACTGCTACGATTGGATTTGTGGTGGCTTGGATAGGGTGGTGTAGAGGTAGCACATTTACCTTGGAGCAGTTTATTCTGGTTTTGATTCTTGGGCCGACTCTAAATTATGGGATTGGTGTTTTGTAGGCTGGGCATCAAGTGTGCCGTCCCTCAGATGAACGTTAAGCTCCTCATCCCATATGCTAGGATTTGTTGTGCCCACATGAGAATTGGACATTTAACTTAGTTTTGAAGCTAAACCACTTGTGCAATCCTGCACGACCAGACTGATGTGCCACAGTCATCTTATACATGTTTTTTGTGTACTTGTCTGTTTTTGTGTAGATTTGTTGACTGTCAGTGAGACTGCAAATGAACCACCTCAGGATGAGGGGAGCTCTATCAACTCGCCACGAAACCTGGCCCTGGAAGCTACTTTCATCAACCACAACTTCTCACAGCAGTGCCTAAAAATGGTGGGTCTACATCCCTATCTCTCTCTCTCTCTCTCTCTCTCTCTCGCTCTCTCTCTCAGTCTCAGTCTCAGTCTCAGTCTCCTTGTCTCACCCTCTGTCTCCTTGTCTCACCCTCACTCTCCTTGTCTCACCCTCTCTCTCCTTGTCTCACCCTCTCTCTCCTTGTCTCACCCTCTCTCTCCTTGTCTCACCCTCTCTCTCCTTGTCTCACCCTCTCTCTCCTTGTCTCACCCTCTCTCTCCTTGTCTCACCCTCTCTCTCCTTGTCTCACCCTCTCTCTCCTTGTCTCACCCTCTCTCTCCTTGTCTCACCCTCTCTCTCCTTGTCTCACCCTCTCTCTCCTTGTCTCACCCTCTCTCTCCTTGTCTCACCCTCTCTCTCCTTGTCTCACCCTCTCTCTCCTTGTCTCACCCTCTCTCTCCTTGTCTCACCCTCTCTCTCCTTGTCTCACCCTCTCTCTCCTTGTCTCACCCTCTCTCTCCTTGTCTCACCCTCTCTCTCCTTGTCTCATCCTCTCTCTCCTTGTCTCATCCTCTCTCTCCTTGTCTCACCATCTCTCTCTGTCTCTCCCTTGTCTCACCCTCTCTCTGTCTCTCCCTTGTCTCTCTCTCTCTCTCTATCTCTATCTCTATCTCTATCTCTATCTCTCTCTATCTCTCTATCCTCCCAATCTCTATCTCTCTATCCTCCCAATCTCTATCTCTCTATCCTCCCAATCTCTATCTCTCTATCTTCCCAATCTCTATCTCTCTATCCTCCCAATCTCTATCTCTCCCCTCCAATCTCTATCTCCCCCCTCCCAATCTCTATCTCTCTCCTCCCCCCTCCCAATCTCTATCTCTCTCCTCCCCCCTCCCAATCTCTATCTCTCTCCTCTCTCCTCCCAATCTCTATCTCTCTCCTTCCCCCTCCCAATCTCTATCTCTCTCCTCCCCCCTCCCAATCTCTATCTCTCCCCTCCCCCCTCCCAATCTCTATCTCTCTCCTCCCCCCTCCCAATCTCTATCTCTCTCCTCCCCCCTCCCAATCTCTATCTCTCTCCTCCCCCCTCCCAATCTCTATCTCTCTCCTCCCCCTTCCCAATCTCTATCTCTCTCCTCCCCCTTCCCAATCTCTATCTCTCTCCTCCCCCCTCCCAATCTCTATCTCTCTCCTCCCCCCTCCCAATCTCTATCTCTCTCCTCCCCCCTCCCAATCTCTATCTCTCTCCTCCCCCCTCCCAATCTCTATCTCTCTCCTCCCCCCTCCCAATCTCTATCTCTCTCCTCCCCCCTCCCAATCTCTATCTCTCTCCTCCCCCCTCCCAATCTCTATCTCTCTCCTCCCCCCTCCCAATCTCTATCTCTCTCCTCCCCCCTCCCAATCTCTATCTCTCTCCTCCCCCCTCCCAATCTCTATCTCTCTCCTCCCCCCTCCCAATCTCTATCTCTCTCCTCCCCCCTCCCAATCTCTATCTCTCTCCTCCCCCCTCCCTTTCTCTTTCTCTTTCTCTTTCTCTTTCTATTTCTATTTCTCTCTCTATTTCTACCCCCCACCCTGTTTCTACCCCCCACCCTGTTTCTACCCCCCACCCTGTTTCCCTACTTCTCCCCCCCCCTATTTCCTTCCCTTTCTCTTTATCTCAGTTGTGTACATTTTATTACTCAAAGTGACATTCTGTACCTGTGACTGCTGTTCCTTTCCCCACACCCTCCTCCCCCACAGAACGGAGAGAAGCACAAGTTTCCTAATGGCAATCCATTCACAGAGGATGAGATGCAGGGTGCGGAGGTGGCCTCCATAGGTTACAGGTGTGCTGGCTGCCTTGGCTTGTCACCATACACTTTATACTTCAACCACAAAGCTTGGTTTGGTGTATGTTTTGATCTTTGAATTTTGGGCAGCACCAGCCATAAATATTTCAATACCTGTGCTTTGATGTTGCTTGGGTGTGCTACCACCTTTACTAATTTTCACAGGTAACTTTTTGGTGCACATCGCAAGTTGCCCGAATTGATTTTAAAGTAAGCCACGAAGTGTGGGCGTACACGTGCGTTAGACAAAGTTTCGCTCTGCAAATGATCCCCTGGGACGGGGTCAAATACCCGAAAATGCAATTACGGGCACATTTTTAAACATTTCTAAATGAAACTTTGTATATGAAATCAACATTGGGGGACATTCAACAAATCACCATTGTAACGAATGTTTTTGGATTAGACCTCCATTTCATGCCCCAGGGGGGGGTGGGGACTTTGGTCACAGGGGTCAAAACGGGGAAAAAAGATTAACTCAAAATTTGATATTGGGTCATTCCTGATTGAACGTTTTGCCAACTTTCAACTGCTTTTAGTGGGAAACGTAGGGATTTGCAATGGAGTGTCATCGACTTCACTCTAGTATTATATTAATGCTAGCAGAGAGGGGCCCCGGCATTTCTCGGGGTAAAAAGATTGTCCTTCAGCCTTGTTAATGGACATTGCAAATGTTACGGATTCGGCACTTCCGTTGTTGTGGTTTTCATCCACTGTAAACATTTGTGATTCCATATATTATTATTATTGTCGTTTAAGGGAAATAGAGATTACTATTTTCAAAAGGTAAAAAAGTTAATGTTTTAAATGAAACCGGAACTGGACGATGACGAAGAGGAAGAAGAGGAAGAGAAGGCGGAGCGAGTGAGTCGGACAAGAAGCCGAGCTGCTTCGAGGTCTGGAGTGAACGATTGGCGAACAAGGGTCATGAGTGAACTTTGGGTTTCCCGGGAAAGGGATTCCTGCGACAGAGTTGTCATCGCTCTGACAGATAAACCTGCGTGACAGGTTTTGCGGTTGATTCCGGAGAGAATCATCAGAGTGCCGTTACGCCACGAGAACGGGCCGTCGGCCATTTTTACCTCGCGCAGGATTTGCGCTTCGCTCAAGGTTTTTCATCTCGCTTCAACCATTTTCACTGCATTCAGACGTTAATCTGGTGTGTGTGTGCAACGTGGCTTTTGAGTGGGAAATCTGCGGTTCGCCAAGTGGGAGCCGTGGAACGTCCATACCCGAGGGTGTGATTTCCCAGTCGCCTTGAGGGCACCTTTGCGCAGCTTTGGCAGCGTGACGGTGACTGTCATCCGAACGGGATTCTGGTCTCGATTAGACATCGTTCTGACGATTACTGGAGCGGATCGACTTTGGCTTGATGCCAGAACAGAGACATTGGGAATGTTCTTCTTTTCGTTCACTTGGAGCACATTGAGTTATATTGTACGAACCTGATGGTACCATCATAGGAAATATATATTGGTTGTACAATTGATTACTATTGTTGTTGTACTGTTATACTTGTGTGATCTTAATACAATACTTCTTTGTTGGTAACAACTGGTGTGGTTTCACCATTGATCTTTGACATACAGAATAACGCATCTTTCTGCCGTGAGTCCTCTCGGGGCTCGGAGGTACACCATGACCGGGGTTTGGGGAGGAGCACGTAACACAAAGCTGAGTTAGAGGGGGGGAATTTAAGTCTTGAATTCAAAGGCTGTGTCAGTTGGGATGATAGGTATCCGAGGCAGAAAGACATTTTTTTTTTTTTTTTTTTTTTTTTTTTGTATACAAGATCGAGGCTCGTGAAAGAGCGAACATTAATCACACAGAAAGACAAACAGACACACAAAACAAATAACATCGGGAGCGGTAGACAAGATGGGGAGAGAGGGGGAAGGACACAAACACAACATTTGAGAGCAGGGACCGAGAGACATGGAGACATCGAGAGAACTGTGGGAGGGAGAGGGCTTTGGGGGGAAGGCATGGGAAGGGGGGGGGGGGGGGGGTGGGAGAGGTATAAAACATATGGATCCTGCCAAGACTTCCAGGAAAGAAGTTGGAATTTCAAACAAGGTGGATCTGGGGTGAATTAGTGGGGGTAGAAAAGATCAAGGTTTTGGATGGGGGAAGATAAGAGATGGTGGTGAACAGCTGTTTTGAAGACCTGGAGGGAGGAGTGTGATTGAAGTGAGTGTGGGAGTTTGTTCCAGAGGCGGGAGAAAAGAGGAATGAAAGAGTGAAGGTGAGCAGAGAGCCGAGATTTCGGCAGTTTAACCATCAGAGGGTGGCTGGCAGATCTTGTGCGACCTGTAGGAATATTTGGGGGACAGAGCACAGAGAGAGCTGGGGGAGCAAGGCCGGAGAGGAGTCGGTAGAAGACAGAAAGACCACCTACCTGCCTGCGGTGAGTGAGTGAAACGCCCTCAGAGATAGCTTCATCGCGGGAGATTCCAATGATTCTGAAAGCTTTGGATTCAACAGCGTGAAGCCGAGCCAGGTGTGAGGCAGGAGCACCGGCCCATAGGGGAGAACAGTATTCCATTGAGCTGCGGATGAAAGCCTTGTATGTGGTGAGGAGCTCAGGTGTGCCTAGGAAGGACTTCGCACGACGGAGGATGCCCAGTCGGCGACTGGCTTTGGAGGCCAGCTTGGAAATGTGGTTTTCCCAAGAAAGATCATGGCAGATGGTGAGACCCAAAAGCTTGAGCGACAGAACTTCTTGGAGAGGATTGTTGAGAAAGTAGATGGGAGGGTTGTCCAGTCGATCTTTTCGGAGAGACATAGTAAGAGTGTGAGATTTGTCAGGATTGAAAGACATGTTCCACATGTTTGACCAGTCTGTGATTTTGTCCAGGTCTTCAGAGAGTGAGGAGGCTGCAGACTGCCGATCTGAGGGAAGAGGAATGGAGCGGCAGAGAGTGGAGTCCATCAGCAAAGAGATACAGAGGATTTTCCAGAGAGTCGGAGAGATCATTGATAAAGACCAGAAAAAGCACAGGGCCCAGCACACTGCCTTGGGGAACTCCAGCCTGAACGGGAAGGGGAGATGAGAGAAATCCATTCAGGGCCACACGTTGACTACGACCAGAGAGGAAGTCCGCAAGCCATGCATGGAGATTTCCATGGATACCATAGGAGGAGAGTTTGGTGAGCAGAGCTGGGTGCCAGACCGTATCGAAGGCACGTGATATATCAAGGGAGACAGCTCTGATTTCCTGTTTGGCATTGAGGACCTCCATCCATTGTTGAGACAGCAGAAGCAGCATGTCCAGAGTAGAGTGACCTGGTCTGAAACCAAATTGATGATCAGAGATCAAGCCATTGGAGAAGAGGAAAGATTTCATATCCGAAGCAATGATGGATTCCATGACTTTGCTGATAATTGGGAGCAGGCTGATTGGTCTGTAGTTGCAAGGATCTGTTTTTGCACCTTTTTTGTGTAAAGCGGTAATGTTTGCTGATTTTACAGGATGCTGGCAGATGACCTTGAGCAAAAGATAGGGTGAAAAGAACAGAGAGAGGGTGAGATAGAGCGGCAGAGCAGGATTTTAGGACCCGTGGGCTGATGCCATCTGGTCCAGTTGCAGAATCAGAGTCGAGGTTTGACAAAAACTCCTCCACCTTGTCAGGAGAGAAGGTCACAGAGTCCAGGAGCAGTTTGGTTCGACTGGGAAAGGTGGGAACAGAGAGGGATGGGTTTGGGACTAAGGATTTTGAGGCAAACACAGAGTTGAGGCATTCAGCTTTTTCACGTGCGGAGTCAGCTGTGTAGCCATTTGAGGTAAGGGAGGGGATGGAGGGGGAACAAACACCAGAAACGGATTTGACCAGACGCCACCAGGATTTGGAGGAAGGAGACAGGTTTGAGAGTTCATTCTTGAGTGAGGAGAGATAGTGCTTCCTGGCACTCCTGAGGGTAGACGCACACTTGTTCCGAGCTTGGTGGAAGGAACTGAGATTTCCTTCAGTTGGATTAGCCTTCCAAGAGGCAAAGGCAAGTTGTTTCAGGGCAACTGCCTCACCACAAGATTCAGTGTACCATGGACGGGAGGAAGGGTAAGACAACTGAAGGCGAGATGGGATAAATCTGTGCATGAGAGAGATCAGTTTGCTTTGGAAGAATTTCCAGGAAGAATTGATGTCAGAGGCAGTGGAGATGGGAGACCAATCCAGACGATTGATGGGTGCTTGAAGACCGTCCCAGTCGGCCTGAGTGAAATGCCAGACTCGTCGACGCTGAGGAGGCTCTCTGAGAATGGCCAGAGAGATGTCCACTTTGACAAGCACATGATCAGAAGAACCGATTGGAGCAGAAGAAGAGCAGCAGACATTAGCAGGGAAGTTAGTCATAACCAAGTCTAGAAGAGAAGATACTCCATTGACTGAGATCCGGGTCGGGAAATTGACAGATTGTGTCAATCCCAGTGAGTCACAGAAGTCCTTTGCTGAGGTGCCATGACTGGTGAGAGAGGAACCCACACCCAACCAGGTGGCATGATGACAATTGAAGTCACCACATATGAGGAAGAGAGAGTTGGGGTGAGTGGATAGAAGTTGGTCCATGTTGTCAGACAGTGAAATGTAGATGGAGTCATCACTGTTTGGGGGACGGTACAGAACACATATGAACAAAAGGTGGGAGCGGAGAGCAAGCCGTAGCCAGAGGTACTCCTGGGGGTGAGGAGGAGAGAGGGCAGTGCAAGGAGAGTGAGGAAGAGAGTTTTTGATAAAGATAGCCACCCCACCACCAGGCCGAGGCTCAGGTCTATCATACCGGAGGAGGGAGTAACCAGGAAGAGATATTAAGGAATCAGAGACATCTTGAAGGAGGAAAGTCTCTGTTAAGCAGATCAAGTCTGGATTGTCAGAAGCAACCTGTATGGAGAGATCAGTCAGGTTTGAGCGAAGGCCCCGGATGTTTGAGGTCCATACCATTAATGAAGAGAGAGGGGGAGCATCGGGTACAGGACAGGGGAGGGGAGGAGTAGGGTAAGATGAAGGATGAGAGGGGGAGGTAGGGAGAGCAGTTGTTAGTGTGTCAGCGATTGCAGAAGAGTTCCAAGAAAGGGAAGGATGAGGAGGATGAAAGGTTTGAAGGTGAAGGGATGAGGCACAGTGAGGGGTTGTTTGAGGGCGGGCAGAGGAAAGAAGAAGGTTGGGGGGGGGTGGAGGTATGAGATAGAAGGGAGACGAAGTGGGGAGGAGGCAGCTTTGAGGAGGAGGGGGGAGGAGGGAGAATTGGAGAGGAATGGTATGGGGGGAGATTTGAATGGGAGGGGTTGGGGGGGAGTTTTGAAGGGGAGGAGTGAGGGGGGAGTTTAGGAGGGGAAGGGCAAGGGGGGAGTTCAGGAGTGGAAGGGCAAGGGGGGAGTTCAGGAGTGGAGGGGTAGGGGGGGAGTTTAAGAGTGGCGGGGCAAGGGGGGAGTTTAGGAGTGTAGGTGCAAGGGGAGGGATTTGGATGGGAGGGGCAAGAGGGGAGTTTAGAAAGTGGATGATTAATGAAAGACGAACATTGAAAACAAATTGGGTTTGTTGTGATTTTCAAGTTAGCAATCCGGTTCAGAATGATGGAGGAGGGATGGAATGAAAGTGAATTTAGACCATGTAGTGAGGGAGACGTATAAGATATTGAATTTCCTTTTTTTTGAGGTGGAATGAGTTGGAGAGGAAATTGAGAAAAGCCTTTTAAATAGGAAGAAAAACAGCGTGTTGTAAAATACCACTGAGTAAAACACTGAAGGGGAAAGGTTATACATATTTAAATAATATTTAAACAGAACCGTGAACAATCTTATGTGCACAAAAATACCAACGGGGGGAGAGCCGAGAGGGACCACCACGAGTCACGTGAAGGGCAAACGGTGGATCCAACTTCACTTTTAAAATTGCTCTCATAAGGAAAAATCTGACCAAACAACACAATTCTCACACAAATCTCACAGTTCTGAACTCAGGAAAGAAATGCAAGGTGGTAAAAGTGAGAAACTTAAATTTGCCATTGGGTGGTGGGAACAGGTCACATCGAGGCCACACCGACAAACCGCCACAAAAATAAATAATTAATTTCTTTTGAATTTGATTGAGCGATATAATCATTAGCCATGGTAATATAAGAAAACAAGTAACCTATATGTTTAACTGGAGGTCCAATTTGGTGGCAATTGGCCGGGTATTTTGTGCGTGATTGGCGTTAAAGACACAGACACGCAGAAAATGACTTTTATTGTCAACATTATTAACACTAGGGCATGCCCGTACGTGGGTGCCCGTTCCTTGCCAAAAAAAAAAAATAACGCTACCCGTACGCTCTACCCCGCCCGTACGCCCGTAAACAAAAAAAACAACGCTCTTCGCTTCCGCCCTTCGCTCTGACTGAATTGGGAGAAATAATGCGCATAAGAAATCGAGAAATTATTATTTTCTCCGGAAGAAATCGAATTACGAACCGTAATGGCGCACGCGCTCGGCTCGGCTCGCTCTCACATCGGCCACGCCTACGCAATAACGCGTTCTGTGATTGGCTGCCGGAAGTGCAGTCTTCACTGTCCGGAAGGTCGCAAATCGCAGTTACGATGAATCGCAAATTAGTTTTAATTAGTTTTAAAACATAGTTTAACGGCAACATAGTTTGCCAACGTGAAATAAATGAATACGCTCTCAAATGTGCCGTCCGAGGCAGAGTCTGTTCGGCACGTTCGGCACACGTGATAGCTCGCTGCTCTCTGATTGGTTGAATCGTTTTTTGGACATAGCTCGGTAACTACTTGTCCGATTAATGTCAAACCTTGAAAAGGCACATCCTCGGGTCCCCAGCAATATACCTGGCAAGTTTCAAGTATATCGGACCCGTGGTTGTCGAGAAACAGCGGTCACAGACAAACAAACAAACACACACACAGACACACAGACACACAGACACACACACACACACACACACACACACACACACACACACACACACACACACACACACACACACACACAGAGATTACTGGAATTATAGATAGATGTTAATTCTCGTGGGACAAAAAGGATAAGAGCACATGAGAAATAAATTTGTCATCCGACTCGTTTTCGTGCTGGTACTAAGGAAGTGATTGTCCCTGGCAGGTATCGGAAGTGGAAACTTGGTGAGGATATTGAGCTAATTGTGCGCTGCGAGCATGATGGTGTTCTTACCGGTGCCAATGGCGAGGTCTCCTTCATCAACATCAAAACTCTCAACGAATGGGACTCTCGTGTAAGTTGAAACTCAGGATTTTGTTGCTGAACTCATTGATGTCCATACACTTTTGGAAAAAAATTAATAAATAAATAATAGGGGATATTGTAATCTGCTCCGTCTGTCTGTCTCACTATCTCCTCCTAAATGGTTCGGTATAAATTCACCAAACCTGGTAGTTATGATCACCACATGGCAAGAAGGTGCAAGAGTCGTGTCGTTTTGGCCCCACCACTAGGGTGGGGTCAATAGGTCAAGTCCTGAAAAAAGCAATTGCAGGCCCATTTTAAAATGAAACTTTGTATGTGCAATCAACATGGGAAGGCACATGAAATATGTGACGATTTTTGGATTTGACCCCCGTTTGATGCCCCATGGGGTGGGAATATGGGGTCACTGGGGTCAAAACGGTGAAAATATTTCAACTCAAAATTTGATAATTGGAAATGGGGACATTCTGGTGGAACGTTTTGCCATCTTTCAAATTTTCTTATTATTAAAATATTATTATTATTTATTTTTTTTCCTTATTTTCTTATTTTTGTAGGGAGGGTGGAATATTGTCAATAAGTGCAGGTTGCGGTTGTCTTTACATGGAACTCCTTGCCTGGTTAACTTGTCGAGTTTGGTTTGATTGGCGCAGTCGTGCAACGGCGTTGAATGGCGGCAGAAGTTGGACTCCCAGCGAGGTGCCGTGCTCGCCACGGAGCTCAAGAACAACTCTTACAAGCTCGCCAAGTGGACGTGCTGTGCTCTGCTCGCCGGCTCGGAGTACATGAAGCTCGGGTAAGGTGCACGGTCAAAGTGCTTTCTCCATCTTTAACGATGACTGGGAGAGATGTTTTGAGTTGGCATGCACGTTTTTGCACGAATGACCAATCAAATCGTTTTGGCCTTGACTTGTTTAGTTTGATTTAATTTTTTGCAGGTACGTCTCACGCTACCATGTTAAGGATTCTGCGAGACATGTCGTATTGGGTGTTCAGCAGTTCAAGCCGGCCGAGTTTGCAAGTCAGATCAATCTGAACATGGAGAATGCTTGGGGCATCCTCCGCTGCATTGTGGACACGTGCTTGACCCTCCCAGAAGGGAAATTTCTTATACTCAAGGACCCGAACAAGGTATGTGCAACGTCGATTTATCCGCCCGTCATGTGCAGTTGTCCACAGCACCTTTTGCGCCATCACCTTTCCTATTCCCTCCCATACTCCCCTCCCACCTCACCTTTCCTATTCCTCCCATACTCCCCTCCCACCTCACCTTTCCTATTCCTCCCATACTCCCCTCCCACCTCACCTTTCCTATTCCACCCATACTCCCCTCCCACCTCACCATTCCTATTCCTCCCATACTCCCCTCCTCACCTTTCCTATTCCTCCCATACTCCTCTCCCCCCTCACCTTTCCCATTCCTCCCACACTCCCCTCCCCCCTCACCTTTCCCATTCCTCCCATACTCCCCTCTCTCCTCACCTTTCCTATTCCTCCCATACTCCCCTCCCCCCTCACCTTTCCCATTCCTCCCACACTCCCCTCCCCCCTCACCTTTCACATTCCTCCCACACTCCCCTCCCCCCTCACCTTTCCCATTCCTCCCACACTCCCCTCCCCCCTCACCTTTCGCATTCCTCCCACACTCCCCTTCCCCTTCCCCCTTGCTTAATTTACTTTATTTTTATCCCCACACTTTTTGAAAGAAAAAAAAAAAATGGGGGGGATGTTGTAATTGGCTGTCTGTCTGTGCCTGTCTGTCCGTCACACTGTATTCTCCAAAACTGTTGTGATGAAATTCACCAAACTTAGTAGTTATGATCACCACATGGCAAAAGTGCAATATTAGTGTAGTGTTTGGCCCTACCCACATGGGGTGGGGTCAAAAGGTCAAATATCAAATAATGCCATTACGGGCACATTTTAAACTTTTTTATTTATTGAAACATTGTAGAACATGAAATATTGAACGATTTTTTGGATTTACCCCCGGTTCATGCCTTAGGGGGTGCGGACTGAGCGGTTAGGGTGCCAGCTTGGGATCCTAGTATCCTGGGTTCTAATCCCGGTCGATCATTGAATTAACGCCAGGGGGATTGACTCGGCCTATCATCCTTCCGAGGTCGGCAAATTGAGTACCAGTTCACCGGTAATTCCCTGTTAGTCGCCTCTTGCGGCACACAGGGTTGGCGGCAGGAAGGGCATCCGGCCATAAAACATTGCTTCAAAAAAGGGGACCACGGTGCCCAAAAATGGCCAACCCCTGCTCTGTGGGGAAAAATGGCCTCTAAAGGTGGTTCGACTTCCGTTCTTGTCTTTGCTGTTTTAATCCCTCCAATCATTTTCTTCCATCTCACCACTTATCCACATAAGTGCTATCTCTAATTTCCCCTTGAACTCCCACCTACTGTTAATCTTTTTCCCCTGTAGGAGGTAGCAATGCTCCATAGTAACCGGAAATGAACTTGGGAGTCTTGATCATTGTAATGGTGAAATTATTATGAACGATCATTTATTTGCCATGACCGAGAGGAATTTTAGGTGATTAAAAATGACCATTGTGGGGTAGAGGTAAAAGTGGGATATTCGAGGTAGTTCTTCTGGAAGGGGTGGAAGCAATTTAACGGTTCCATAAATTGTTGTTGCAGCAAGTCATTCGAATTTACTCACTGCCTGACGGAACCTTCAGTTCAGATGAAGAGGAGGAAGAGGATGATGACGATGTATTGGAGGAGGAAGATGAAGAAGCTTTGAGGAAAGGTGATTTGATGCTTCTATTTTTTTTATTTTTTTTTTGTATACAAGATCGAGGCTCGTGAAAGAGCTAACATTAATCACACAAAAAGTCAAACCGACACATAAAACACAAAAAATAAGGAGAGCGGTAGACAAGATGGGGAGAGAGGGGGAAGGACACAAACACAACATTTGAGAGCAGGGACATCGGGAGAAATGTTTTAGGGGGAGGGCTCGGGGGGAGGTGGGAGAGGTATAAAACGGATGAATACTGCAAGGACTTCCAGGAAAGGAGTTGGAATTTCAAAAAAAAGAAAAAAAAAAGAAGATCTATGCCACAGATGATTATTATTTTGGGATTTCCCTTTTTACTCTGGAGAAGGACTTGTCCTTCGCATGACGTTTGTGATTTGCTCAACCATGCCGGACGTCGTAATGCGTTTGTGTAGACTGTAGAGAAAGCAAGTTTATAAAATGTGAACACAATGAGCAATCCGTGCAGCTGAGCGAACAAGGCTGGTAGAGCAAGCTCATGTGCTGGGTCTTTCTTTGGTATAATTTGTTCTGATTCCTTAATTTTTCACAGTTGTACCAATGGGCTGGCAGGATGGCCTAGCGGTATGCACGCTGACCTCTGAACCGTCTAGCCTGGGTTGGAACCTTCACCCAGCTACAAACTCTCATGGGGTCTCGTAGGCACGTTACATCAATGTGTTTGCCGTCCTTCGGATGGACGCTAATCCGAGCGTCCCGTCTGCCAGAATTAGTTGGTGGACGTTCAAATATCCCATGGTGTCCTTCACAAAGAGTAGGCAAGCTATCGCCGGCACCTTGGCCAAATTACAAATTCCTGGTCTGATCTACGGAGGGCATTACGGCCGCACCCTCGGCCAATGATGCCACTCAGTCATGTGCTGCATACAGAAGAAGAAGAAGAAGAAGTATCATTGCACTACATGTACCTTCATGAGTACCGATGTAAGTAAGAAGAGAAGCGATTAAACAATTGATCTTCCTTGATGCTACGAACTGGATACTCCGCCGCTGTGATGCGAAGACACTTCCTGGCTGGTGACGGTACCAGATGTCCTGGCTGGTGTTTAAAATGCCCGCAGAAGGTTTTATTTCATTTGCTTTTTGGGGAGGATTTAGTTTTTTGAAATTTATAGGCATTCATGCCAGTGTAGAGAAGATGTGCGGCATTAATAAGGAATTTCTGTTCAGATTTATTTTGATTCTGAAAGGTTGAATAATTGGCTTTATTTATTTATTTGTTTATATCTGCATGATTTTGACTCTGGTTAACGCTGTTTTACAGAGGCAGATGGAAGAGAGGCTCCGATCGTGCACTCTTAAGCTAAATGAGCATTCCCGCATTGTGGTGTCATTGATGGACTAAGGAGAATGGAAATGAACATTGTCGCAAATTGTGCTCCTTGCTTTTTACAATGATGGACTATATATATATATCATTGTCGTCTGAACTGACGGCTCATGATGCGTGGAACCCAGGTTCAAAATCCCATGTACTACGTATACGTCCATTGTTTTCTAATATCGTTGTAATCGCCAATGAGGTACACTTGTCTGATAATGTCTTTGTCCTGAATTTGGAGTGATGTACAAACTCCAGTCTGAGCTTCAGATGAATATTAAAAATAAATAATTTCATCCATTAATGTTTATATTTATTTATTTATTTTGCAAGGCTTTCATATCATTTCAGTGGAGCGTATCCTAGTGAGGTTTGGCAGACTCCCTCATGCTCGGCTTCACATGCCTCGTTCACGCCACACACTGTTCCTGTGTTCCGTGTAGGCGCTGCCTTCTCCGGCCTAAACCCATCCTTTAACCAAATGAATGGTGTTCCTGTGGGACGCGTTACCGTCTCATTCCAGCAGGTGGAACGCTTCTTTGGCCCTTCGTCATCGCCCTCCTAGCCCCACACCGAGGGAATATGAAAGGGCGGATGCGGCGTGGGCCCCGTCTTGCCGGTCTTTCAAGATCGAACAATCAGCGCTTTGGGCAGAAGAGAAAATGCAAGTTTAACTTGAATCTGAAAATCCAATTTGACTGGAATCTGCTTCAGGGAATTAGACAGTGTCAAGTTGCATTCCTGTGCAACTGTTATCGAAAGGCATCCATTGTTTTGCAAAGCAATGTCGTGATGCAATGGGAAACTTAAGTTTGCACGCTAGCAAATTAAAGACTACAACACAAAATCTGGGGTATCACCATAAACGGGCCACTACTACGAGGAAGGAAGTCGTTGGGCATAGGCCTTCAATGGGAATGGGCTCGTTCGTTATGTGCGTAATCACATTCCATACACATGAGAAAACAGAAATAGTCTCGCCTAACAACTCGAATACCTCAATTGTCACGACATTGAATTGGAATACTTTGCACTATAAAAACCAAAAAAAAACAACCAAAAAAACCACCTTTAGAGGCCATTTTTCCCCGCAAGCGGGGGTTGGCCTTTTTCGGGAACTGTGGTTGTTGTTGTTTTTCGGTCCCCTTTTTGAAGCAATGTTTTACGGCCGGATGCCCTTCCTGACGCCAACCCTTTTTGCCGCCTTTAACGACAAGCAGGGAATTACCAGTGAACTGGTACTCAATTTGCACTATGATGAATCATATCTGTTCTTTTGAAATTCAAAATGTAAGGATGAACTTGTTGCGGACTGGTGGGATAGCCATTGTCCTTTGAGCACTCTCGGCTGGATCCATTTTGCAACTCAACTATAAACTGCTGCCCTGGTGCTTTACTGATTGGGCATTGCTTTGAGTGTGCCATCCTTCATAGGAACGTTAAGCCAGATGTCCCATCTCCCACTATTGGCTGCTTGATGTTAAAGATCCCATGGTGTCTTTCACAAGAGTAAGCCATCATGTGTCAGATAATTGCGTCGTAACCCGTCACCGACTCTGGCAGGGTCACCAGAGTCATTGACAAGATCTGCAACACCCGGGCAATGCGACGAAGTCCAGTTGTTTGCAACCTATCTTTGGAGGTTTACCCAAAGTGGGATACCAAGCACGTGCCATTTATGGTGTTGGATTCGGATAGTGCAAGGCCAGGTAGGACACGGTAGAAGGCTCAAACCATCGGATTGGTTGTGAGAATATAATACAAATGAAGGACTATAACAGAAAAGGGAGTTCATGTGGTCTTCCAATCTGGCTTTGGAAGGTAGTTACGCTGCGTTCACTTAGCGAAAAGCGTTTTTTTTTCCTCTTTTGTATACAAGATCGAGGCTCATGTAAGAGCTAACTTTAATCACAAAAAGACAAACGAACACATAAAACATAAGATAAAGGCAGTGGAAGACAAGATGGGGAGAGAGAGGGAAGCACACAAGTACAACATTTGAGAGCAGGGACATCAGGAGATCTGTGGGAGGGAGAGGGCTTGGGGGGAGGAGGCGTGGGGAACGGTGAGGTGGGGGGTTGTTAAGCGATCGGTTGCTTCTATACGTGCGTACGTCGTATGCGTGTCTGCATTTTAAAAATTAATTTTCTCAGCAACTGTTGGTCCGATTGACACAATTTTTACCATAGGAGCATCTCCTGTATAATATTTAGTGATGATTATGACATCATAGGTCACGTGGTACAGGCACCATCTTTGAAAAAAATTACAACTTTATCTCCGAAACCGCTCCATGGAAAAAGTTGAAACGTGGCTCATTGTCAAGTACTCCCCATGGTGAATAAGATATGTTATTGATGATGTTATCGATGCCTTCAATATGCCGTCATAATTCGACAAGTACAGTGCTTTATCCTTTACTAGGGCATGCCCGTACTATATCTATATCTAAAATTATATCCCCCCCCTCTATTTACATGAAATGGTTTGGTCCAAAGCGAACGGCTTGCGAGTGGTGACAATCCCCCCCCTCTATTTACATGCAATGGTTTGGTCCAAAGCGAACGGCTTCCGGAGTTTGGTAAAGAAATCGCCATCGCGTGCACAAACGCGCAGGAAAGCGAATGAATCGCAAATTCGTTTTTATTAGTTGTAAAACATAGTTTAACGCCAACATAGTTTGCAAACGTGAAATAAATGAATACGCTCTCAAATGTGCCATCCGAGGCAGAGTGTGCCCGCCACGTTCGGCACACGCGATCGTTCGCTGCTCTCTGATTGGTTGAATCGTTTTTTGGACATAGCTCGGTAAGTAATTGTCCGATTAATATGAAACCTTGAAAAGGCACATCCTCGGGTCCCCAGCAATATACCTGGCAAGTTAAAAGTATATCGGACCCGTGGTTGTCGAGAAACAGCGGTCACAGACAAACGTACAAACGTACAAACGTACAGACAGAGATTACTGGAATTATAGATAGATCAGTATGAAAAATTTTGAGGGTCATCTCGGGATAATTTCCTCAACATAATTAAATTGATGACATCATAAGTCTTGTTGTTCTACAGCCATTTTGGATTGAACATTTTAAAAAACGTTTAAAATCTTCTCTAGAATGGCTGTCCAGATCGATACGAAACTTCATGCACATGATCTTCTGGTCTTGGAGAATATAGGGTGTTCCATTAATAAATCAGGTCATACGGTCTGGCAGCCATATTAGATTTAACCTAAAACCTTTAAAACTCTTCTTCAGAATAGCTGAACAGATTGAGGGAAACCTTCAAAAACTTGTTCCCCAAGCCTTGGGGATACCATGGTGTTCATGAACAAATCATGTCACATGGTCTGGAAGCCATGTTGGATCAAAGGAATTTTAAAAAAAATCTGAAACAGCTATCGAAATGAAACTTTCCACATATCATCCAACACCATTGCTGAATAAAGGGTGAAAATGATGTCATAGGTCACATTGTTTGGCAGCCATCTTGGATAGAAAAATTAACCTTATCCGATCAACACTAAACTTCACACCTTATCCGCTACCAAAATGAAGCCAGTGTAAATTTATGATTCCATAGGTCATGTGGTTGGGCAGCCGTATTGGATGTAAGTGAAAATCTTTGAAAATCTTCTCTGAAACTGCTTAACCGATTAATGTGAAACTTTAACTTGTTGATCAACTACCCATGGGAAATATAGTTTGATAAAAGTGATGTCATCGGTCACTGGTCTGGCAGCCATATTGGATGAAAGAAAAAAAACAAGAGGAGGTGGCTTGTACCAAGTCCTTCTCAAGACTGCAGGGTAAGTATTCTATGAATACCATCTAGTTCGAATATGTGATCTGTAAGAGTTGAATCCCATTAGTTCCTCTGTTTAGGACCATATAATATTAATCAGAAATCTGTAAAAATGAGCAGATAAGATGATAGATTTATCAACCACAAGAGTGTTTGCTGCTGTGGGAAACTTTTATGTGGGATATTGACACCAAATACTCGACGTACTTTATTCCCAAAGGTGGACATGAATACACGGACAGGTTGGGTGGAGTTTTCCAATTGTAGGAAAAAGTAGACCCAGATCAGATGCTATTTGCATCGTTTAAACTCCCATTCCATAGCGCGACTTGAAGTAATTTTGTCGCTTCCTGTTGGTCACTGGGCTCAAAAACCATTTGGGATAAAGTGGGATTTTCTAGGAATGTGGTGTTCGACAACCATATTGCTCCCCGCCATGTTGACGATGCAGGGGAGGATTCCTTGGAAGTGCAATCTGCTGGTGTTACGGAGAACTGGTTTTAAGAAACTCTGTGTAAACAAAGAGCAAGAGCTTATGTAATGGGGAGGCGATGACATCGTGCGGTGGAGGAACCAGTTGTGATGCCTGTGAAGTGCATGGCACGAGCACTGTTGTTCTTGTACAATATGTCTGAACCTTGTCTGGACTCCGTGCGATGCCGGTCCACTCCTTGTGGTTGATGATTATTTTTTTTCCTCCTTTTCTTTTCATTAGGTCATTGTCTAATGAGTAGGGGTCCCACCCTTCTCCTGCACCATCCACTGATGGGTTGCAGTCCAGCGTAGAAGGATCCCCTTGCATGTGCCCCATGGAAAAGGTTTTGCTGATGAGACAAGGTGGAAAACATTAGTTCAACAAAGGAATGTTTGATTTGCAACTTGCACTGATTTTACAGGAAGCCAGAATACCGTCTTTTTTTTCTTTTTCTTTTTGTTACATAATATGGGAAGGAATTGTTCAAGTTGCAAGGAGAGCTGGTATTTGAAAAATGAGTGTTCACATTTTAATATGTACAACAAATTCATTTGATTGATTCTCTCAGCCAAAGGAGGCGTACAATGATCTCCTTATTTCAGGGGAAAAAATTCCTTGGGATTTTTTTTAACATCCATCACACTTTCTGATGTGGGGGAGAGAAGTTTAATTTTATCAGCTTTTGCTAGTAACGCCTCACTTCTGGCCTCTTCGCTCCATCCTCCCCCAGCTCGCACACATTCTTCCAGAACCCCACACAGCACACCTGGTTACGCTCTTCAAACCTGAAGCTGAACTTCCATTCTCTCTTCTGTTGCATCGATTTCCTGGTATCTGTTGCCTCATCCTTCTGACACAGCCCTTCTGGAACCCTGCCCATTGGTTTCTCCCTCTTTTTCTTACCACCTCCTCACTTTGTGCCACTCGTCCACTGATGTGCAATGTCCTACATTCTCCCAATGCCCCTGATGCTCTCTCTAGTATGCAAAGTCATCTCCGTCCTCGACTTCCTCCATGATGCTCTCTGAAGCTGATGATGATGATCAATACCCCTGATGATGATCAATACCCCTGATGATCAATACCCCTGATGATCAATACCCCTGATGATGATCAATACCCCTGATGATGATCAATACCTCTGATGATGATGAATACCCCTGATGATGATGAATACCCCTGATGATGATGAATACCCCTGATGATCAATACCCTTGATGACGACGATCAATACCCCTGATGATGATGATCAATACCCCTGGTGATGATGATCAATACCCCTGATGATGATGATCAATACCCCTGATGATGATCAATACCCCTGATGATCAATACCCTTGATGATGATGAGCAATACCCCTGATGATGATGATGATCAATACCCCTGATGATGATGATGATGATCAATACCCCTGATGATGATGATCAATACCCCTGATGATGATGATGATCAATACCCTTGATGATCAATACCCCTGATGATGATGATCAATACCCCTGATGATGATGATCAATACCCCTAATGATGATCAATACCCCTGATGATCAATACCCCTGATGATCAATACCCTTGATGACGATGATCAATACCCCTGATGATGATGATCAATACCCCTAATGATGATCAATACCCCTGATGATCAATACCCCTGATGACGATGATCAATACCCCTGATGCTCTCTCGAGTATGCAAAGTTATCTCCGTCCTCTACTTCCTCCATGAGCCTGCATTTCTGTATCCAAAAATTATAGCTGTTTTGAACAGCTGCCAGAAAATCCGTTTCATGTTAGAAAAGCAATTTTAGTCTCTGATTGAACCCAGATTGGACTTTATTCATTTATTTATTTACAATGGGGGCCCTTATGTTGTTCATGTGTCATGAGCAAAACCAGGCACCCAGATACCAAGGTATAACTGAATAAACGTACAGTAGGTAGATTCGATTGCACCTACTTACTATCTGATCTGTAACGAAAGTATATCGGTGTACGTCACACATGGATCAGACAGACTTGTAGATTGTAGATTTGAACCTGGGATTAGAGCGTTATGAACGCAGATAGGTGAGAAACACAAAAACGTCACCCGAAAGGTTAAAAAAAAATTGGTACATCGGGTACATCGTGTCCGCAACTCTTTCACTTTGTGGGTGTTTCTGTGTTTCTTGCCGAAGGGTTCAAATTCCACTTTGTCGTCATTTATAGCAAGGGACATCACTTCGTAAACAACTTTTGTGCAGACAAGAGAAAACTGTACTTGGATTTGGGTCAAAAGGTGGAGCGAAAAAGAACCTGAAGATGAAGAACATTTGTGGAAGAAGAACTTGTGGAAAAGCTGTGATACAGAACAGACCAGGACACAACATAACAAAGGGAACAGCAGGGCAGAGAAGGTAGACCGAGACGGACAAACAACGAATGCAGGTAGCGATGAGTGGTAAAGGAGAATGGCAGGGATGAACAAGATGGATGGCAAAAAATTTGGGAGGATTGGGAGTGGTTTAACGGATGTAGAAAAGAACATGGTTTTGGATGGGTGATGACCTGAGATGGTGGTGAACAGTTGTCTTGAAGACCTGGAGGAGAGAACGATATTGAAGAGTACGGGAGGTGGTTCTACAGGTGGGGAAAAAGAGGGATAAATGAGTGAAGGTGAGCAGTTGTTCTGGATTTAGGCAGTTTCACTTGGGTGGGGTTGCTGGTTTGCTGCAGATACCTGGAGGAACAAAGTACAGAGAGGACAGAGGGTGCAAGACCAGAAATGAGGAGGAAGAAGACAGAAAAGTGATAAGCCTGTGCAGACTCACCTTCAACCTGAGAGATTCCAATAATATTGAAGGCTTTGGTTTCCATGGTGTCAAGCTGAGCAAGATGTGAGGCAGAGGATCCAGGCAAGAGGGGACATCAATACTCCATCAAGCTGCGGATGAAAGCCTTGCAGGTGGATAGTTCAGGTGTGCCAAGGAAGGATTTTGTCTGATGGAGGATGTCAAGTCGGCGTCTGTCTTTGCCTGAAGCTCAGTATCAGTATGTGTTATGTGGTTCTGTCATTCATTGTCTGTTTGTCTGTTTGTTTGTCACCGGCCTACACGTCATAATTTTCAACCGATCTTCACGAAACTTCACCAAATGGTAGAGTTGGTCAAAAGCAAGAGGTTTATTGTTTTTGGGGTCAATAGGTCAAAAGGTCAACATAGGCCAAAGGTCATCAACTTTGCTAAATTTCTAAAATCCTCAATTTTCATCCAATTGGCTTCAAATTTGAAGAGAACTTGCATATCTGGTCACTGAATTCAACCACCAAGTATTTTTGAGGCCAACATAGGCCAAATGGTCAACATAGGCCAAATTTCTAAAATCCTCAATTTTCATCCGATTGACTTGAAATTTGAAGAGGACTTGCATATCTGGTCACTGAATTCAACCACATATTATATTTTAGGTAAACATAGGCCAAAATGTCAATATAGGCCGAATTTCGAAAATCACCAATTTTCATTTGATTGACTTGAAATTCTAAGAGGATTTACATATCTGGTCACTGAATTCAATCTCCATCTATTTTTGAGGTCAACATAGGCCAAAAGGTCAACATAGGCCAAATTTTTTAAGTCCTCAATTTTCATCCGATTGACTTGAAAATTGAACAGCATTTGCACATTGAGTCACTAAATAGGGAAACCAACTATTTTGAAGGTCAAAGGTCAACTCAAGATCAACCTTCCAAAATCATCATTTTTCATCTGAAAAATCATCACTTTTCTTCCTATTGACCCGAGCTTTGATCAAGATTGTCCATTTTAATCTTGATGAAATGGACCATTTGCTGTATCAATGGGATTTTTTTTCTTGGGAGGGGGTTTGGGGGGCGGATTTTGCAAGTATCGTGCTCCGCATGACGTCTTCTTGTTTATTTATTTATTTTAGCCTTGACTCTCATAAACACCGTCTGACCGGATGGTGTACAGGTAACTGCACTCACCTTTAACCTGTCTCGTCTCTGATGCTTTTGCTGAGGGTTCGATTCCCCACCCCAATGTAAGTAAACACCCAGATTGATGTTTCATGTGGGCGATCGCATCACAAAGTGCACCTTCAGTCGGAGATGGACGTTAAGCCGGATGTCCCAACTGCTAGTGCGAGCATTACTCGTCGCTGGACGTTAAATAAAACAGAGTTGTCTTGCACGAAGAGTACGACACTTATCTCCGGCACCCTGAAATTACAAATTCCTGTCGAAAATCAACTCCGCTCGAACGACATCGGACAGGTTAGCTCGATGACGTCATTCATTGTCAGTATATTGAGTCAAGCAATCATAAGTGGTGGAAATTGCCATTCCTCACGAAATACACACATCCATTTTGCGGTCGTCCTATTCTTAGGTGAACTGCGCACGTGTACGGTTACCTGATTCCCTCACGCCCGAACGATGAATCTGAAGATGTCGTTTCTGGGTTCCCTGCTGCTGGGCGTTATTAACAGTGTATAAGTGCCATGATGGAGGCGTGCGCGGTTGCTGTGCGAGCCTTTCGTTTCCAAATATCCTTCGGCATCATGATGGAAATGAGCATACTGAAATACGGGACAAATGCCGTCCTGAGAAGGTCTGAAACGGGATACGGGACTCCGTTGAAAAGCGGGACGTTCCCCTAAAATGGGAGATGGTTGGTAAGTCTGGTCCCTGATGCAGTGCCCCTGTAGGTTCGGGCAGGGTTTTGAAATTTGGTCAGGGTGCCGGCGATGGCTCGCCTACTCTTCGCGAAAGACACCGTGGGATATGTAACAGTAACATCCACCAACGAATGCTGGCACACGAGACGCCATTTTAACATCCATCCCCTCCTTCTCCCAATCTCCCACCTCTCCTCCTCCTCCTCTCCAATCATCATCCCCTTCACCTTTCCTCCTCGTCCTCTTCTCCCGCTCCTCTCCACTTCTCCTCCTCCTCTCCACTTCACCCCTCCTCTTCACTTCTCCCGCTCCTCTCCACTTCATCCCCTTCTCTCCACTTCTTCTCCTCCTCCACTTCTCCCCACCCCCTCTCCACTTCCCCTCCCCCCCTCTCCACTTCCCCTCCCCCCCTCTCCACTTCCCCTCCCCCCCTCTCCACTTCCCCTCCCCCCCTCTCCACTTCCCCTCCCCCCCTCTCCACTTCCCCTCCCCCCCTCTCCACTTCCCCTCCCCCCCTCTCCACTTCCCCTCCCCCCCTCTCCACTTCCCCTCCCCCCCTCTCCACTTCCCCTCCCACCCTCTCCACTTCCCCTCCCCCCCTCTCCACTTCCCCTCCCCCCCTCTCCACTTCCCCTCCCCCCCTCTCCACTTCCCCTCCCCCCCTCTCCACTTCCCCTCCCCCCCTCTCCACTTCCCCTCCCCCCCTCTCCACTTCCCCTCCCCCCCTCTCCACTTCCCCTCCCCCCCTCTCCACTTCCCCTCCCCCTCTCCACTTCTCCTCCTCCTCATTATTGTTCTCCTCCGCCTCATTCTTCTTCTCCTCCTCCTCCTTCTCCTTCTCCTCCTCCTCATTATTGTTCTCCTCTGCCTCATTCTTGTTCTCCTCCTCATTCTTCTTCGCCTACTCCTAATTCTCCTTCTCCTTCTCCTCATCCTTCTCCTATTATTATATGAAATGGATGTAAATAAATAAATTTAGCTGAAATATCGTCATTAACGAAGGAAAGGATAATTATTCGAAAAGTGAAACCAACTCGTTTATTGATCGTCTCAGGGTAATATTTTGTGATTTGATCGAGGAGGAAGAAGACTTTGCCAAGCCCATTTCCCGAAGGCGTGACCACGCCCATTTTCTCGAAGGCGTGGCCGGGAGATCAACAAAAGTGGCGCGTGGGGACTCGTGCTTGCGTGAGTGAGGTCACGGGACCGTAGAGCAGGTAAAGGTAGCATCGCCGGCATGGAAACACAGCGAGGTTTGCGGCCGCGGTTGTGCCAGGTCGTGCGCGGCGAGCGTGGTTACGGTTTCCATCTGCACGGGGAAAAAGGTGGCCTTGGCAACTTCACAGGTGAAGTGGAACCCGGCTCCCCCGCAGACTTGGCGGGGTTACGGGCCGGCGACCGCTTGGTGGCCGTAAACGGGGAAAACGTGGAGGGGGTACCGCACCGTGAGGTGGTGCGCAGGATCGGCGCGCGTCCTGCAGAGGTGTACCTGCTGGTCGTGGACCCCGAGACCGATAACCTGCTCAAGCGGCTCGAGTTGAAATGCACCGAGGACATGGTGGAGACCGGAATACCTGACTTGGAAGCGCGTCGGGACTCGGGTGAGCACCATGAGGAGGTCCTGCAGCATGAGGATGACCGAGGGCGCGAATTCCACCGGGAGACGAGCATCGACATCCATCGAGAGGATGATGGAGAGGTCCTCGAGTTTAATGGGGAGCACGACCCCGAGGGTCACCGGGAGCACGACCTCGAGGGTCACCGGGAGCACGACCTCGAGGGTCACCGGGAGCACGACCTCGAGGATCACCGGGAGCACGACCTCGAGGGTCACCGGGAGCACGACCTCGAGGGTCACCGGGAGCACGACCACGAGGGTCACCGGGAGCACGACCTCGAGGGTCACCGGGAGCACGACCTCGAGGGTCACCGGGAGCACGACCTCGAGGGTCACCGGGAGCACGACCTCGAGGGTCACCGGGAGCACGACCTCGAGGGTCACCGGGAGCACGACCACGAGGGTCACCGGGAGCACGACCACGAGGGTCACCGGGAGCACGACCACGAGGGTCACCGGGAGCACGACCACGAGGGTCACCGGGAGCACGACCCCGAGGGTCACCGGGAACACGACCCCGAGGGTCACCAGGAGCACGAGCTCGAGGGTCACCCAAAGTACTCCGGCGATGGAGGTGCGACCTTTAACGGCCATCGCACGGACACCGAGGAGGAAGCAGCCGTAAACGAGCAACAAGGAATCTGGGGGAAACTTTCCCCAGGAAGAAGATCCAGTGCAGCGGAACACGACCATGAGTGCAGAGAAGACCACGCCGACCAGGTGAGAGTTATGGGCGGGTTTACCTGGCCACCCAACCCGAATCTATGAAGTCGGACATACCTACCTGATGGGAATGGAAACTTTCCCCCTCGATTGGTGGTGGGGTTGTTGTTTGG
Source organism: Myxine glutinosa (assembly GCF_964187855.1). Lineage (NCBI taxonomy): Eukaryota > Metazoa > Chordata > Myxini > Myxiniformes > Myxinidae > Myxine > Myxine glutinosa. Next base: position 31,877,979 of record NC_136261.1, read on the forward strand.
GGGGGGGGGGGGGGGGGGTGTGAGGTGTTGTTGTGGAGCGGGGTGGTGGTGGTGATGTTGTTGTTGTTGTTGTTGTTGGAGGTGGTGTTGTTGGGGTGTTGTTGTTGTTGTTGTTGTTGTTGGAGGTGTTGTTGTTGTTGTTGGAGGTGTTGTTGTTGTTGTTGGAGGTGTTGTTGTTGTTGGAGGTGGTGGTGTTGTTGTTTGGGGGGGGGGGGGGGGGGTGGGTGAGGTGTTGTTGGGGAGCGGGGTGGTGGTGATGATGATGTTGTTGGTGGTGGTGGTGGTGGTGGTGGTGTTGTTGTTGTTGTTGTTGGTGGTGTTGTTGTTGTTGTTGGAGGTGGTGGTGTTGTTGTTGGTGTTGTTGTTGTTGTTGTTGGAGGTGGTGGTGGTGTTGTTGTTGGGGTGTTATTGATAAGTCTTGTTGAATGGTGAATGAGCTCATCTCATGTTTGTTCATTCTTCACCCTTTCACACTTTGTGCCAAAATTAAATAATAAAGCACCTAGGTATGTTGGAATAGGTGTCGTGCAGGTGAGCAGTGGTTCTCGATTTAGGCAGTTTCACTAGGAGGTAGTTGCTGGTTGCACCTGCATGTGTCCTGCGGATACCTCGGGGCGAAAAAGCAGAGGGCATAGGGTGCAAGACCACATGTAGAAGACCTTGGATTGTGGCTCGCCCTAGTGTTTGAGTGACTGAATCTCCAAGACGGTTATTGAGGAAGTAGATGTGAGGGTTTGCGTAACGGTCCTTTCGGAAAGAGCGTGTGTGGGATTTCTTGGGATTGAAAGACGCATTCCAAGTGTTTGACCAGTTTGTGATTTTTGTCAAAGGTCGGAGAGTTGGAAGAGGCTGCTGCTTGTCAGAAGGATGATGGATGTCACGGCAGAGTGGAGTCATCAGCAAAGATAGATATATAAAGGATTTTCCAGCGAGTCGGTGAGATCATTGATGAAGAGGAATAGGAAGGGTGTGGGTGGCCCAGAACACCTGCCTTGGGGCACTCCAGCCTTGACGGGGAGAGGAGATTAAAGGATTCCGTCGAGAGCTGCATAAACTGACACATTTGATTGGTGGGTGTGGATAAGGCACAGGCATGGTGGACCAAACAAATGTCCTCTTGGTTCCAGGTTCCATTTTCATTCCCTTGTTCCAGGATACCTACCATGTGTATTTATTTATTTTGGCCTAATGTCGAGTTTTCATTTATTTATTTATTTCCAGATTGGAACCAAAAAATTAATAATGGAAACGCAAGTCGTGGATTTTTTTTTTACTTTTTCAAATTGCGTGATGAAATAATTATTTGTTTGCAAACTCGAGGGTGATGGTGGCGGTTCGTGAGTGATTGATTATTATTATCGGCGTGTGACATTTTGAAGTTTTGTCATTGAACTAGTTTCAGGTTTCCAGGTTTGCGAAGCCGGTGCGGTTTGAATGAACAAGTCAAGTTTAAGTGCACGGACTTGTCTGTGGAACACGCATGGTTGGGCACTTTTTTTGTTTACGGTGCGTACAGTATATTGGCAATTTTTTTTTTTTTCCATGAGAACAGCTGGTGATGGGTTGTTAAAGTTAGTTTGATTGGTGTAACCATCAATTTTTAACAACATGCGTGACCCTTGGTCACCGCTCTGTGCTGTAACTCGCTGTCGCCTCCATTTCCCTGTTTACGCCGGTGACTTGCGTTTAACTGCCTCGGTAAGTTGCTTTGGTCTATAACTATATATATATATAGATGTGAGGGCGTACGCAAGATAACCAACCTCGAGGTGGGCGCACGCAAGACAACCAACCTGGAGGTGGGCACACGCAAGACAACCAACCTCGAGGTGGGCGCACGCAAGACAACCAACCTGGAGGTGGGCGCACGCAAGACAACCAACCTCGAGGTGGGCGCACGCAAGACAACCAACCTGGAGGTGGGCACACGCAAGACAACCAACCTGGAGGTGGGCGCACGCAAGACAACCAACCTGGAGGTGGGCACACGCAAGACAACCAACCTGGAGGTGGGCACACGCACCTCTAAACTGTCCACCCTGGGTTTCTAACGTGACCCAGCTATAAACCGCCACCCTGGTGTTTCACATGCACAGCGAGGCATCAATGAGTGACGTTACTCGGAAGGACATTGAGGTGAATGTTCCTTCTGCCAGCAAAGGTCGGTGAGCGTTAAACATCTCAGGGTGGCTTTCATGAAGAGTGGGCGAGTTGTCGCTGGCACCCTGGACAATTTGCAAATTCCTAGAACCTTCATTTGAGTGTCAGCTCTGACTAACTGGTTCATGAAAACCATGGTTCATTCTCTGGCTGACACAATGTGGTAATAATTGGGGTCGGAGGAAGAGAGTATACACCGTTTAATGTTCATCCGATGGACAGCCCACTTGCTCCCTCTGACACACTAACACTCACTCTCGCGCACACCAACACGAACTCTCGTGCACACCAACACGAACTCTCGTGCACACCAACACGAACTCTCGTGCACACCAACACTAACTCTCGTGCACACCAACACTAACTCTCGTGCACACCAACACTAACTCTCGTGCACACCAACACTAACTCTCGCGCACACCAACACTAACTCACGCACACCAACGCTCGCGCACACCAACACTGACTCTCGCACACCAACAGTAACTCTCGCGCACACCAACACTGACTCGCGCGCACACCAACACTGACTCGCGCGCACACCAACACTGACTCGCGCGCACACCAACACTGACTCGCGCGCACACCAACACTGACTCGCACGCACACCAACACTGACTCACGCGCACACCAACACTGTCTCACGCACACCAACACACATGTGTTGTGTGTGTGTGTGTGTGTGTGTGTGTCTTACGCACTCTCGTCCTCACACACAAATTCCTTGCCCTGCTTGTGAAACATTGGGGTGAGTATAACTGGGCTAAAAATCGAACCCAGGTTTTATAGCTGAGACCTTAGAGGGCAGCATGTCCAGACGAGCCATTCCTTTAGTGTCTTTAGACACGGAGCTGCCAAGAAGGTTTTTCCTTGGCCAGGGGGCACAATCTTGGATAGTCCACCACTCCAACACAGGATACTGTAATGGCTCATTCTTATCTTTACAGGTAAGCTGATACCCATTTTGTCGACCTTGGAAGGATGCCTGGCTGAATAATCCCACCTGGTGTTATTGTAATTACAGTCACGTGAAAATGTAAGTACACCCCATGTAAAGTTTTGACTTTTTCAACATATTTCAACATACAGCTATTTGATCTTCATTTCAACAATATTGATAGATAAAGGTGATATAATATAACAAATATCATGAAACATTTACATTTTGTAGTCCATTGTATCATTTAAATAAACATAAATGCAAATTTCGCATGTGGAAAAAGTAAGTACACCCTTGGCTCTAATAGGTGGTATTGCCCCCTTTGGCAGAAACAACCGCAAGTAGGCGTTTCTTATAACTGTCTACCAGTCTCTAACATCGACTGGGAGAAATTTTTGCCCACTCCTCCATGCAGAATTCTTTCAGCTGTGCGATGTTTGATGGTTTCGCACAGCTCGTTTCAAATCCCCCCACAACATCTCGATGGGATTTCGATCCGGGCTTTGACTTGGCCATTCCAGAACCCTCCATTTCTTTCTTTTCAGCCATTCCTTGGTGGATTTACTGGTATGTTTAGGGTCATTGTCATGTTGCAAGGTCCACCTTCGGTTGAGCTTCAACTTTCCGACAGATGGCCTCACATTATCCTCAAGCACCCTCTGGTACAATTAAGAATTCATCGTGGATTCTATGATGGTGAGCTGCCCAGGCCCTGATGCAGCAAAGCTGCCCCAAACCATAATATTTCCACCACCATGCTTTACAGTTGGTATCAGGTTCTTATGGTCAAATGCTGTCTTTGGTTTTCGCCAAACAAGTCTTCTGGTACTGTGGTGAAATAGCTCTACCTTTGACTCATCTGTCCAGAGCACATTGTTCCAGAAGTGCTGGTCTTTGCCTTGGTGTTCATTGGCAAACATTAGTCTTGCCCTGATGTTCTTTCTGGACAGCAAAGGTTTCCTCCTCGCACACCTTCCATGTAGATCAAATTTGTGCAGCCTCTTTATAATGGTAGACTCGTGCACTTTGACATCAACAGTGGCAAGAGCTACCTGTAGGTCCCGTGATGACATTCTGGGGTTCTTAGAGACTTCTTTCAGCATCTTGCGGTCTGCTCTCGGGCTGAACTTGCTGGGACGGCCTGGCCTGAACAAGTTGGCAGTTGTTTCGAATCTTCTCCACTTGTAGATGATCTTCCGGACAGTCGAATGATTGATTTCAAATTGTTTGGAGATCTTTTTAAATCCCTTCCCAGACTCGTAGGCATCTATAACCTTCTTTCTGAAGGCCTCAGATAGCTCTTTTGATCTAGGCATGGTGACGCCGCACACTTCAACAACAAAGAGCAAACCAAACGAAATGTCTGAGGTTTAAATAAGACACGTTCCTCCAAGATCCTAACTAACGATGTTCTCATCATTTGCACCTGAGCTGATGCACCTGATTCTAATTTTAGGTATTTGAAGTAGTGATAAATGTAGGGGTGTACTTACTTTTTCCACATGTGAAATTTGCATTTATGTTTATTTAAATTATACAATGGACGACGAAATGTGAATGTTTCATGATATTTGTTGTATTATATCACCTTTATCTATCAATATTGTTGAAATGAAGATCAAATAGCTGTATGTTGAAATATGTTGAAAAAGTCAAAACTTTACATGGGGTGTACTTACTTTTTCACGTGACTGTATATGGCAGGCAACCCTAAAATGTTAAGCTAGCCACCTTAACCGCTAAGCCAATACCAGGCTCGGACTATGCAGGTATTGGTAATGCTGCCAGCCAATGAGGAGGTGATCGATACTTGTTTTCTTCTTGTCAGTGATTGTCTTGTGACTATTTATGTAAAGGTGTTTTCACCTTATCCTTCTGCCGTGTGTTTAAATAAATCAAAATACTTCATTTAATTTCCCAGTAATTTGTTTGGGTTGAGTTTGTAAGGTACAACATTTGTAAGGAGTATGCACTTTTTGCGAAGTTTGCATGAATTATTTTATTTACTTGACGGTCGCCATCTGTCTCCGTTTCGCTGCTTGAGGTCCTGTCGAGGGACTTGGCTATCCACAGTCTTTACCCTCTCTCAACAGGTTCACCTGGACTCTGCATTCATTTTTTTAAATCCCTCTTTCACATTTAGAAACCTTTTACTTTGGTCGACATTCCAGATGCAGTTCCATGAAATGAACTAATTTTACCAAACCGGTCTCCACCCAGCACCCTCGGTGTTTTCTTCGTCTTTTCGTCTTCTTCGTCGTCGTCTTATTCTTCTTCTTCTTCTTCTTCTTCTTCTTCCTCCTCCTCGTCTTCTTCTTCCTCCTCGTCTTCTTCTTCTTATTATTCGTCTTCTTCTTCTTCGTCGTCGGAATTTAGAAACATGTTGAAGCAAAATATTCAGAGTATTTGGGATTTTGCAAATTTTTATCATTCTTTTAGGACTGCACACTGAATGATCCCATTATGTATAAGTGTGTGCAAAGGCATGCAAGGCCATTCGGTGCATCAAGCCTGCACAATGGTTACCAACCTACGGCTGGTTTGTCTCTTCATTCCCATCTGAGCACTCATGTATTGACGGAATCCCAAGTTCAATGCTGCCTGGTTTGTTGTCAAATATACTGTGTTGTATATTTCGAATACTTGAAATGTTGAGTACTGTGCTGGTTTGTCTATCCTTGTGATTTGTATAAAAATGCATGTTTTTGGTTGTTATTGGCCTACATGCATAATACATATTGAAGCCCCTGGCTGAACTTGCCATTCCTGCTTTGAAATAAATGAAAGGTGCAAACTCGTGATCCAAGAATGACTGTTGGCCTGCTTCCAGGCTTTGCATTGACTTGTTTTTGTTGTTTGTGTGAACATTAGGATGACGAGACTTCGAGGCTGCGCCCACGGCTCTGTAATATCACCAAGGGTGACGCGGGCTTTGGCTTCAACCTCCACACCGAGAAGGGTAAACTGGGGCAGTACATTCGCGCCATCGATCCTGGCCTTCCTGCCGAAAGAGCTGGTTTACGTCTTGAAGACCGCCTCATCGCGGTGAGGGTCGCCTGTTGCGGTGCTTAGTTTCAATGTCCTCCTGATGGTTTATTTATTTAATGGAGCTGTCTCTTTTTTTTTTTTTTTTTTTTTTTTTTTTTTTTTTTTTTGTATACAAGATCGAGGCTCGTGAAAGAGCGAACATTAATCACACAAAGACAAACCGACACATAAAACATATAACATCGGGAGCGGTAGACAAGACGGGGAGAGAGGGGGAAGGACACAAACACAACATTTGAGAGCAGGGACCGAGAGACATGGAGACATCGAGAGATCTGAGAAAGGGCGAGGGCTTTGGGGGGGGGGGGGCATGGGAAGGGGGCGGTGGGAGAGGTATAAAACATATGGACACTGCCAGGACTTCCAGGAAAGAAGTTGGAATTTCAAACAAGGTGGATCTGGGGTGAATTAGCGGGGGTAGAAAAGATCAAGGTTTTGGATGGGGGAAGATAAGAGATGGTGGTGAACAGCTGTTTTGAAGACCTGGAGGGAGGAGTGGGATTGAAGGGAGTGAGGGAGTTTGTTCCAGAGGCGGGAGAAAAGAGGAATGAAAGAGTGAAGGTGAGCAGAGAGCCGAGATTTCGGCAGTTTAACCATCAGAGGGTTGCTGGCAGATCTTGTGCGACCTGTAGGAATATTTGGGGGACAGAGCACAGAGAGAGCTGGGGGTGCAAGGCCGGAGAGGAGTCGGTAGAAGACAAAGACCACCTACCTGCCTGCGGTGAGTGAGTGAAAGGCCCTCAGAGATAGCTTCATCGCGGGAGATTCCAATAATTCTGAAAGCTTTGGTTTCAACAGCGTGAAGCCGAGCTAGGTGTGAGGCAGGAGCACCGGCCCATAGGGGAGAACAGTATTCCATTGAGCTGCGGATGAAAGCCTTGTATGTGGTGAGGAGCTCAGGTGTGCCGAGGAAGGACTTCGCACGACGGAGGATGCCCAGTCGGCGACTGGCTTTGGAGGCCAGCTTGGAAATGTGGTTTTCCCAAGAAAGATCATGGCAGATAGTGAGACCCAAAAGCTTGAGCGACAGAACTTCTTGGAGAGGATTGTTGAGAAAGTAGATGGGAGGGTTGTCCAGTCGATCTTTTCGGAGAGACATAGTAAGAGTGTGAGATTTGTCAGGATTGAAAGACATGTTCCACTTGTTTGACCAGTCTGTGATTTTGTCCAAGTCTTCAGAGAGTGAGGAGGCTGCAGACTGCCGATCTGAGGGAAGAGGAATGGAGCGGCAGAGAGTAGAGTCATCAGCAAAGAGATAGAGAGGATTTTCAAGAGAGTCAGAGAGATCATTGATGAAGACCAGAAAAAGCACAGGGCCCAGAACACTGCCTTGGGGAACTCCAGCCTGAACAGGAAGAGGAGATGAGAGAAACCCATTCAGGGCCACACGTTGACGACGACTAGAGAGGAAGTCCGCCAGCCATGCGTGGAGATTTCCATGGATACCAAATGAGGAGAGTTTGGTGAGCAGAGCGGGGTGCCAGACCGTGTCGAAGGCTCGTGATATGTCGAGGGAGACAGCTCTAATTTCCTGTTTGGCATTGAGGACCTCCATCCATTGTTGAGACAGCAGAAGCAGCATGTCCAGAGTAGAGTGACCTGGTCTGAAACCAAATTGATGATCAGAGATCAAGCCATTGGAGAAGAGGAAAGATTTCATATCCGAAGCAATGATGGATTCCATGACTTTGCTGATAATTGGGAGAAGGCTGATTGGTCTGTAGTTGCTAGGATCTGTTTTTGCACCTTTTTTGTGCAAAGCGGTGATGTTGGCTGATTTCCAAGCAGATGGCAGTTGACCTTGAGCAAAAGAGAGGGTGAAGAGAACAGAGAGAGGGTGAGATAGAGCAGCAGAGCAGGATTTTATGACCCGTGGGCTGATGCCGTCGGGTCCAGTTGCAGAATCAGAGTCGAGGGTTGACAGAAACTTTTCCACCTTGTCAGGAGGAAAGGACACTGAGTCCAGGAGCAGCAGGGTATGACTGGGTATGGTGGGTACAGAGAGGGATGGGTTTGGGACACAAGATTTAGAGGCAAACACAGAGTTGAGGCATTCAGCTTTTTCACGTGCGGAGTCAGCTGTGTAGCCGTTTGAGGTAAGGGAGGGGATGGAGGGGGAACAAACACCAGAAACGGATTTGACCAGATGCCACCAGGATTTGGAAGAGGGAGACAGAGAAGAGAGTTCGGTCTTGAGTGCGGAGAGATATTGTTTCCTGGCTCTCCTGAGGGTGGACACACACTTGTTTCGGGCTTTGTGAAAGGAAATGAGATTTCCTTCCGTTGGATTTGCTTTCCAGGAGACGAAGGCAAGTTGTTTCTGGGCAACAGCCTCACCACAAGATTCCGTGTACTATGGACGGGAGGAAGGGTATGACAACTGAAGACGAGATGGGATAAATCTGTGCATCAGAGAGAGCAATTTACTTTGGAAGAATTCCCAGGATGAGTTGATGTCAGAGGTGGTGGAGATGGGAGACCAGTCCAGATGATTGATGGCTGCTTGAAGACCGTGCCAGTTGGCCTGAGTGAAATGCCAGACTCGTCGACGCTGAGCAGGCTCCCTGAGGATGGTCAGAGAGATGTCCACTTTAACAAGGACATGATCAGATGATCCGATTGGAGCAGAAGAAGAGCAACAGACATTTTCAGGGAAGTTAGTCATAACCAAGTCCAGAAGAGAAGATGTTCCGTTGACTGAGATCCGGGTTGGGAAATTGACAGATTGTGTCAGTCCCAGTGAGTCGCAGAAGTCCTTTGCTGAGGAGCCATGGCTGGTGAGAGAGGTACCCACACCCAGCCAACTGGCATGATGACAGTTGAAATCACCACATATGAGGAAGAGAGAGTTGGGATGAGTAGATAGAAGTTGGTCCATATTATCAGACAGCGAGATGTAGATGGAGTCATCACTGTTTGGTGGACGGTACAACACACATTATGAACAAGAGGTGGGAGCGAAGGGGAAGCCGTAGCCAGAGGTATTCCTGGGGGTGAGGTGGAGAGAGTGCAGTGCAGGGCGAGTGAAGAAGAGTTTTTGATAAAGATAGCAACCCCGCCTCCAGGACGAGGCTCAGGTCTATCATACCGGAGGAGGGAGTAGCCCGGGAGAGATACTAAGGAATCAGAGACATCATAAAGGAGGAAAGTTTCTGTTAAGCAGATCACGTCTGGTTTGACAGAAGCAACCTGTATGGAGAGATCAGTTAAGTTTGAACGAAGGCCCCGGATGTTTGAGGTCCATACCGTTAATGAAGAGGAAGGGGGAGCATCAGATACAGAACAGGGGGGGAGGAGGGGTAGGGTAAGATGTGGAAGAGGTGGAAGAGGTAGGGAGAGCTGTTGAAGGTGTGTCAGAGATTTCAGAATAGCTCGGAGAAAGGGAAGGATGGGGCGGACAAAAGTTTTGATGGTGATTGGGTGAGGCACAATGAGGTGTTATTTGAGGAGGGGGAAGAGCGAGGCAGAAGGTTGGGGGAGATGGAGCTCTAGCTCTTGGAAGAGCAATGTAGAACTGACAGAGACAAATTAACGGAATGAATGAATGAACGGAAAAAGAGGGAGGCGGGGAGGAAAAACTGCAACGAGCAAGTAACATGGTTGAGTTAGGAAAGGTTAATGGGTGTAATGAAGACTGTGGGTCAGAATTGGGGATGACGATAGATGGTGCATTGCTTGCTTGAAGTCCTGGGGTGAGGGGACAATAATGTGACAGAAAAGCCTCTGGAAGGTAGTTCCTTGGACAAGAGAAGCGAGGAATAAAGTTGAGGTGTACAGTGGAAGTTTAACCATGAGGCCGAGATTTTGGAAGTTTAATTAGGAGGTGGTTATTGGAAGAATGCTGTAGTTGCTTGGGAGACTTAGAGAGTAGAGGGAGCAATTTTGGAAAATACTGTAGAAAAGAATGACTACCGACCTGCCTGTGATGAGTAATAGACTGGGCATCGGTCTCATTACGTTAGATTCCAATCATTTCGAGAGCTTTGGAATCCACAGGAGACGGATGTTGAACTGGTGTACCAGCCCATGGTGGAGAGCAGTACTACAATATATACAAAAAGACCTTGTGGACTGAGCAGCTCTGATTTTTTTCCAAGGAAAGACTTGGATAATTGTGCTACTTTTTTTAGAAAAAGTTTAGGCTCGTGGAGGAGCTAGGGTATAGAAAAGATCGAGACGGAACAAAAGGAAAGGTGGAAAGATGGAGGAAACACATCTGTCCTGTCCTGTTGGCAGGATATCTTAAGGTTATGGACGGATTCGGACAAAACTTGGTAGACAGGTTTGGTGTGACGAGGACGAATTCAGTTGTGGTGAAGATCCGAATCCGTATCCAGAGTGATTCTTCACCATTGAAAGACGGAACCAAAAACGATATGTAGCACGACATCTCAAAACGTGGATGGATTATGCCGAGACTTGGTGGATGTGGATGAGTTGGGTCGGTGCCGAGAATAACTTGAGATTTTGGTTGAGGTTCGGTTGCCATTTGCACATCTGCTGTCTTCATTTTCAGTGACTTGCTTCTTCTAACTGGGGATATTTTAACCTGCCATTGCTGGCACCAAATCTTTGATTCCAATAGCCTTAAAAAAATTTAAAAAATCAGCATTTATACGAAAGTGGCAATTTCAAGATGAGGGGGGGGGGGGGGGGGGTAACCATAATTCTGTTCCTGACTGCAAATCAGACATATGAGAATATAGGAAATATAAGAAATACCGGTGGATGAGGTGTCGAGTTCCCAGCATTTCCTGTTGATCCAAGCAAGCAGACATGCACATGCACACATTTCTCCTTATCGTAATATCCTCATTTTAAAAGTTGATTTAAACTTTATCTGTGCATTCACAAGCCCCAGATATGCCCATTCCATCGGTATCCAGAAGCTTTCCCTCCAACTCTTTTGTTGTGCAGAGGTGCACCGTCCACTCCCGCTTTATTTCGGGTACTTTTACAAATATTCCTGGCTTATTTTTGAAGCTTTGTCAGCCATTTCAGGTAACGCTCATTGTGCCCGCACAATACAAGTTCACCTGCCCCGAACACCGCTGTTTCTCGGGGCTTCTGCTCTCATGCGTGCTGAGCTAATTCAGCGTTTCGCTCTGTTCCCACACCTCTCGTACTCTGTCGATTCCTTGATCCCCTTTATATTTACCACACCGTCCACATTCTGTCCAATCCACCCCTCTTCCTTCCTGCTTTTCCTTTCATGTTAAACGCCCTTTCCTTCCCCTCCAACGTTTATATTCTTTCCAATGACTATTTGTTGTCCTGTCTAACCCTGGGATTACATTGTATATGAATATAAAAATTCAGTTCCGACTCCTGAAGGAACTTGTACAGCATGCATATTACATGCAAGATGGAGCATGGTCCACATTGGGCTGTATATAGTTTGTTTTCAAGTGGCACTGATTTCTGTTTTTAACCCCTTGAACACCAGTGGCCGGTAAACTGGCCGCTATTCAAACGCGCACATACCCTGGCGTCCGGCCACCACAATTATTTATTTATTTTTATGGACTATGGCTCATAATGGAGCTTGTTTACAAACATATCACGAACAACTTCCTGAGCAGTTGGTGGCTCCATTGTATTACACCGAATCTTCGATCTACGTCGCCGCTAATTGCTCGGGGAGTACGATGGAGGGTTTTGTGGAGAATTATTGTGTATCGGAAAGCCGGGCAATAACTGCTGGTTTGTTTGACTGGCACCACAAAATCGAGTATTGGCGACTAAGTCAAAAAAGAAGAAAGTAAGGCAGTTTATGATTCAAAATATCATTTATTTGTAATTCCAAGGCTAGAAAAAAAACCTGTTTTACAGGCAGAATACCGGAATAAAACAAATTTCAAGTTTGCAGTGATTTTTCCCCAAGAAGCTCAGGATTCAAAAGGTTGGTTTGAAAGATGAGAAGTTTATCTTTCTCGTAGTTGAGTGAGAAGATTCATGCCGCTGTTGCTAAAACAGCAGTACTTCCTATAACAATCCTCAACATTGTCATGGTAGATAGCAGCAAAGGGAAGAGCCTTCAATTACTTTCCTTTTGGAAATTGAGTGAAGATAAAATTACTGTGCGTGTGTGATCCAGCTTCCATATGAACTAGTTTCTCCTTTGTAATCTTTTTTTTTTAGCTCCCATTAGCTCCCGTTGGACTTGGTTCAAAACTGCATGGTCATCCGTGCGTCCGCAACCATATCGCGGAGATGTATGGGCTGATCTTGTGCAAACTTGGCACAACGACTATACATGACGGTATACATAAGCACATCATTTTGTTTCGGGGTGCGATCAAAGATGGCCGACTGGCGGCCATTTTAGTTGTAAAAAGAAAAAAAACCCCGATGTTGAACACGTCGACCGTTTCTCAGACATGCATTTACCGATTGTGTTCAAATTTGGCACAGAGATAATGAATTATGTCTTACATATGCACACTTTTTTTTTTTTTTTTGCGATCGGATCCAATATGGCCGACTGGCGGCCATTTTGTTACTTAAACGTGTCCCCAACCATTTATTGAATATGCATGGACTGATTTTGTTCAATCTTGGCACAATACATGAGTATACATGTGCAGAATATTTTGTTTTGTCATCCGACCAAAGATGGCCAATTGGCGGCCTTTAACTCCATACAGCAAAATTACTAAAACCACAGCAGGGGCTAGGACTTTTTATTTTTCTTGCTTTATTTTATTAATATTTGCTTTTTCTCCTCGAGTACAATTCCTCGCCAATGCAGTGATGAGGTTTGCAAAACAAAGTTAATGTGTAACGACCAGAATCGTGGCCTCAGCATTTGGGACTTTGAGCTTTGTGTAGTTAGAGCCTGAATAGTTTACACCAGCCCGAGCTCTACCTTGCACTCTTGTAGTGTTTTGTAGCAATTTGGTGATGAATTTGCATTTTTGAAGGCCATAACTTGACACACCTTGTTTGTGAAGAATAAAATGCCATGCTCAAATATTTGTACCTATCGAGTAAAAATTGTCTGTTTTATAAAGTGGGTGACATCACAAACTTGAGGAAGAGGGATTAAAAGTTCAAGTTGCCAGGCAACTCCCATTGAACAAACATGTGTTAAAAAAAAAAAAAATTTGTGTTGTATTGAACTAACATGTGTAATACCTTCAAACACTTGGTTCGGGATTGTCATCAACACCGAAGGTGTACTGACCATGAAAGATTGCTGCTACTCTCCCCGTAGCTCTATTTGGCCCTGGAAGTTGGGTCTCCTGTTTACTCCTCAGGTGCTTGTTAGTTTTAAGAATGCCATTTTCTCCAGTTTATTTTTAGTAATGCTGTGTGTATGGTGGAATGGGCAGGTGGATGGCACCAATGTTCTGGGGAAGAAGCATGCTGAGGTCGTTGCACACATCCGGGATGCTGGCAACAAAGTCGAGTTCCTCGTGGTCGGACCTGAAGGGGCTGCGTTTTTTGAGAGCTGTCAGGTCTCACCTGGACTCGAGCATCTCTCAGGTGAGTTATTGCTTCCAAACTTTGTACACCAATCTCAGGTCCCATCCACAATTATTATGTACAAGCCCACCTCTATTTGGGTATCCAGTTTTGCCTTCCACTTTTGAGTTTTCATCTGTGTCTCCATCTTGTTCACCCCCGTGTCCTCGGTCTTCCCCACATCCTTTATTCCTCCAAGTCTCCCTCTATTTTGTCCCTCAACCTTGATGTTTGTCCCCCTCCCTGCTGTTCCTTTAGTTACCTCCACCACCGAAGGTGGATGGAGGTTATGTTTTCACCTCTGTCTGTCTTGTCTTGTCTGTCCGTCTGTCTGTGGACAACATATCTGAAAAAGCTGTGGACGGATTCGGCCGAAATTTGGCGGAGAGGTAGCGTATGTGACAAGGATGAAATGATTAGATTTTGGTGACGATCCGGATCCAACAACTAGAATTTTAAAATGATTCTTCACCATTGGGAGATAGGGCCAAAAACGATTATATGGCATGATATCTTCGTTTTGGACGAAACTTGGTGGAGAGGTTGCGTGTGTGAAGACATAATGTATTTGATTTTGGTGAAGATCTGAATATGAATGCGGATACGAGAATTATTTAATTTTTAACGTGATTCTTCACCATTGAGGGATCGGGCGAAAAGCGATATATATATTGTTACGGATACGGGGACGGCTCTTCCCCTTAGCAAGAGGGGAGTTAATCCCCCCTTTTATTTTCACTGGCCGTCTCCGCTCCTGAAGCTGCCCAGCTCCCTCCACGAGGCAGGTGAGCAACCTCGTTCGAGACCGCGGACAAGATGTTATTTTGCCGAGCGGATTAGCAGCCCGCGGCTCAAACCATTAGCAATACTAAACCCGATCCTAAACGTTGGCCAAATCGTGCCACAGGTATTCAATGGGGAAATCACAAAGACGATCGGATGTGAAGGAAAGAAGGCAGAGTAAGGAAGAACAGGAATTTATTACTAATTACTATTGTACAAAACCAAAGGAACCAAGGAGAAGGAAAGAAACGAAAATAATGACATAAGAGGAAGACACTGTGCAATTCTACTTATCTATAGAGTCTTACTTATTCCCAGGGGCAACACGGACAAACAGACGACAGTCAGACTTACACGGGGATGATGACAGGAATGGCAGGAGGTGGATGGCTGGACGGATGAGGAGGTGGGACCACAGGGCTGAAAGGTTCAGCTGGACGCAGGAGAACGGCCGGGCCGAGGGTGAGCAGCCACCGACTCTCCACACTTTCGTTCGTACGGCGGCGTTGCTTCGCGGCCGCGGGTCGAACTGCCGTTAAAGCCAACTCCACCCAGCTGCGGTGGACTCCTTACTCATCCGCTGTGGGGGGCTTCCTCGGTCATCTGCTCCAACTGGACTGGACTCACAGCTCCTCCTTAACTGAACTGGGCTCCGGTGGACTGCGGTGGGAGGCTCCGGGCGACGGGTTATATAACCACGCCCATGGAGCTTTCGCGAACCTCCTCGAACGCTCTCTCTCCGCCATTTCAGGCCAAACCCCTCATCCTTGGTTGGTTGATCGGGGGCTGGCTCCCTCCTCCTTCTCATGACAAGGTGGAGACACGCCTTTCTTCTCCAAGCTGACCACGTGCGTAATGGAGGTTGGGGTGAAGAAAACCGCCCAATGCACTGACACTTCGACGAGAGGATTGGGGGAAACTTGAAAAGGGAACTATCTTATGTCATTTGGTGCAATGCAGAGTCAACTAGTGGGAAACAGAGCCTTAAACTAACATAGAATAAGAAATAACTATTTAGAAGGGTATATGATTTTCTACGTGCATGCGATGGATTAACTAAGGGGACGACCTTTGATCTTTACACTTAACGGAGGTATTTACAAGGATCATTACATTTACACAGGGTGATATTTACAAACAGGATTCTCAAATCCACAACTATATATATATATATATATATATATATATATATATATATATATATATATATATATATATATATATATATATATATATATATATATATATATATATATATAGATATATATAGATATATATAGATATATATAGATATATATAGATATACAGTATATATATATATATATATATATATATATATATATATATATATATATATATATATACACTAGCAGAAGTACCCGGCATTGCTGGGGAGGGGAGGGGAGGGCAGAAAGGAAGGGGTAGGGGGGAAAGGGAGGGGCATGGGGGGAAAGGGAGGGGCATGGGGGAAAGGGAGGGGGAGGGGAGAGGGTAGGGAGTGGGGGGGAGGTGGAGGAGTGGGGGGGAGGTGAAGGGGTAGAGGGGAAAGGAAGGGGTAGGGGGGAAAGGGAGGAGCATGGGGGAAAGGGAGGGGGAGGGGTTAGGGCAGAAAGGAGGGGGAAAGGGGAGGGGGGGAGAGGGTAGGAGGGAGGGGGAAGGGTGGAGGGGAGGGGCGGGGGGGGGTGGGGAAGGGGTAGGACAAAGGAAGGGGTAGGGGGGAAAGGGAGGAGCATGGGGGGAGGGGGGGAAGGGGAGAGGGTAGGGAGAAGGAAGGGGTAGGGGGGAAAGGGAGGAGCATGGGGGGAGGGGGTAGGGCAGAAAGGAAGGGGTAGGTGGAAAGAGGGGCATGGGGGGAGGGCGGAGGGGGGAGGGGAGAGGGTAGGGTGGAGGGAGAAGGGAGGGGGAGCGGGAGGGAGGGGGAGGAGGGAAGTGGAGGGGAGGGGGGATAGGGGGAGGGGAGGGGAGGGGGAAGATGAGGGGAGGGGAACGGGAGGAGGGGGGGGGAAGTACCCGGCATTCCGTGTATAAACGTGAGGGAGAACAGGGGGGAGGGGGAGGGGGAGGGAGAGGAGAGGGGGAGGGGGAAAAGGGAGGGGGAAGAGGAGGGGGTAGGAGGGGGAGGGGAGGATGGGATGGGAGGGGGAAGGGGGAGGGAAGGGGAGGGCCAGTCAACAATGACGTTGCAGTTCTCATGGTCGGAGAGCAGCACAACAATCACGACATTGTCCTGAATCTTCGCAACAACAGCACGAAGCGGATTTTGGAGACTCACCGATCCTGTGACGCCCTCCAGTACCGGCGTTGCCGGGCGTGGGAAGGGAGACCCGTACATTCCCAACCCGTACATTCGCCCTCTCGACTCAAGCTCACTCGGACAAAAGCCTCTTACAAATTACACCGTGAAGGCCCAATGGCCATGTCTATGCCACAAATCAAGTACGTGAGCGAGTCGGGCGCACTGAATTGAAAATATATAGAACGCTCATCGCCGTGAAAAGTGAAGCTACAATATTTTTGAAAAATTTAATTGGTTGCTAGGAGACGGCAGCATGTAAAAACCGTTTGAATATTTGCAATACAGTTTAATCCAGAGGTAAGTGGTATGGTCTTGCTGGTTGGTGGACACGATATGTGTAAGGGAAATTATTTTGGTATCCTGTATCTGGTTGTGCTAGTTGGTGAACACGGTACATTTAAGGGAAATGATTTTCTGTCATTCTTCTGAGTGGTTGCTTCTCCTTCCCCGTATTTTTGTTCATTTTATTGTATTTTTCCACTCTCTTGAGTTGTGGGCCTTCCTTGAGTGGTATTACATTTATCATCATCATTGGAATGTCTGTTGTAAAGATACGGACATCAAGTCCGTATCTTGACGCAGAGAGCATCAAGCACCATCTTTTTATACCAGGCAACGACAACGGCAACGCACTAACGCAGACCTCGCTCGGCCCCGCCCATAGCTGCCTCGCTCGGCCCCGCCCACAGCGACCTCGCCCGGGCCCGCCCACAGCGACCTCGCTCGGTCCCGCCCACAGCGACCTTGGTCGGTCCCTCCCACAGCGGCATCACTCCGCCCTACACGGCACTATCGATATATTATTCGTACAATGCCGGGTACTTCTGCTCGCTGAAAACAAATCTATGTGAAACATGCTAAATCATGCTAAATGTTAATCATGCAGAAGTACCCGGCAAAAACGCAATCGCTCTGAAATACGTGCGAACGCGTAACTGAGTTAATGGCGGCAACGAACATCACGTGATCGCTCTGAGCGAATCAGCGCGCTGCTCTGCTTCCGGTCAGATTCCGGTCATAATATTTCGCGCTGAGATAAAAAGGTAAAAACATATTATGAAATAAATTTTTAGGTCGGCCATGTTCGTCCCAGGCTCAATGGCCATGTCTGTGCCAAATATCAAGTACGTGAGCCTCTCCGTTTCGGAGTCTATTGGTAACATTACACACACACACACACACACACACACACACACACACACACACACACACACACACACACACACACACACACACACACAGTGTTTTATATATATAGATATATATATATATATAATGTGATATTTTAAAAAGTTGTGGACGAGTTCTGACTAAACTTGGTGGACCATTTGTTTAGGTGACGAGAACAAGCCGATTAGATTTTGGTTCAGGTCCGAATCCAGATCCGGCCTATCGGTGGGATACAAATCATAAACTGTTCAGCCTGGCGGAGGTTTGCGCTCTACCGAGTGCTGTTCTAGTTATGTTATGTCATTATCAGTTCTCTGTTCTATCTCCTCTATGAATGTCATCACTGTATAAAATTTAAAAAACGCTGAAATTTGTTTTTTCCGGACCGTTTTAATTATCACTTAGGTCGAACTTCTTGATGTGCGTATGCCATTGATGTCGGACTTTTGAGTCCAAGACATTGATTTGTCACTTTTATGCTCGACTCACTGCACTCTTGACCATTCATTGATATGTAAGAAGGTTTCTAAATGTTTATTTTCCCCACGCTTTTTGGAAGAAAAAAAAAATGGGGGGTGGGGGGAGTATATTGTAATCTGATCTGTCTATGCTTCGCACTAAACGAAGTTGAAAGGTGGCATGAAGCATGAAAAAAAATTTGAGATGAATTTTATGACCGACGAAGTCGCCGGAGACGTCATGTATTCAGGTTGTCTGTCCGGCTACCCGCCCGTACATCTGTCTGATAGGTTTTTGTTACTGCGATAACTTGTGAACCAGTAATGGGTTTCTGACCAAAGTTAGTACAAGTATAAATTATGATGCAAAGATTAACTTGTTTGATTTTGAGGGTCGAGGTCAAAGGTCAAAGTCTGTAATAGGTCTTTAACGTGAGAACGGCTGAAGGGATCCAATTCAAACTTGATACAGGTATGTATAATGAAGTAAAGATTAAATGATTAGATTTTGAGGTCAAATGTCAGACATCCCATCAGGTAAAAATTCTGTTACCGAGCTAACTTGTGAACCAGTCATGGGATTTTCACCAAATTTGGTATAATTATATATTATGATGCAAAGATAAACTGATTCGATTTTGGGGTCAAGAGATCAAAGATCAGAGGTCATGTTAAGTAAAAATTATGTTGCTGTGCCAACTTGTGAAGAAGTGATGGGATTTTGAACAAACTTAGGATAAGTATTTTTGATGCAAAGATGAACTGATTGCATTATGGCATCAACAGATCAAAGGTCAGAGTTCATGTCACATAAAAATTTAATCACTTGATAACAGCTGAATGGATTTAAATCAAACTTGGTAGAAGTATTATAATGATGTAATAATGTGGGCAGAGGTATATTGGTCGCCGTCATGACGTAGAAGTGTCGTTCTCGTTTTTATTTTTTGCATGGCAGCATTAAATATGCTAGTGAATTAAAAATTAACTTCACATTTTGTCGAGGTTATTGTAAACCAATAGGATAGCTTCTCTGCGATATAAAATATTTAAAATGTTAAGTTAAATATGGAGGGGTAAGAATAATCGGTAAGGTGACGTGATGTGGGGGGAAAGGGGGTTGGGGAGTGTGGGTGAGGGTCAGTAAGTGTTGTTATTTAGTCTCTCGATTTGCAAAGCAAGATCAGGGACTGTATACAACTACTCACCTCCAAAATGTTATGTCTGCAGGTCCTCTACCAGAACGAGTGGTCAATGGCGGACCAAAAAGCCAGGTGTGTTGGACTTTGGAATTCAGCTTGTTTGGCCAATTTAATTTGCAATGGTGACTAATTATGAAATATATTTATTAAAACCCGACATTTTTGACGAGCATTGCAGTTTTGCATTTGTCTCAAAATATCTCACCATGTTGTTCTGAGGCAATTATTTTTTTCTCCATCTGAATTTTTTTTTTTTGCTTTGAACAATGGATATTAACTTAATACATCAGGAATAAATGTTGCGAAAAAGAATAAATGTTGTGAAAAAGTGCTCGCCGGGCACTATCTGCCATGATCTTTCCTGGGAAAACCACGTTTCAAATCTGGCCTCCAAAGCCAGTCGCCGACTGGGCATCCTCCGTCGTGCGAAGTCCTTCCTTGGCACACCTGAGCTCCTCTCCACATATAAGGCTTTCATCCCCAGCCCAATGGAATACTGTTCTCCCCTCTGGGCTGGTGCTCCTGCCTCACACCTAGCTCGTCTACACGCTGTTGAAACCAAAGCGTTCAGAATCATTGGAATTTCCCGCGATGAAGCTAACTCCAAGGGCCTTTCACTCACTCACCGCAGGCAGGTTGGTGGTCTTTCTGTCTTCTACGGACTCCTCTTTGGCCTTGCTCCTCTAGCTCTCTGGGCTCTGTCCCCCAAATATTCCTACAGGTCACACAAGATCTGCCTGCAACCCTCTTATGGTTAAACTGCCAAAATCAGGACTCTCTGCTCACCTTCACTCCTTCATTCCTCTTTTCTCCCGCCTCTGGAACAAACTCCCTCACTCTTCAATCCCTCTCCTCCCTCCAGGTCTTTAAAACAGCTGTTCACCACCATCTCTTAACTTCCCCCATCCAAAACCTTGATCTTTTCTACCCCTGCTAATTTCACCCCAAATCCACTTTTTTGAAATACCAACTTCTTTCCTGGAATTCCTTGGTGTCCTTGTGTTTATACTTGTCCCACCCCCCCCCCCTTCCCACGCCGCCTCCCCCCCCAAGCCCTCTCCCTCCCACACATTCCCGATGTCCCTGCTCTCAAATGTTGTGTTTATGTGCTTCCCCTTCTCTCCCCATCTTGTCTTCCGCTCCCCTTTTTATATACTTTGTTTGTCTGTTTGATTTGTTTGTGTGATAAATGTTAGCTCTTTCACGAGCCTCGATTCTGTATACAAAAAAAAAGAAAAGCTGATTATGTCGGGAGCAAAAGGGTGAAGGCAATTGGGAACACGTCATTATTCCAAGGCAGTTTAATAGCACAATCAGTACCATAGTACAAATTGCCCTGCAATGGCTACAATCAAAGTAAAATGGCGTCTTTTGCTGCGTTTTCCAAATAGGTTTCATTTGTTGATTTTTGTTGCATCCTACCATTAACTTGCAATTGGTCACTGGCTTTGACACCAATGCAATTTTTTATGACGAACCCTGGGTATCACAAAGCTACATGTGGGCACGGGCAACTCACTGGTATCAGTACACCATTTCGCTTGACTTGTTTCAAACTTTGGCACATTGAGGGAATGTCATTCTTTATGAAGCCTTTTGTTGGCGTTTGTAGGAATGCTGTATCAAGTGATGCCTTGCAAATTATGTCGGTTTACAGGAATGCTGTATTGGTAATATATTGTGCAATTGAAGTACATTTTGCACATGCCGTCCTGGAATTTGAGTGTTCTGCTCCTTTTCTCCTTGGTGGAAGGGAAGCAGTGTCTGGTTGTTGAAATGGGTATTTTATGGTTTTTAATGAGTCGCTGCCCTTAGGTAAACGAAGACACCTTGCGAACTGAGCTGCTGCCAGTCAATTCAAGTGAAAGGTTGATACTGGAAACAGACTTTCAGGTTAGGCCTGTCTAAAAAAAAGAAATAATAAATGTATATCTCTGCTTGGGAATGAAAAATGTTGGTGTTGTTGTTCATGCATGTGCCACCAATATACAGACTTGGCGTTTAATATGGAATATTTTTTTTCCTTGACTTGGGTTTACTTTCTTAACTCAGTATATCAATCTGGTGAGTTTCTTTTACACTTTGGTGATTTATTTGTTAAAAGAACCATGTCACTGATTGTCTGTCGCAGCAAGAAGTCAACAACAGGATTATATCACAGGTGGCGTGGCAAAATGTACGGACAGGTGCATTTGATGATTGGCTTCACAGTCGGGTATACAAGGGTTGTTGCGTTCTGTATTAGTGGAAAACAACTGCTGCACGTCTCCAAAAGTTATTGCCGCTTCCTCTGGAGATGGTCCGTCAACTCGACAATGCTGTTTGTCATGGAGTGGTGGCTATACGAAAGTACGGCATGAAACAGCGTGCTATTGCTCGGCAGTATGGCATCACTCGAGGTCAGGTGTCTTCATCCTGAAACGAAATGCTCAGAGGGGTGTCCCTACTCCAATACCGAGGCCAGGACGTCCCCGCAGAACCACAAGGAGGGATGATCGCCAGCTGCACCGGTTAGTCCGCAATAGCCATACCAAGTCAGCTAATCGGCTTAGGGCTGAGTGGCAGCAACTGACAAATGTGCCTGTATCCAGAAGGCTAGTCAACCAACGACTGGTTCAAGCAGGCTATCATGCCAGGCGTCCCCTGAGAAAGCCACGCCTGACCAGACAACACCGCCAGCGCCGATTGCAGTGGCCCAGAGAGCACCGTCAATGGCAGCCAGGACACTGCAATCACGTGATCTTCAGTGACGAGTCTAGATTTCTGGTCCATCATCAAGATGGCCGCGTCCGAGTGCGCAGACAAGTGCATGAAGCCTACAACAAAGATTGTATAGTGCCAAGAGTCCAAGCTGGAGGTGGTGGGGTGACCTTTTGGGATGTTTTTCATGCAGGGGGCAAAACTGACCTGGTTGTTCTGAATGGAAACCTGAACCAGTTCAAGTACAGGGCCATTCTGGAAGAAACATTACTTCCATTTGCTCATGCAGCCTTTCGAGGAAACTTTGTCTTCCAATATGACAATGCACGGCCTCATCGTGCTCGCATGATCCAACACTTTCTTGCTGACCGTGGTGTAGAGCATATGGAGTGGCCTGCCATGTCCCCGGATATGAATCCGATAGAGAACTTGTGGGCAGAATTACCGCGTCAAATCGACCACTTGGACCAGCAGCCGACCTCTGTGCGTGAATTTCAGCAGGCTATTGTCACTGCATGGCAAGCGATTCCTGTCCAAACCTTGGCAAATCTCGTGAACAGCATGCCTCGACGTGTACGTGCTCTCCTGAATGCTCGTGGGGGTTACACGAAGTACTGAACTGTAATTTTTACTGTCCGTAATCCCAGTCGTAATTTAACTTTTGTTTTTGTTAAAAAAAATTTGGCTAATGTGCACAATGAAGAGATTTCTCTGGAAAACGTACAGAAGTTTAACACAGTACTGTCCATGAATTGAGTTCGATATCAGTTTACATCACTTTCAAGGATCAATTTATTTGTTTCGAAATGTCAAATGTGGTTTTTGTTTCTTTTAAAGGTCACATTAACAAAATCTAGAATAATTTCAACATAATTCCAATGAACTTTTGGTTCTAAGACATCTTGAAAAGTAAGTTCACCCCCACAAAAAAAATATTCCATATTAAATGCCTTGTCTGTATATGAATGCGAAACGAGGTCATTTGCGCATGCGCTGTTTTCATTGACTCGGTTCTGCTCGCCGGGCACTTTTAACCTGCTGATGCTAACACGAAATCTCTAATTCAAATAGTCTTTTCAACATAATTTTCAGCATTTAAACAAAAGTAGCAATTTCACGATGGTTAACCATAATTGTTGTGTTCTTTGATTAAAAAAAAAAAAAAAATCGGACTCGCTGAAATATAGGAAACACAAGAAATATCCGTAGAATAGACAAACTTGTTGATTTCTTATAATTTCCTACTAATGCATTAGTGGCCGCAATGAACAAAAAACACATGTGGACACTTCAACTTTTATCAATAGATGCAAAAAGCTAGCATAATTGATCTTGTTCCAGAACCAAACAAACAAACATAGTGTTACGTCTCTGGCGATTAATATTCCCCGAGACGGATGGTCGAACCAGCTTTAACTCCGAGGCGACCTCCGAAGATGACGGTTATTTTCGGTGCGTGTGGGGAATGAAGGGATGCGAGATGTTAACTGAACTGAACGGAACACAAAGGTTTATTCTGAAACCAACACCATGCAAACACGGCAGTAAAATGTACACAAATGATTTAATGACAAAATAAATCTTGCTCAGGAATAAAGGTTGAGGTGAGGATCCCCTCCTCAGTCTCAACCACACACACAGGGGGAAATAAAATGAAAATTAAATCCCTTTTCGTGCCAGCACTTATCTGTGTCCCAAATGGCCCTTTTTAGCGATTGGTGGTGGTGACGATGTTCAAAGCCTCCCTTGCGGGAAGCTCAAAATGGTGGCAGCACTGTGCGTCAGACGCTCGCTATCGAGCCTGTGGCAAGCTGGTGAGGACCGCCTCCTTTCTCCTCCACTGCCTCGCTCGTGGCCTCTTCCACCTCCAAAGAACACCACAGCCAAAACCTCCCTCACCCCGGTCCAGAAAAACCGCTCTCCCTAGTGGGAATACCAAGATAATCTGCACACCAAAATGGCTAGCGTCTTGTTCGAGCAAGAACCAAGTGCACTCTTCTTCCTCCCACCTCCAAAAGCCAATAATTGCGTGGCCTGCCGGCCTTTCTCTCTCTCCGCCTCTACTGGGTGGGGCCTTTTCCTTATTGGGTCCATGGGGTGGGGTTTAGTCTGCTCGTTCTTGTCTTTTGTCGGTGGTAATTGTAATTTAAAGGATTGTTGCAGCAAAAACGTTCGGGGAAAATTAGAGAGTGTGACGCACAGGGGAAAACTAGCCTTAAACGACATAGCTAATTAGCACGGCATCACCCCTCGCATGATGCACAATTAAACAACCTTAAGCTACAATCTCCCTACTTAATACATCAAAATGCTACTACGCATCACGTGGTCCATGCTACTGCCTATACAGTTCTATCTCTCCGGTATTCTTTTATCTACCCCCATAGACGTATCGATATTTATAATGGCCCTCACAGCTCCCATAGCTCCCACTCTTCATCCCAACATGATTCATAGTAAATATCATCATTTTAAACTTACCCTCTACATTCACAAGCCCCAGATATGACCTTCCCATTGGTGTTCAGAAGAAACTACTTCTGATAGTCCATTGACTGGTAGCGCTCTGTCGGGAGTTTGTATAGCACACGCCCGTGCACTTGAGCTTTGCACTGGCCCACATGGTCGTGAGTTTGCACTATGAGCAGCTGCGCGTTTGGCAAGCTTGGGATGCTTCCCAAGTGTTTTGTTATGCAGAAGCACAGCCCTTTCTCTCAGGTACTTTTCTGATTATCTTCAGCTTATTTCAGAAGCTTTGTGAGCTATTTGAAGTAAAAATACTTATCTCTGACAACACTTTATGGTGTCCTGAACGCCTGGGGTTTCTGCGCATGCGCGCCGAGCATTCTGGGCAGAATACATCGTTTCAAAAGTACTGTATTCGCTCAATATAAATGTGTTATGTCGTCAGTGCCAACTGGTTGAAAATAGTAATAAAAAGTGAAATTGAAAAAAAAAAATTGTTAAAAATAACAATTGCAAATAGTAAGTCTTCAATACACTGGAAAGAAATAAATGAAAATAAATGTAAGATTTTGATATTTGTGATCATTTTTGTTGGTGACCACAAGGCATTTTAATGTGTGCTAAGGTCATTCTGTCTGACCAGCACCAAGACTGTTAATTGAGGTTAGTCGTTCTCAGACAAACCAATGAGACAAACTTCAGCTCCTTCAGCTTTAACCCCCATTTTCCTTTTGCCATAGGCTTGTCCTGACCCCGAGCCGGTCTCACCTGGGGTACAAAGCAGCTTGTCGGAAACCGAGAGCCCATCTCCAACCTTCTCCCCAAAGGACTTTGAAGAAGTGGGCATGGTTTTTGGATTGAGTGCGGCAGCTGCCAAGGAAATGATCCAGGCTAAGCGCAACATTAAAACAGCACCACAAATGGACTGGGGCAAGAAAAAGCAGATTTTTGGAAATTTCTGATTGTATTTTCAATTGACAGTCAGTACCTCTCAATTTTGCCCTTGTTTTCACCCCCAATGTATCTTTCGCACTAATACGTCTCCCTTTGTTCAGAAATCCTTCTCTGGTTTCTGCGCCTTTTGCTTGGACTTGTGTAGATTTTGCCTCTTCTGTTCACCACATTAATTATTCATGAAATAAACGTGTTGTTGATAGTAACCAAATTGGTCTAAAAATTTCCACCTCTTCCACAATCGAGTGCACCGTGCGGTTGTGTTCTTGCTGATACACAAACGACAAACTGATTGATGTTCAGCATTGGAGATCGCACATAAATAAACGATTATGATGGGTTGGGCAAAGCAGTTAATCAGCGGCCAACCGAAGATTACATACCGTGACATACCTCAAATCACCTGCATGTACTTATTGCAGAACATTTTGAACAGATGCAAGAACTTGTGCTAATTAAAAAAAACACATCACCTGTTCACCAGTACTACACCCTTAAAGGCAACGAGGCCAGACGCAATATACGAGTCTGTACATTTCAGGAGAAATGAGTGAAATGGAAGGCTTTTATGCCTGGATTTGGTCTCCAACTTAAAATTTTGTTCAAAATGTTCTGCAATAAGTACATGCAGGTGATTTGAGGTATGTCACGGTATGTAATCTTCGGTTGGCCGCTGATTAACTGCTTTGCCCAACCCATCATAATCGTACAATGTGGTTGTACTTTATCGTTTAAAGTTGATCTGTAACAATGTGCAAGTGTTCCAAATGGTGTTTGTGGCGTTTGGAGTTTTCCGATTGTATTTTTCACACATTTATCATTTAATGCTGTAATGCTAGGAAGTTTTAGACAGATAATGGCCAACATTTGAAAAAATAAAATTTTCACACAAATTTCAAATCTGTTTTGTTTGGATGATTTCACCGGTGCATATTACTGAGCTTCCGAACTCTGGAACTGGGATTGGAAATGCTGGTTATCCATGCGCGCGAAGTGAAATGCGGCATTAAGCAATTGGCTCATGGCCGTCCGTCTGTCCGTATTATCAGTTTATGATCGAGGAACAGATTATTTAAATCGAATGTTGTATTTGTAATGTAAATAAAAATAGTTCCAAACACGAAACTTGGTTCTAAACTTTATAAACGGTTTTCAAGGACACAAACGACAGGCACGAATACTTAATGTAACATGTTTGATATGGTGGTGTAATAGACACTGGGGAAATTGGTGGTAAAACCCAGAATTTATTTATTTATATGGCTTTACACCTTTATTTAAATTAAATTATGCATATAATTGAAGACCTTGGAACACAAATTGCCTTCATAATACTTCCAAGAACCATGTAATATATAGGTAAATAGTACTAGAGGGTGTGGCATGTGTATTGGGGTGAAGAAGAGACCACCATAATGGCTTCGCAGTATGCACCGATCAATAAAGCCTCCATCTAAATTGCAACGTCATCGTTTGCAAATTTGCAAGAATTGCAAACCTGATTGATCTCTCTATACAGGTTGCTTCTGACAAACCAGACGTGATCTGCTTAACAGAAACTTTACTCCAAGATCTGATTCCTTGATGTCGAGTCAAGTTCACTATGTTAACAAATATAATTTCGTTCAAAAATTTGGGAGATCAGCAAACCTGTACATTTTTGGAATCAGCATGGAGAATCCGAAAATCAATGTTGGCATGTGCACAGACACCTGCATGGCTGCCATTTTGGATTTTCAAAATGGCCGCCATTAAATACATATTTTGCGCTATCTCGGCTTCTAGACAGGTGAGAGCAAAATCCTCACCCGTGCCGAGAACCAGTCAATGTGGGGTTCATGATGCTGAGATTCTGAGGTCAATGTGGGGTTCATGGTGCCGGGGACCTGAGGTCAATGTGGGGTTCATGGTGCAGAGAGCCTGACGTCAATGTGGGGTTCATGGTGCAGAGAGCCTGACGTCAATGTGGGGTTCATGGTGCCGAGGACCTGAGCACCGCAATTTTCTGTTTTTATTTTAATGTTTTGGGGTAAGGGTAAGTCCCATGGGAAGGATGAGGGAAATCCTGTCCATACTCCCAGGTCGCCACTACCACACGAGCCTGAGGGGGCAGACCATTCTCGCACCTCACATGTACCGTAAACAAATAGTCCCACATGGGTGCTTTGACCACAAGAGACAACGAGGTCGTGACCGTTCAATACCCGAATCAAGTGGCTGAACTGTGCGCTTTATATGTCGGAAAGGCGGACCTCGAAGAGGACACCCCCTTCTGATCCATCCCAATGTTTGTGCTTTCTTTCTTCCGTTCATCATCCCATGGAGCTCACATGAGTTAACCTCATTGTGGATTTCTTTGAGAAATTCTAAAAAAGGGAATATTCGAATAACTTTTCTTTAATCATCTTCGAACAACCTCAACATCTGTTAAAATCACAACTTAAATAAGCAATTTAATACTTTGAAGGTATTCTGACCTCGTTCCTTCTTCTCGATCAAACCGCCTCCGTTTGCATATGATATTTGAGCCTTTTAACGGACGACACAACTCGCAGTGAAGCAATTAGACGTTTATAAGTTGCACTAGTTCATCGATTTTGACTCATTAAAAACACAACTGACCGAGGGGCGTGGCTTAGCGGTTTCCACGCAGTGTATGCTGAGTGAGGGGTGTGGCTTGGCGGTTTCCACGCAGTCCACACGAGCGAGGGGCGTGGCTGAGTGGTTTCCACGCCGTCTTCGAGCCCTTAACGACGACCAGGCTTTGCAACATAATGTATTTGCCATGAGCAATCAGCTTTCTGTCGCTTGCCAAGCCAGCCGTTCCTTCTCAACCGTTTCTTTGCAGTGCTTGCTTGAGTGTTTAAAATTAGGCGAGCACTCGACAAGTTTATTGACAATGGAACACACCTGCAGACCTGTTGGAGGGTCGCAGAGCGTTTCCAAATTTTTAATCGATAAATTACTATCGATTACAGTTTCGTCATCGATCACGATGGTAACTGGAGAAAGTGTTAGAATCCTGTCCATTCTTATTTGTTAACGGGGTGTGAGTGTGCGCCAATCCGACAACAGATTTCTGCAGTCACCACCACTGAGGTCTATTGTGTGGACTGTGGATGGTGCCGGTATTATATAGATAAAGTGCCGGTATTACATAGATCAGGTGCCGGTATTACATAGATCGGGTGCCGGTATAACATAGATCGGGTGCCGGTATTACATAGATCGGTTGCCGGTATTACATAGATCGGGTGCCGGTATTACATAGATCGGGTGCCGGTATTACAGAGATAAGGTGGCGGTATTACATTGATCAGGTGTCGTTATTACATAGATCAGGTGCCGGTATTACAGAGATAAGGTGCCGGTATTACATCGATCGGGTGCCGGTATTACATAGATCAGGTGCCGGTATTATATAGATCAGGTGCCGGTATTACAGAGATAAGGTGCCGGTATTACAGAGATAATGTGCCGGTATTACATAGATCACGTGCCGGTATTACATAGATCACGTGCCGGTATTACATAGATCAGGTGCCGGTATTAGAGATCAGGTGCCGGTATTACAGAGATCAGGTGCTGGTATTACAGAGATCAGGTGCTGGTATTACAGAGATGAGGTGCTGGTATTACAGAGATCAGGTGCCGGTATTACTTATGTCGGTCGAAGACCTCAAGGGAAGGAAGAAGAAGAAGAATCAGAGCAACAATGTTTAATGGGATCGATTACAAACACACAGTGTGGAGCGAGGCTCAAGAATGCACCGCCTAACACGCAGCGGGCAATTTCTCAAGACACTCGCTAAAAAATAAGCAAAAAGTCATTTCATTTATAGCAAAATATCAGACAAGAATCTGCGCTAAAGACATAGCAAACCCTGGGCCATAACGACAACACCTCCCATTGTCCCTTCCTACAGAAGGCCAAACTTAGACAAACAGATGTAAGCATTGGATGGGCTGAGCTTTTTTGGCTCTTTATCTAAACATATCAGACCCGAGCGCAGGCCGAAGTAAATATTCTCATACACTAGGCTAAATGGTAGATGAATGATTGGATACACGTGCTGAATACATTAACAATCAAGGATATGTAATGTCTATATTTCTCCCGAGGTTGGTTACGTCTTTGTTTTTAGGAGACATACTAGAAACTACAAAGATATATAATTAATTATTCCCTTTGCGAAGAAGGCGTTTAGCGACATGTTTTCCCTGTACGTGGGTCGCGAGCATATTATCTACTGTTTGGCACATACATTCAAGGACTTGCTTACTGGGCTAAGGATCCACCCTGCACGTCGAGCCTCGAAACCACATTTTGTCCACTCGCCTCTGCCTGCAGCTGAGTTCAAATCAGTTTTTCAGAAGCACGATATATAATTTCAGATGTTATACTCAATTGAGTCATGGGGTTTAAACCCTAATGGCTGACAGTTCCTCCCTTTGTCTTTACAAGACAACTCCTTGGAAAGACACCGTATACCCCAGTGGTCAGCATCCCAATTAGTCACATGCCAGGCACGACATAGCGTCACGCATGCTCAAGAAAGATATCGGCCCTAACTGGCCGTTTAACATTCAACGTATGAATTGTTAGCCATAATTCGCGACGACGGCGCCTGGTTTAAGAGATTGCTGCCGCCCGGCTGGATTCCGAATCCACCCTCGTCACGGCGTAGGTGCGACCCAGTTGCCAGCCAGATTTGGGGCCCTCTTTATGCAGGCGTGGTCCTCGCGAATTAGGGCAAACAATCGACGTCCAATGCCATCAAGCTTTGTACATGTGATTGCTGGGTGGTGTAAGTGGTGGTGAGGGTGGTTCTTCCGGATACATGTTTGCCATCCGCTCCTTACTGCTGGCATAATAGCAATAACCTTTAAAAGAACCTACACTTTCTAAATCACAGGTATAATCATCCCAACTAAAATCATCATTATCAGAATCCCAAGCATCAATAGGTTCATCGTTTTCCCCACATACTCCTTCCTTTTCTGCCAATATCATATCCAAAGCCACTTGATTCTGCATCACCATCGTTCGCATATGCACTAATTCGTTTTCCAATTGTAGTTCTGCGATTCGGGTTTCGTTTCCAATTCGTTCCATTACTAATGCGAGACTATCTATTAGCCAATCATTCATAATACATAAGAGGTGTTAGCCAGTACACGCAAGGGGTTTTCCACACAAGTATCACAGTCATCACAAAATTCAATACAGGCAGCAGCCAGTTCCCACATGGGATCAACACAAGTATCACAGTCATCACAAAATTCAATACAATTTTCTGGAGCGCTGGTCACAACTGCCTTGTTGAAGGGCCCATTCAGGTCGACGGCCTTTGTGGTCAGGATCATGGTCTTCCGACGGCGGTTTCTTCATCGTCCATCCTGAAAAATACTTTCTTACACACACCATGATCAAATTCCTAGCCCCCCGTCCCACCAATTGGCATTTAGTTACCTTATCTCTCAGATGGTTGGCTTATTCATAGCCGCATTTCCTGTGTCGTGTCTGGAAATTCAAATGCCATATTTACTTTCACCAATTTCCGAAAATACCTTCCTTTTAATCATCTTCCCTACATCTAATAATACATGATTTACCAAATTTACCTTGGGAAAAATGGATCCCAGATAACAAGTCCCTCCCCACTGGTCGGGTAAGTATGGATATGCTTTATTTCCGCAAATAAACATTACTCCATGGGGTGGGATAAGGGCCGAGGCCATGCATTTACCGATCTCAACGCGGGTGGCGCTTGGTGCTCCCCAAGATATGGTTAGCTTGGTTACGTTATGCTGGGCTTGGTCATCTATGGTTATTACAAGGGGGCCTCCCTTTTCTCTCCCTCTGGTGTCGGATGGCAGGGTATGGGTACATTCCGAGGTTCCCATCTGAACGTGTCCCTTTCCTATAAGACACACCCGTCCCTTTTGCTCTGTCACCCAGACTGGATCAGGTGGTTTGTCTAACAAAGCCTGCTTAATGGGTGGGGTATATCGAAACTCCCGGGAACACACTGCTGGGGATTTTGGGCCTATCAGTTCCAAGGTTGTGGTCAGACATGGGGTACGCAAGGGTCCTGAGCACATATCTCGTAGGGACAGGGGCAGCACTACCATTTCTATCCCTGTCGTACTGGTGTGGGGAAAATGCATGCACATCCAACAACGTGATCGGTTCTGTACCTTCGCCATTGCACGGGTCACTGTCCAATACGTATTTTCCTTTGGCTTTTTCCTGCTTTCGATCCGTCGGTGCGGAATTAATATGTATGAGATGCATGGTGGCCTATAGTCGTAGGGGGTTTGTGACGTCATGAATTCACATTGTAGTATCAGAGTAGTGCCGCTGTTCAGTAATACATGCGTGGTTAAATTGTTCGAGTCCTTTCCCCATTTGTAACCTGGCCTGGCCATGTTTACTATTGGTGCGCTGCCTTGTCGTGGCGCTTGCTTCAGACGACTGAGGGCAGCAAAACCTGTCTTCCTTCCATGTGAGTCTGTGTACAACGCCCTCCACATTATCCGTGTCCATACGTCTTCCTTCACATGGCAGCAGGGTATATTTATCCTTTGACCCCAGATAACTCTCTGCCGGTAGACCTTAATGGTTTGGTCGCCATATGCATATGTCTCCGTGTTCGCCCATGCCCTCATGTCCCCAGTGCTGGCAAAGCAGTATATTAAACTAAGTGTGATTGCCACCCCTAACAGGCGGTGGTGCAGCATCCTCGATCTGTGGTGGTGCGTTTGAGGTGTCTGTGTTTGTGGGTATGGCCAACTTACAATGTGTGGCATGTACCCAGGACGACTTGCCCTCACAAAACACCGCTGTTGGTGTGATCAGAAGAACTTGGTATGGCCCCGTCCACCTTGGTTCGAGCGCAGTCTTACGGGTGAAATGCTTCACCAGCACGTAATCTCCTGCCTCGACGGTGTGGATAGGCTTGCTTGCGGCTCCGGCAGGGCCTCCCGAACGCGTTCATGTATGCTGCGTGCCACATGGGATAGACCTATGCAAAACTTTAAAAACATGTCATCCATGATAGGTAATTCAAGGGCTGCCATATCCACTGGCGCCGATACCGTTGACATATAGCGCACGAGAGACAGACCATGGTAACCACAGTCGAAAGGCCTGGTGCTGCCCAGGTGGAAGTGACCTGCCTCATCACCCCCCTATGGCACACATGGCCATTTTGATGCGCCATGCGTGCCAACCATGGCAATAAAGCTCGCGGTGCCACGGGTTTGTCATTAATCGTCCACATTTGTCCTTCTGCGGGGCGCTGAGCTCCCAATTTAATCCAATCTTGATGTTCTACGTTTGAGGCCGCGGCTTGTAATTGTATTACATCGAACTCTGTAGGTGCGGATGTCGGAACGTCTGTCTGGGCAGTCGCTTTAGCGCCCTGTTTGCGCGTAACTACTGGCATATTATACCCAACCTGTTGGTTTGCCGCTAGTGCTGCTGCTCCGTCGGCTCGGGCGTTTCCACGGGCCACAGCGTCGTCTGTACGCTGGTGACCTCGGCATTTAACTACAGCTATTTCACGTGGAAGCATAATACTATGAAGCAGATTTCGCACTAAGTCCCCATTTTTAATGAGTGCTCCCGCTGAAGTGAGGAACCCTCTCATTTTCCATATGGCCCCTTTGTCGTGGACCACTCCGTGTGCGTATGCCGAGTCTGTATAAATTGTCACTGCTTTTTCCTCGCTTACTTCGCACGCTCTCGTGAGTGCGTACAGTTCAGCTTGTTGTGCTGACCAGGTGGGCGGGAGGCGGCCGCTTTCGACCGTCTCCGTATCCGAGCATACTGCGTACCCAGATAACAGGGATCCGTCCCAAGCCCGTTTGGCTGAACCATCGACGTAATAGGTGTGATCGGCTTCCTGTAGCGGTGTGTCCTGTAAGTCAGGCCTTACTGTTGATATTAACTGCACCACGTCCGTACAAACGTGCGGGATTCCCTCCTCCTTTGTTGGCAAAAGTGTCGCTGGGTTAAGAATGGTACACCGCATCACCGTCACGTTGGGTGCCATAATTAATGCCGTTTCGTATTGCATCAGTCGAGTGGCTGTGAGATGCTGTGTGTTTCGCTGTTGTAGTAGTGTATGGACGCAATGCGGTACCTGTAAAAGGACCGGATGTCCCATAACTATGTCGGCCGTCCGCTCAACTGCGTATCGGGCAGCCGCCACGGCTTGTAAACACCGCGGAAAGCCTTGTTCTACCGCATCAAGCTTTTTGCTGAAATAGGCTACTGGACGTTCCCTATCTCCATGAGTCTGAGTTAACACGGATTGTGCGAATCCCCCTACTGCATGGGTGAAAAGTGTGAAGGCCTTTTTATAATCGGGAAGGCCTAAGGTTGGGGCCGTTATCAGGGCTCGTTTGAGTCCTTCGTAGCAGCGTATTCGATTGTCCGTCCAGTTCACCATCCGTGGCTGGTCGTTTTTCGTCGCCTCATACAGAGGTTTTGCTAGTAACGCATAGTCAATTATCCATGTACGACAATACCCTGCCATTCCCAAAAATCGCAACAAACACACTAACACTGCAAAATTTCACTATTATCCTATCAATACCTGGACATTTTTTCCCTTCCTTCCTAGATACGCGAATTTCACACCAGTATAAACCCACTGGAAAAATTATCTGAAAAATAACGAGCCTCCCAAAGCCATTTCCCTGCAAGAGCGGAGGTTAGCCTTGCGGTCCACATGACAATCTTCTTCATTTTGCTCTATCACCTCCCTTTGAGCAATAATTTAATTGATGTGATTCCCACATACCTGGTGGAGTTCTGTTCACCTGGTCTGCAGAGCCGTGATCCAATCTTCACCAGCCCCCAATCACCTTCTTATCACAAAACAACAGTCCATAACTAACCACTTTTCTTTATTTCTTGTCTTTTCCATCAACTTTTATAACCTTTTCCTCCACTTTCTCATCAATTCCTGCAGTCACCTGTCATTGACAAGTAATCCATCTGATTCGACTTTCCAATTTAATCATCTTTGCACTTTCCATGACCTTCTTCTCACTTCCTTTTAAACCTTTTCTTCAGACACAACCCACATGAGTTATGAATACAATTTCCCTTTTCAGGCACGTGTCTAGCCACTCACAAAGTGTCCATAAGACAACGTCATTATATTTCACAGAACTCCACCACTCTATTAAATCCTAAACATGCCCAATGGGCAATCCACGAAAAAATCAAAGCATTTTCAGTCCCCCTTTTGTCATACACTAGCCAATGTAAGTCAGCCAAACATAAATAAAGAGGTTCCAGCGAGTTGTGACCTCCATAACTCTAAACAACTCCGCTGGCACCTTTTAAAACAAACTTTCCCAGTCACTTACTAAAATAAAGTGCAGCTCTTGTCCGTAGATATACGTTAACCAAGGTTACATGAGACTTGACAACAATATTCCTGCCCCGTGGAGCAAGGCATCAGAGACAACTCCCCTCTCCACCTGAACTTATCCCAGGTAGAATTTGGCTACCTACAGAGAAAGTACCTGCTCAACACATTTACAAACCAATTCGTCCCCTCGTATTAGGGGACGTCACAAATGTTCCACCACAATTCACAGCAGGTGACCACCCACCTGCCTTCTGTCGAAGTCCAGTTCAATTTCCATTCACAGACAGACAGACAGACAGATAAACGGACCGGGTGAAACCATAACCATCCATCCTTCCGATTGGACTCACGTCAGCATCACATGTCATTCTTGCCTTCATTCAACGCATTCTGCCATCCCATGTCGGCCAAATACAAGCCCCGGCCATGCCGTTGAATAAACACCCAGTCGGTTGACAGCCTATCATTTTTGACTTTCACTCCCAATTTTACTCATCCGGATTGCCCAACGCCCGTAGGCAATTTGGGGAACTCCTTGTCAATCCATGACACACATCAATGACTCACACCATAAACACAAATACACGCTGCAATGACAGATCATTCATTCCCTTATACACAAATACCTGTGCTCACTCCAACACATCCAGTGCGTAGCTTAACTTAAAATACTCATCGTCCTACCTTTCTTGGGCTAGTCCCTCCTGGTAGTCCTAAGATCGGGTCGCCCCCCGATTCCTAACCTTAAACGCAGTTCTCACGCCGGAGTAACTTAACACCTATTATCTATCACCCACATATGGGTCTACCTGCTTCCCACGCAGGAAGCTTACCTGAGGGATATCCCTCCTTATCTCGGGCGCCCTGTATAATCGATTCATTACCCACTGCTGCTCTGGTTTACATTAAATATGGTTCGGAATGCAAGCCAGGTGGTACAGCCGACAGAGGTCCACACGTCCAAAGCAAGGCAGGAGGCTTCAATTTCGATGTGCAAAAATTGCTTACCCAAATTAGGTGCCGGCAGGCCTCCTTCCCGACCTAGAACGTGAGGATCCACCTCGTCTGCACACTTGGATGATCCCACTCCTGACACCAAAATTGTCGGTCGAAGACCTCAAGGGAAGGAAGAAGAAGAAGAATCAGAGCAACAATGTTTAATGGGATCGATTACAAACACACAGTGTGGAGCGAGGCTCAAGAATGCACCGCCTAACACGCAGCGGGCAATTTCTCAAGACACTCGCTAAAAAATAAGCAAAAAGTCATTTCATTTATAGCAAAATATCAGACAAGAATCTGCGCTAAAGACATAGCAAACCCTGGGCCATAACGACAACACCTCCCATTGTCCCTTCCTACAGAAGGCCAAACTTAGACAAACAGATGTAAGCATTGGATGGGCTGACACTTAGATCGGGTGCCGGTATTACAGAGATCGGGTGTCGGTATTACAGAGATCGGGTGTCGGTATTACAGAGATCATGCGCCGGTATTACAGAGATCAGGTGCCGGTATCACGTATATCAGGTGCCGGTATTACATACATCACGTGCCGGTATTACAGAG
This sequence comes from Myxine glutinosa, assembly GCF_964187855.1. Lineage (NCBI taxonomy): Eukaryota > Metazoa > Chordata > Myxini > Myxiniformes > Myxinidae > Myxine > Myxine glutinosa. The sequence continues at coordinate 31,914,584 of NC_136261.1, forward strand.
ATCAAGTGCTGGTATTACAGGTAATACCACATTCAGCCACCACATGGCAGAGACAGGTAATACCACGTTCAGCCACCACGTGGCAGAGACAGGTAATACCACGTTCAGCCACCACGTGGCAGAGACAGGTAATACCACGTTCAGCCACCACATGGCAGAGACAGGTAATACCACGTTCAGCCACCACATGGCAATGACAAGTAATACCACATTCAGCCACCACATGGCAGAGACAGGTAATACCACGTTCAGCCACCACATGGCAGAGACAGGTAATACCACGTTCAGCCACCACATGGCAGAGACAGGCAATACCACGTTCAGCCACCACATGGCAGAGACAGGTAATACCACGTTCGGCCACCACATGGCAAAGCCAGGTAAAACCACGTTCGGCCACCACGTGGCAGAGACAGGTAATACCACGTTCATCCACACATGGCAGAGACAGGTAATACCACGTTCAGCCACCACATGGCAGAGTGAGGTAATACCACGTTCAGCCACCACATGGCAGAGACAGGTAATACCACGTTCAGCCACCACAAGGCAGTGACAGGTAATACCACGTTCAGCCACCACATGGCAGAGACAGGTAATACCACGTTCGGCCACCACATGGCAAAGACAGGTAATACCACGTTCGGCCACCACATGGCAAAGACAGGTAATACCACGTTCGGCCACCACGTGGCAGAGACAGGTAATACCACGTTCAGCCACACATGGCAGAGACAGGTAATACCACGTTCAGCCACCACATGGCAGAGTGAGGTAATACCACGTTCAGCCACCACATGGCAGTGACAGGTAATACCACGTTCAGCCACCACATGGCAGAGTGAGGTAATACCACGTTCAGCCACCACATGGCAGAGACAGGTAATACCACGTTCAGCCACCACATGGCAGTGACAGGTAATACCACGTTCAGCCACGACATGGCAGCGACAGGTAATACCACATTCAGCGACCACATGGCAGAGACAGGTAATACCACGTTCAGCCACCACATGGCAGAGACAGGTAATACCACGTTCAGCCACCACATGGCAGAGACAGGTAATACCACGTTCAGCCACCACATGGCAGAGACAGGTAATACCATGTTCAGCCACCACACAGCAGAGGCAGGTAATACCACGTTCAGCCACCACACGGCAGAGACAGGTAATACCACGTTCAGCCACCACATGGCAGTGACAGGTAAGACCACGTTCAGCCACCACATGGCAGTGACAGGTAATACCACGTTCAGCCACCACATGGCAGTGACAGGTAATACCACGTTCAGCCACCACATGGCAGTGACAGGTAATACCACGTTCAGCCACCACATGGCAGAGACAGGTAATACCACGTTCAGCCACCACATGGCAGTGACAGGTAATACCATGTTCAGCCACCACGTGGCAGTGACAGGTAATACCACGTTCAGCTTGTTTAAACGTCACACACCTTTCCAGGAAAACAAATGTTGAAAGATTCTCCGAACCTGATAGAAAGGTGAAGAAAGGACTTAAAACGGTTCTCCAAGAGGTGGGTGCACAGGTTTACCTTTGTTATTGAAAACCGTTTTCTAAGAAGGTGGGCACACAGGTGTACAAACTGTACCTTATACTTTTGTTATCATTTAAAACGAATAATTGTTTGAGTATCTCATATTGTAACTATATTGGTTTCACCCGTCATTCAAAGCTTGTTTTTGTTGTGTTTATCACGTGATCCACGTTGTTCATGTCACGTGTGAACTCTTACACTCGTGTAGGTTTCCAGATCTTTGCAAAGGCATGCGCAAACCTTTGTCCGCAGGTGTGAAAACTTGGCACTTGTGTCCCAGAGTTGAGGTGCACATCAATGTGTAGCTGTAGTAAGGGCATTTTATGAGATATTTCACAAATCTGTTAACTAAATTGTTACCAAAAAATTTCTTCACCAATATGTTTGTAAAGGTGTGTAATAACATGTGTTAAAATGTTGAAGTTCAACTCCCGTGGGAAACCCAGAAAAAAAGCTGTTGAATTCGGGTACCGAAAAATTATTTTCGAGAATTTTTTTTTTTTTTTAATCGGCCCTTAAGTAACTTATGAGGGGTCAAATAAGGGTTTTTCATGATTCTGAGTTGATTGTTAACATTTATATTTTCACTTTTACATTTACACACAAAGTAGCTTTTATTTCACATACATATATAATACTCAAGAGTTATTTCTCATTCACAATGTCAGAAGTTTCAACAGTCATTGTCTATGTCTTCTTCAGACTCAACAACATCATGACTGCAGTTTCTGCATGTAATGCCATTTCAGACTCCACAGGCCGAGATGCACGTGACCCCATTCTTCTTGCAGCTGCATCGCCGGTTGCTGCAATCTCCATGACAATTACAGCTCGTGAACTGCAATAGCTCCTCAGGAGCCATGGCGTCCAGTGTTGGAACTGGCTCATACCCATGCACAACTATTGTCCATCCATAGTCACTGGGGTTCAGAGACATGCTCTGAACAACAGAGTTGACATTCACAGAGTTGACAACAGACATATCAACATGATGTGTTGATAGATGGCTGCATCGATGAGGAGGTGAACACGGATTGCCTTGTCAAAACATCCTCAATCCATGATGTGGTTGGCTGTCGTACTTCCAGGATAGATCAACTGGTTCACATCTAGTAGTCCAGAATCTTCCATGATGTTACCCATTGATCCAAGATAAGACTTCAGCAGGTGAAAACCACCCAACCTTGGAATGACGGGTAGATTTGCCTGCTTTATTATATTCACAGCCTTCAGCCAAATCGGAAGATCAAAGGTCACTATAGCGACCCCAGCGCGCCGTATGCACTCTTTCAGAGTGGTGAAGATGGTGTTGAGGTCATTAGGGTCTCCTTCAATAACTGGGAGGAAGTCGATCTGTGTGCTCTGCTTTGCATCATTAGCATGGATTCTCTTCATCCAGCCATTCCAGTTGGAGTGTGGGAACTCAGGATCGTTGGCTTTGATCACCCACCCCGCTGCCCAGAGTGTGTCACCTGGAGTGAGGAGTGGCTGATCATGAGCCAGGGAGGAGGAAAGCTCAGCGAGGGGGAGAAACATGATCGCGTTCGTTCCTATCTGTTTCCTGTTCGTAAATGGAATAATCTTTACTTCAGTTCCTCTCAGGATCTTAGCTTTGTCGAGTGCCTTCAACTTCACCCGGGGGAAAGCTGCTGTTGTCTGTGGATCTGGCAAAGGTGGTGCCGGAGAGGTGACTTCGATCCAACCCATTGAGTGAAAGGGAGTGTTTCCGTGAATAGAGACAATGTTTAAATCTATATTGTCTCCAACAAACTGAGTGACTGCATTGTTTGTTTCCCCAACCTCCATAAAGACCACCTGATCATTACTTGACAATTCACTTTCACTGGCTGGCACTTTGGCTGTCATCACTGATTGATCCTCAAGCGCAGCATCAACCGCAACCTCATCATTGATCTGTTCATCGGTTTCCTCCACAATGGTGTCAAGAGTGCCAGAAGTATCTGGAACATCATCTCCACTCCTACTATTAAGGAAGCAGTATTTGTAGTTTTGTGTCTCCGTGTAAGACTCAGTGTATCCCAGCCGGTGGAACTTGTTGAGCATCCATTTTGACCCAAATCTATGATCAAGTTGTATGGCAAGCCCCATTTGGTGTGGCAATACTCCAGACCGAGGTCGACAGGCCTTAATAAAATTCTGCCCCCAAACGGCAACTCTTTCGTCTGTCTTGACAATCGGTCTCAAGAACATCTGAAGGCTTGCAGGAACGAGTGTCAGCTGACTATCGATGTCAGTCATACTGTCTGTGGTGGGGTATGACTTTGGACCTAAATCAATCAAGGCAATATCATTGGATATGAACTTGAGTGCCGTCTTTATGATCTGAGTCTTCTCATCTCCATGGTCAAGATTAGCATGATGCGCTCGCAGAATATTGTCGGTGCCATCTTTGAGACAGAGTACATCTGCCCTTCTTTCCTGTGTTGTGAAATACAAGGTGTCTTCGTATTTCTCTAGAAGTTTTATCTTTAGCCAATGCTTTGAATAAGAAAGGCTCTTCTCTGGTGACTGATCAAACTCCTGCAGCTTTTCATGGACTTGGTCCATGTTCATTACCCCATGCTCTAATTCTGAGTCTAACCATTCGCAGAATTCAATAAAAACTGCCTCTCGCTCCTCATCAATACTCCTCTGTCCTCGCTTCCTTTTTCCTTCCTCATCAGTCTTGGACAAACTGTCACCTCTCGCAAACATAAGTTTGCATCGCAAATGGTACAGTGTTTCTTCTGCTACCAAGTCGTTGATCCCTTCCAGGCGTCCAGTGACTTCAGTGCCCCAGTCATCCCCGCGACTCCGTGCTGTCTTCAGCAATCTTGCCTTCAGTGTATCTGTAGTCAAATTATCTGGCACTCTGTATTTCTTTCTAGCTTGTGCTGGATTATTTTTGTAGAGCTGGGCTGGTTGGTTGCAAAGAATGCATACATCCTTATACAGGAGGTCAATTGACTGTGATCTTCTAGAACTGCAGCCAGTTGATGAACTGAACTCACAAGTAGTGCGTCTTCTCTTCAACTTTGATGACTCTTTCTCTGCCTTTGATGCTTGAGCTGACTTCTTGGTGGTTGCAACAAAGTTGTTGTGCAGATCATTTTTACACTTCTGGTGGTACCTCAGTTTTCCTTCGTTTTGAGCCTCCTTCATACGTTCCACAACAGTAACATTTTCGACAGTTTCTGCTTGTTTCAATAAAGTTGAGTATCCCTTTGGAGTTGCCTGTATGAGCCTTTCAGCTGGTGTATCCGAGCGTGCACAGATGAAGCAATTGAGCACAGGTGGAGTAACGTCTTCATCCATATTGCTAGACTCCATGTCCTGCAAAGTAGAAAATGAGATATATTTAGAAATTATTTTTCCACAAAGGAGTGTCTGTGGTGAAATATAAATGTTAACAATCAACTCAGAATCATGAAAAACCCTTATTTGACCCCTCATAAGTTACTTAAGGGCTGATTAAAAAAAATAAAAATTCTCGAAAATAATTTTTCGGTACCCGAATTCAACAGCTTTTTTTCTGGGTTTCCCACGGGAGTTGACCTTCAACATTTTAACACATGTTATTACACACCTTTACAAACATATTGGTGAAGAAATTTTTTGGTAACAATTTAGTTAACAGATTTTCATATGTTTCCCTTACTACTGTCAGCAACAGAGTGATGATCAGACCCCTTGTATGAATTTGATGTTGTTTGGCAAAACAACATGTGTGACATTCCTGTATGTTTGTGCTTCATGGTCATGTATACTTAATTTTAGAATAAATGGTTGTACGAAACATTGTCTTATTAAAACCATTTCCCATTTTATAGTGTCCAATATCAGTTTGAATGTCTCTTTCAATATGTCGCCAACCATAATATAGACGAGACTGATTTATGAAAAAAGGCCATGTATCAGCTTCTCGGTGCATTTTGGGGTAAAAGTTGTAAAGTTAAAGTAAAAGATCTGCATGTTGTTACGGATTCGTAACGTCCGTTGTGGTGGTTTTCACCCACTTGACATATTTCTGATGTTATGTACTATTATTATTCTCAAAAGGTTTATTATTCATGAACAGTTATCTAAAGTTAAAAAGGCTAACTTAAAATGATACCGGAAACCGAACCTGAAGACGACGGCAGAGAAGAGGAAGAGGCGTGGCGAGCATGGTCGGAGAAGACGCGTGACGTCGAGCCTCCATAGCGAGCGTGGTCTACCGAAAGTCGCGAGGGAATTTCGAGTTCCTTGAAAGGACATCCAGCGATAGTAATTATCGCTGGAATTGAGAAATCTGCGTAGTCAGGTTTGGGCGCTGTGATTTTGACGAATCCTCACCTAGTCGCATCGACTCAAGTAAGAGCCGTCGGCCATTTTGAACCTCGTGCTTCGGACACCTACAAAGGTTTTGCTTCACGTCAGCTTTACCCCCAACATCCTACCGTCTGTCGGGGATGTGTGTGTGTGCGACCGCTTCGTCTCCAATTACGTTGCGGTTTGCTGATTGAGCGGTGAAGGTGCTCCTCTGGAGGGCGCCTTTGTACAGTTTTCGGCGGGGCGATTGCCATTGCCATCTGTACGCGATTCGGTTCTCGACTGGAGAGCGAGATTCGGGCATCGACTGGATATCGTTCTAGCGACCGCTGGAGCGAATCACCTTCTCCTTGGAAAAGGTTATAGAGACATTGAGGAGTGTCCTTTTCACTCGATGGGAGCGCAGTGAGTTATCTGACTTTAGTTGATGGTACCATCCGAAGCGATACGGTATATAGAGTGCAGTCTTAATTGCCATTTGTTGTACCGTTATTCTTGTGTGTGATTTTTAATACAATATCTGTTCATTTATAATCATTGGTGTGGTTTCACTATTGATTTCTAAAACAGAATAACATATTTTTCTGCCGGGGCTCCTCTCGAGGTTCGGAGGTTTACCGAGACCAGGAGATCGTAGAGGAACCTGTAACAATGTATATACATGTTCTATAAATGTTTGTTCAAAGAAATTGTCCAAAAATGGCAATTGGACGGCCATTTTGTTCCTGCTAATTAGAAGGTCAAAAACTCGAAATTCGGCCTGGGAACCGGGTTAATCGAATTCAGCATCTTACTATAATTCACCAAATGTCTGTCTGTCCGTTCGAAGGTACCGTAAAAACTGCTGAACAATTGCAAATATATTTTGGGTGGGTAATCCTGGGATCCACAGGAGTAAAATGGGCTATTTAGTTTTCCCAATTTCAGCTTTAGTCTCCAGCATTCTCAGGTTTGGACTCCCGTATAACATTCGCGTTTGCACGACGTTCATTGTGACGTCTTCTTACGTCGAGCAACGGTACCCGCCCTATGGGCGGGGCTTCAATTGGGAGGCCCAAATGAAAAGGCTAAATATTGGAAATTGAAGCCTTTTTTTCTTTTAAACAATTTATATAAACATCCGTCATGCGAAACGTCATGCGGGAGCAAGTATTAGCAGGATGTGGCAGTGTGGGAGGCCACATTTGCACCGATCGCTGCACCGTGTGCCACACAAACGGCTGCACCGATCGCTGCACCGTGTGCCGCACAAACGACTGCACCGATCGCTGCACGGCTGCATCGATCGGATGTGGCATGAAGAAGGATCTGCACTTCTGCATGAAGGAGGATCCTATCTAACAGATCGCTGTCTCCATCGATCTTGCCAAGGCCGTAACACCTATCGGCTCAAAATCCTTTTAACTGTTGATTTGGTACAGTTACACGTATCGGGAATTTGGTGCACGTATCGGGAGTACATACGACATAGCGATTGTGAACACGATTATCGATCACGATTCACCATCACGATCATCACGATCATAGTGTATCGATCACGATTTGAAACACGATGGAATAATATTTACCGATATGAACAATGATGTGGCTTTTATTGAAATTCTCAAGATACTGTTTAGATTTTGATGATTTGCATGTGATATGATTCAACGGATGTTTATATGAATCGTTTAAAATAAAAAGCCTTCAATTTCTTATATTTTGCCATCGCCATATGCAGATTCGCCACGGTCCCACGATCGATGTTTCTGTGCGTGAACGGACCCGTTTGCTTGCGAACTGGTACGTTTTTCATGGAAGTCCTTCACGAACTTGCTCTCCATGATTTGCGACTGAAGGTGCTACAGGAATGTGGAATTTATTGGTTTCATGCTTTAGCATTCACCGTATCTGCATTGCCTGTTTGCTTCTGGCCTCCCACCTGTCTCCACGGGTATTTCTCTCGTGTTAAAAACTGAGGTTCCCAACTTTTACCCAAAAATGCACCGAACATTCACATTTCTCAGAATATCCGTCTGGTCTACTATTGAAATGCACCTTTTAACTCTTAAGACTGCTGAGACACCGTCGACCTTTGAAGATGCTTTTATACCCGTAAGATCCTTCAGACCCACAATACCCAGAAGACCCAAAAGTCACCGAGGACCCAAAAGACCAAAATGACCCAAAAGTCCTCGAGGACCCAAAAGACCCAGATGACCCAAAAATCTGCGGTGACGCAAAGGCCCAGATGACCCAAAAGCTCTTGAGGACCTAAAAGACCCAGGTGACACAAAAATCCCCGAGGACACAAAAGACCCCAAGGACCAAAAAGGCCCAGTAAACACAAAAATACCCGAGGACCAAAAATACCCAAAAGTCCCTGAGGACCCAAAATACCCCCCTCCCCCTCCTCCTCCCCATTTGTTGCCTCTTCTGCATTCTCTCTTTTACCCAAAGTTGTTAACCTGATTTGAAAATGGATGCAGCCAATCACATCACTCAATGCAAATACCACGATATCTGCCATGGCTGAGGTTAAGAAATCCATGCACTTGGGTTCCGTTTCACGTTTTACTCACGTTTAAATACGCGATGTTTATTTTTTAATCCTAATTGTAAACTAATCAGAGACAAATAGAGGTGAGAGCAAAATCCTCACCGGTGCCGAGAACCAGTCAATGTGGGGTTCATGATGCCGAGATTCTGAGGTCAATGTGGGATTCATGGTGCCGAGGACCTGAGGTCAATGTGGGGTTCATGGTGCCGAGGACCTGAGGTCAATGTGGGGTTCATGGTGCAGAGATTCTGAGGTCAATGTGGGGGTCATGGTGCCGAGGACCTGAGGTCAATGTGGGGATCATGGTGCCGAGGACCTGAGGTCAATGTGGGGTTCATGGTGCAGAGATTCTGAGGTCAATGTGGGGTTCATGGTGTAGAGAACCTGAGGTCAATGTGGGGTTCATGGTGCAGAGATTCTGAGGTCAATGTGGGATTCATGGTGCCCAGAACCTGAGGTCAATGTGGGGTTCATGGTGCCGAGGACCTGAGGTCAATGTGGGGTTCATGGTGCAGAGATTCTGAGGTCAATGTGGGGTTCATCGTGCCGAGGACCTGAGGTCAATGTGGGGTTCATAGTGCAGAGAACCTGAGGTCAATGTGGGGTTCATGGTGCAGAGAACCTGAGGTCAATGTGGGGTTCATGGTGCAGAGAACCTGAGGTCAATTTGGGGTTCATGGTGCAGAGAACCTGAGGTCAATGTGGGGTTCATGGTGCCGAGAACCTGAGGTCAATGTGGGTTTCATGGTGCAGAGAACCTGAGGTCAATGTGGGGTTCATGGTGCCGAGAACCTGAGGTCAATGTGGGGTTCATGGTGCAGAGAACCTGAGGTCAATGTGGGGTTCATGGTGCCGAGAACCTGAGGTCAATGTGGGATTCATGGTGCAGAGAACCTGAGGTCAATGTGGGGTTCATGGTGCAGAGATTCTGAGGTCAATGTGGGGGTCATGGTGCCGAGGACCTGAGGTCAATGTGGGGATCATGGTGCCGAGGACCTGAGGTCAATGTGGGGTTCATGGTGCAGAGATTCTGAGGTCAATGTGGGGTTCATGGTGTAGAGAACCTGAGGTCAATGTGGGGTTCATGGTGCAGAGATTCTGAGGTCAATGTGGGATTCATGGTGCCCAGAACCTGAGGTCAATGTGGGGTTCATGGTGCCGAGGACCTGAGGTCAATGTGGGGTTCATGGTGCAGAGATTCTGAGGTCAATGTGGGGTTCATCGTGCCGAGGACCTGAGGTCAATGTGGGGTTCATAGTGCAGAGAACCTGAGGTCAATGTGGGGTTCATGGTGCAGAGAACCTGAGGTCAATGTGGGGTTCATGGTGCAGAGAACCTGAGGTCAATGTGGGGTTCATGGTGCAGAGAACCTGAGGTCAATGTGGGGTTCATGGTGCCGAGAACCTGAGGTCAATGTGGGTTTCATGGTGCAGAGAACCTGAGGTCAATGTGGGGTTCATGGTGCCGAGAACCTGAGGTCAATGTGGGGTTCATGGTGCAGAGAACCTGAGGTCAATGTGGGGTTCATGGTGCCGAGAACCTGAGGTCAATGTGGGATTCATGGTGCAGAGAACCTGAGGTCAATGTGGGGTTCATGGTGCAGAGATACTGAGCACCTCATTTTTCTGTTTTTATTTTAATGTTTTGGGGGTGGGGGTAGAGGAGGGGAAGGGGGGGAGGGGTAAGTCCCATGGGAAAGATGAGGGAAATCCTGTCTATACTCCCAGGTCTCTACTACTACACGAGCCTGAGAGGGGCAGACCGTTCCCGCACCTCACATGTAAACAAACAGTCCCACATGGGAGCATTGAAAAACAAAAGACAACGAGGTCGTGACCGTTCAATAGCCGAATCAAGTTGCTGAACTGCGCGCGTTATATGCCGAAAAGGCGGACCTCATAGAGGACATGCCTTTCTGATCCATCCAAACGTTTGTGCTTTCTTTCCCGCTCTGTACCGTCTCCTTGCCTCCGTTCATCATCCCATGGAGCTCACATGAGTTTCCCTCATTCCGGATTTATTTGAGAAATTCTCCAAAAGGGAATATTCGATTAACTTTCCTTTAATCATCTTCAAACAACCTCAAAATCTGTTAAAATCACAACTTAAATAATTAATTTAATGCTTTGAAGGTATTCTGACCTCGTTCCTTCTTCTCGATCAAACCGCCTCCGTTTTCATATGATATTTGAGCCTTTTAAAGGACGACACAACTCGCAGTGAAGCAATTAGACGTTTATAAGTTGCACTCGTTCATCGATTTCGACTCATTAAAAACACAACTGACCGAGGGGCGTGGCTTAGCGGTTTCACGCAGTGTATGCTGAGTGAGGGGCGTGGCTTGGCGGTTTCCACGCAGCCCACACGAGCGAGGGGCGTGGCTGAGCGGTTTCCACGCAGTGCATACTGAGTGAGGGGCGTGGCTTGGCGGTTTCCACGCAGTCCACACGAGCGAGGGGCGTGGCTTAGCGGTTTCACGCAGTGTATGCCGAGTGAGGGGCGTGGCTTGCCGGTTTCCACGCAGCCCACACGAGCGAGGGGCGTGGCTGAGCGGTTTACACGCAGTGCATGCTGAGTGAGGGGCGTGGCTTGGCGGTTTCCACGCAGTCCACACGAGCGAGGGGCGTGGATTAGCGGTTTCACGCAGTGTATGCCGAGTGAGGGGCGTGGCTTGCCGGTTTCCACGCAGCCCACACGAGCGAGGGGCGTGGCTGAGCGGTTTACACGCAGTGCATGCTGAGTGAGGGGCGTGGCTTGGCGGTTTCCACGCAGTCCACACGAGCGAGGAGCGTGGCTGAGCGGTTTCCACGCCGTCTTCGAGCCCTCAACGACGACCAGGCTTTGCAACATAATGTATTTGCCATGAGCAATCAGCTTGCTGTCACTTGCCAAGCCAGCCGTTCCTTCTCAACCGTTTCTTTGCAGTGCTTGCTTGAGTGTTTAAAATTAGGCGAGCACTCGACAAGTTTATTGACAATGGAACACACCTGCAGACCTGTTGGAGGGTCGCAGAGCGTTTCCAAATTTTTGGTTTTTCCACACTAATACAAGTGCAAAAGTGGTTTCCTGCACCAACACAAGTGCGAAAAGTGGTTTTTCCACACTAATACAAGTGCAAAAGTGGTTTCCTGCACCAACACAAGTGCAAAAAGTGGTTTTTCAACACTAACACAAGTGCGAAAAGTGGTTTTTCAACACTAACACAAGTGCGAAAAGTGTTTTTTCCACACTAATACAAGTGCAAAAGTGGTTTCCTGCACCAACACAAGTGCGAAAAGTGGTTTTTCAACACTAACACAAGTGCGAAAAGTGGTTTTTCAACACTAACACAACTGCGAAAAGTGTTTTTTCCACACTAATACAAGTGCAAAAGTGGTTTCCTGCACCAACACAAGTGCGAAAAGTGGTTTTTCAACACTAACACAAGTGCGAAAAGTGGTTTCCTGCACCAACACAAGTGCGAAAAGTGTTTTTTCCACACTAATACAAGTGCAAAAGTGGTTTCCTGCACCAACACAAGTGCGAAAAGTGGTTTTTCAACACAAACACAAGTGCGTAAAGTGTTTTTTCCACACTAATACAAGTGCAAAAGTGGTTTCCTGCACCAACACAAGTGCGAAAAGTGGTTTTTCCACACTAACACAAGTGCGAAAGTGGTTTCCTGCACCAACACAAGTGCAAAAAGTGGTTTTTCAACACTAACACAAGTGCAAAAAGTGGTTTTTCAACACTAACACAAGTGCGAAAAGTGTTTTTTCCACACTAATACAAGTGCAAAAGTGGTTTCCTGCACCAACACAAGTGCGAAAAGTGGGTTTTCAACACTAACACAAGTGCGAAAAGTGGTTTTTCAACACTAACACAAGTGCGAAAAGTGTTTTTTCCACACTAATACAAGTGCAAAAGTGGTTTCCTGCACCAACACAAGTGCGAAAAGTGGTTTTCAACACTAACACAAGTGCGAAAAGTGGTTTTTCAACACTAACACAAGTGCGAAAAGTGGTTTTTCAACACTAACACAAGTGCGAAAAGTGGTTTTTCAACACAAACACAAGTGCGAAAAGTGTTTTTCCACACTAATACAAGTGCAAAAGTGGTTTCCTGCACCAAAACAAGTGCGAAAAGTGGTTTTTCAACACTAACACAAGTGCGAAAAGTGGTTTTTCAACACTAACACAAGTGCGAAAAGTGGTTTTTCAACACAAACACAAGTGCGAAAAGTGTTTTTTCCACACTAATACAAGTGCAAAAGTGGTTTCCTGCACCAAAACAAGTGCGAAAAGTGGTTTTTCAACACTAACACAAGTGCGAAAAGTGGTTTTTCAACACGAACACAAGTACGAAAAGTGGTTTTTCAACACCATCACAAGTGCAAAAAGTGTTTTTTCCACACTAATACAAGTGCAAAAGTGGTTTCCTGCACCAACACAAGTGCGAAAAGTGGTTTTTCAACACTAACACAAGTGCGAAAAGTGGTTTTTCAACACTAACACAAGTGCGAAAAGTGTTTTTTCCACACTAATACAAGTGCAAAAGTGGTTTCCTGCACCAACACAAGTGCGAAAAGTGGTTTTTCAACACTAACACAGGTGCGAAAAGTGGTTTTTCAACACTAACACAAGTGCGAAAAGTGGTTTTTCAACACTAACACAAGTGCAAAAAGTGGTTTTTCAACACTAACACAAGTGCGAAAAGTGTTTTCTCCACACTAATACAAGTGCAAAAGTGGTTTCCTGCACCAACACAAGTGCGAAAAGTGGTTTTTCAACACTAACACAAGTGCGAAAAGTGGTTTTTCAACACTAACACAAGTGCGAAAAGTGGTTTCCTGCACCAACACAAGTGCGAAAAGTGTTTTTTCCACACTAATACAAGTGCAAAAGTGGTTTCCTGCACCAACACAAGTGCGAAAAGTGGTTTTTCAACACAAACACAAGTGCGTAAAGTGTTTTTTCCACACTAATACAAGTGCAAAAGTGGTTTCCTGCACCAACACAAGTGCGAAAAGTGGTTTTTCCACACTAACACAAGTGCGAAAGTGGTTTCCTGCACCAACACAAGTGCAAAAAGTGGTTTTTCAACACTAACACAAGTGCAAAAAGTGGTTTTTCAACACTAACACAAGTGCGAAAAGTGTTTTTTCCACACTAATACAAGTGCAAAAGTGGTTTCCTGCACCAACACAAGTGCGAAAAGTGGGTTTTCAACACTAACACAAGTGCGAAAAGTGGTTTTTCAACACTAACACAAGTGCGAAAAGTGTTTTTTCCACACTAATACAAGTGCAAAAGTGGTTTCCTGCACCAACACAAGTGCGAAAAGTGGTTTTCAACACTAACACAAGTGCGAAAAGTGGTTTTTCAACACTAACACAGTGCGAAAAGTGGTTTTTCAACACTAACACAAGTGCGAAAAGTGGTTTTTCAACACAAACACAAGTGCGAAAAGTGTTTTTTCCACACTAATACAAGTGCAAAAGTGGTTTCCTGCACCAAAACAAGTGCGAAAAGTGGTTTTTCAACACTAACACAAGTGCGAAAAGTGGTTTTTCAACACGAACACAAGTACGAAAAGTGGTTTTTCAACACCATCACAAGTGCAAAAAGTGTTTTTTCCACACTAATACAAGTGCAAAAGTGGTTTCCTGCACCAACACAAGTGCGAAAAGTGGTTTTTCAACACTAACACAAGTGCGAAAAGTGGTTTTTCAACACTAACACAAGTGCGAAAAGTGTTTTTTCCACACTAATACAAGTGCAAAAGTGGTTTCCTGCACCAACACAAGTGCGAAAAGTGGTTTTTCAACACTAACACAGGTGCGAAAAGTGGTTTTTCAACACTAACACAAGTGCGAAAAGTGGTTTTTCAACACTAACACAAGTGCGAAAAGTGGTTTTTCAACACTAACACAAGTGCGAAAAGTGTTTTTTCCACACTAATACAAGTGCAAAAGTGGTTTCCTGCACCAACACCTGTGCGAAAAGTGGTTTTTCAACACTAACACAAGTGCAAAAAGTGGTTTTTCAACACTAACACAAGTGGGAAAAGTGTTTTCTCCACACTAATACAAGTGCAAAAGTGGTTTCCTGCACCAACACAAGTGCGAAAAGTGGTTTTTCAACACTAACACAAGTGCGAAAAGTGGTTTTTCAACACTAACACAAGTGCGAAAAGTGGTTTTTCAACACTAACACAAGTGTGAAAAGTGGTTTTTCAACACTAACACAAGTGCGAAAAGTGTTTTTTCCACACTAATACAAGTGCAAAAGTGGTTTCCTGCACCAAAACAAGTGCAAAAAGTGGTTTTTCAACACTAACACAAGTGCGAAAAGTGGTTTTTCAACACTAACACAAGTGCGAAAAGTGTTTTTTCCACACGAATACAAGTGCAAAAGTGGTTTCCTGCACCAAAACAAGTGCGAAAAGTGGTTTTTCAACACTAACACAAGTGCGAAAAATGGTTTTTCAACACTAACACAAGTGCGAAAAGTGTTTTTTCCACACTAATACAAGTGCAAAAGTGGTTTCCTGCACCAACACAAGTGCGAAAAGTGGTTTTTCAACACTAACACAAGTGCGAAAAGTGGTTTTTCAACACTAACACAACTGCGAAAAGTGGTTGATCAACACTAACACAAGTGCGAAAAGTGGTTTTTCAACACTAACACAAGTGCGAAAAGTGTTTTTTCCACACTAATACAAGTGCAAAAGTGGTTTCCTGCACCAACACAAGTGCGAAAAGTGGTTTTTCAACATTAACACAAGTGCGAAAAGTGGTTTTTCAACACTAACACAAGTGCGAAAAGTGGTTTTTCAACACTAATACAAGTGCAAAAGTGGTTTCCTGCACCAACACAAGTGCGAAAAGTGGTTTTTCAACACTAACACAAGTGCGAAAAGTGGTTTTTCAACACTAACACAAGTGCGAAAAGTGGTTTTTCAACACCAACACAAGTGCGAAAAGTGTTTTTTCCACACGAATACAAGTGCAAAAGTGGTTTCCTGCACCAACACAAGTGCGAAAAGTGGTTGTTCAACACTAACACAAGTGCGAAAAGTGGTTTTTCAATGCTAACACAAGTGCTAAAAGTGGTTTTTCAACACTAACACAAGTGCGAAAAGTGGTTTTTCAGCAGTAACACAAGTGCGAAAAGTGGTTTTTCAACACTAACACAAGTGCGAAAAGTGTTTTTTTCCACACTAATACAGGTGCAAAAGTGGTTTCCTGCACCAACACAAGTGCGAAAAGTGGTTTTTCAACACTAAGACACGTGCGAAAAGTGGTTTTTCAACACTAACACAAGTGCGAAAAGTGTTTTTTCCACACTAATATAAGTGCAAAAGTGGTTTCCTGCACCAACACAAGTGCGAAAAGTGGTTTTTCAACACTAACACAAGTGCGAAAAGTGGTTTTTCAATACTAACACAAGTGCGAAAAGTGGTTTTTCAACACTAACACAAGTGCGAAAAGTGGTTTTTCAACACTAACACAAGTGCGAAAAGTGTTTTTTCCACACTAATACAGGTGCAAAAGTGGTTTCCTGCACCAACACATGTGCGAAAAGTGGTTTTTCAACACTAACACAAGTTCGAAAAGTGGTTTTTCAACACTAACACAAGTGCGAAAAGTGGTTTTTCAACACTAACACAAGTGCGAAAAGTGGTTTTTCAACACTAACACAAGTGCGAAAAGTGTTTTTTCCACACTAATACAAGTGCAAAAGTGGTTTCCTGCACCAACACAAGTGCGAAAAGTGGTTTTTCAACACTAACACAAGGGCGAAAAGTGTTTTTTCCACACTAATACAAGTGCAAAAGTGGTTTCCTGCACCAACACAAGTGCGAAAAGTGGTTTTTCAACACTAACACAAGTGCAAAAAGTGTTTTTTCCACACTAATACAAGTGCAAAAGTGGTTTCCTGCACCAACACAAGTGCGAAAAGTGGTTTTTCAACACTAACACAAGTGCGAAAAGTGGTTTTTCAACACTAACACAAGTGCGAAAAGTGGTTTTTCAACACTAACACAAGTGCAAAAAGTGGTTTTTCAACACTAACACAAGTGCAAAAAGTGGTTTTTCAACACTAACACAAGTGCGAAAAGTGTTTTTTCCACACTAATACAAGTGCAAAAGTGGTTTCCTGCACCAACACAAGTGCGAAAAGTGGGTTTTCAACACTAACACAAGTGCGAAAAGTGGTTTTTCAACACTAACACAAGTGCGAAAAGTGTTTTTTCCACACTAATACAAGTGCAAAAGTGGTTTCCTGCACCAACACAAGTGCGAAAAGTGGTTTTCAACACTAACACAAGTGCGAAAAGTGGTTTTTCAACACTAACACAAGTGCGAAAAGTGGTTTTTCAACACTAACACAAGTGCGAAAAGTGGTTTTTCAACACAAACACAAGTGCGAAAAGTGTTTTTTCCACACTAATACAAGTGCAAAAGTGGTTTCCTGCACCAAAACAAGTGCGAAAAGTGGTTTTTCAACACTAACACAAGTGCGAAAAGTGGTTTTTCAACACGAACACAAGTACGAAAAGTGGTTTTTCAACACCATCACAAGTGCAAAAAGTGTTTTTTCCACACTAATACAAGTGCAAAAGTGGTTTCCTGCACCAACACAAGTGCGAAAAGTGGTTTTTCAACACTAACACAAGTGCGAAAAGTGGTTTTTCAACGCTAACACAAGTGCGAAAAGTGTTTTTTCCACACTAATACAAGTGCAAAAGTGGTTTCCTGCACCAACACAAGTGCGAAAAGTGGTTTTTCAACACTAACACAGGTGCGAAAAGTGGTTTTTCAACACTAACACAAGTGCGAAAAGTGGTTTTTCAACACTAACACAAGTGCGAAAAGTGGTTTTTCAACACTAACACAAGTGCGAAAAGTGTTTCCACACTAATACAAGTGCAAAAGTGGTTTCCTGCACCAACACCTGTGCGAAAAGTGGTTTTTCAACACTAACACAAGTGCAAAAAGTGGTTTTTCAACACTAACACAAGTGCGAAAAGTGTTTTCTCCACACTAATACAAGTGCAAAAGTGGTTTCCTGCACCAACACAAGTGCGAAAAGTGGTTTTTCAACACTAACACAAGTGCGAAAAGTGGTTTTTCAACACTAACACAAGTGCGAAAAGTGGTTTTTCAACACTAACACAAGTGTGAAAAGTGGTTTTTCAACACTAACACAAGTGCGAAAAGTGTTTTTTCCACACTAATACAAGTGCAAAAGTGGTTTCCTGCACCAAAACAAGTGCAAAAAGTGGTTTTTCAACACTAACACAAGTGCGAAAAGTGGTTTTTCAACACTAACACAAGTGCGAAAAGTGTTTTTTCCACACCAATACAAGTGCAAAAGTGGTTTCCTGCACCAAAACAAGTGCGAAAAGTGGTTTTTCAACACTAACACAAGTGCGAAAAATGGTTTTTCAACACTAACACAAGTGCGAAAAGTGTTTTTTCCACACTAATACAAGTGCAAAAGTGGTTTCCTGCACCAACACAAGTGCGAAAAGTGGTTTTTCAACACTAACACAAGTGCGAAAAGTGGTTTTTCAACACTAACACAACTGCGAAAAGTGGTTGATCAACACTAACACAAGTGCGAAAAGTGGTTTTTCAACACTAACACAAGTGCGAAAAGTGTTTTTTCCACACTAATACAAGTGCAAAAGTGGTTTCCTGCACCAACACAAGTGCGAAAAGTGGTTTTTCAACATTAACACAAGTGCGAAAAGTGGTTTTTCAACACTAACACAAGTGCGAAAAGTGGTTTTTCAACACTAATACAAGTGCAAAAGTGGTTTCCTGCACCAACACAAGTGCGAAAAGTGGTTTTTCAACACTAACACAAGTGCGAAAAGTGGTTTTTCAACACTAACACAAGTGCGAAAAGTGGTTTTTCAACACCAACACAAGTGCGAAAAGTGTTTTTTCCACACGAATACAAGTGCAAAAGTGGTTTCCTGCACCAACACAAGTGCGAAAAGTGGTTGTTCAACACTAACACAAGTGCGAAAAGTGGTTTTTCAATGCTAACACAAGTGCTAAAAGTGGTTTTTCAACACTAACACAAGTGCGAAAAGTGGTTTTTCAGCACTAACACAAGTGCGAAAAGTGGTTTTTCAACACTAACACAAGTGCGAAAAGTGTTTTTTTCCACACTAATACAGGTGCAAAAGTGGTTTCCTGCACCAACACAAGTGCGAAAAGTGGTTTTTCAACACTAAGACACGTGCGAAAAGTGGTTTTTCAACACTAACACAAGTGCGAAAAGTGTTTTTTCCACACTAATATAAGTGCAAAAGTGGTTTCCTGCACCAACACAAGTGCGAAAAGTGGTTTTTCAACACTAACACAAGTGCGAAAAGTGGTTTTTCAATACTAACACAAGTGCGAAAAGTGGTTTTTCAACACTAACACAAGTGCGAAAAGTGGTTTTTCAACACTAACACAAGTGCGAAAAGTGTTTTTTCCACACTAATACAGGTGCAAAAGTGGTTTCCTGCACCAACACAAGTGCGAAAAGTGGTTTTTCAACACTAACACAAGTTCGAAAAGTGGTTTTTCAACACTAACACAAGTGCGAAAAGTGGTTTTTCAACACTAACACAAGTGCGAAAAGTGGTTTTTCAACACTAACACAAGTGCGAAAAGTGTTTTTTCCACACTAATACAAGTGCAAAAGTGGTTTCCTGCACCAACACAAGTGCGAAAAGTGGTTTTTCAACACTAACACAAGGGCGAAAAGTGTTTTTTCCACACTAATACAAGTGCAAAAGTGGTTTCCTGCACCAACACAAGTGCGAAAAGTGGTTTTTCAACACTAACACAAGTGCAAAAAGTGTTTTTTCCACACTAATACAAGTGCAAAAGTGGTTTCCTGCACCAACACAAGTGCGAAAAGTGGTTTTTCAACACTAACACAAGTGCGAAAAGTGGTTTTTCAACACTAACACAAGTGCGAAAAGTGGTTTTTCAACACTAACACAAGTGCGAAAAGTGTTTTTTCCACACTAATACAAGTGCAAAAGTGGTTTCCTGCACCAACACAAGTGCGAAAAGTGGTTTTTCAACACTAACACAAGTGCGAAAAGTGTTTTTTCCACACTAATACAAGTGCAAAAGTGGTTTCCTGCACCAACACAAGTGCGAAAAGTGGTTTTTCAACACTAACACAAGTGCGAAAAGTGGTTTTTCAACACTAACACAAGTGCAAAAAGTGTTTTTTCCACACTAATACAAGTGCAAAAGTGGTTTCCTGCACCAACACAAGTGCGAAAAGTGGTTTTTCAACACTAACACAAGTGCGAAAAGTGTTTTTTCCACACTAAAACAAGTGCAAAAGTGGTTTCCTGCACCAACACAAGTGCGAAAAGTGGTTTTTCAACACTAACACAAGTGCGAAAAGTGGTTTTTCAACACTAACACAAGTGCGAAAAGTGGTTTTTCAACACTAACACAAGTGCGAAAAGTGTTTTTTCCACACTAATACAAGTGCAAAAGTGGTTTCCTGCACCAACACCTGTGCGAAAAGTGGTTTTTCAACAATAACACAAGTGCGAAAAGTGGTTTTTCAACACTAACACAAGTGCGAAAAGTGTTTTTTCCACACTAATACAAGTGCAAAAGTGGTTTCCCGCACCAACACAAGTGTGAAAAGTGGTTTTTCAACACTAACACAAGTGCGAAAAGTGTTTTTTCCACACTAATACAAGTGCAAATGTGGTTTCCTGCACCACCACAAGTGCGAAAAGTGGTTTTTCAACACTAACACAAGTGCGAAAAGTGGTTTTTCAACACTAACAAAAGTGCGAAAAGTGTTTTTTCCACAATAATACAAGTGCAAAAGTGGTTTCCTGCATGAACACAAGTGCGAAAAGTGGTTTTTCAACACTAACACAAGTGCGAAAAGTGTTTTTTCCACACTAATACAAGTGCAAAAGTGGTTTCCTGCACCAACACAAGTGCGAAAAGTGGTTTTTCAACACTAACACAAGTGCGAAAAGTGGTTTTTCAACACTAACACAAGTGTGAAAAGTGGTTTTTCAACACTAACACAAGTGCGAAAAGTGTTTTTTCCACACTAATACAAGTGCAAAAGTGGTTTCCTACACCAACACAAGTGCGAAAAGTGGTTTTTCAACACTAACACAAGTGCGAAAAGTGGTTTTTCAACACTAATACAAGTGCGAAAAGTGGTTTTTCAACACTATCACAAGTGCAAAAAGTGTTTTTTCCACACTAATACAAGTGCAAAAGTGGTTTCCTGCACCAACACAAGTGCGAAAAGTGGTTTTTCAACACTAACACAAGTGCGAAAAGTGGTTTTTCAACACTAACACAAGTGCAAAAAGTGTTTTTTCCACTCTAATATAAGTGCAAAAGTGGTTTCCTACACCAACACAAGTGCGAAAAGTGGTTTTTCAACACTAACACAAGTGCAAAAAGTGGTTTTTCAACACTAGCACAAGTGCGAAAAGTGGTTTTTCAACACTATCACAAGTGCAAAAAGTGTTTTTTCCACACTAATACAAGTGCAAAAGTGGTTTCCTACACCAACACAAGTGCGAAAAGTGATTATTCAACACTAACACAAGTGCGAAAAGTGGTTTTTCAACACTAACACAAGTGCGAAAAGTGTTTTTTCAACACTAACACAAGTGCGAAAAGTGTTTTTTCCACACTAATACAGGTGCAAAAGTGGTTTCCTGCACCAACACAAGTGCGAAAAGTGGTTTTTCAACACTAACACAAGTGCGAAAAGTGGTTTTTCAACACTAACACAAGTGCGAAAAGTCGTTTTCAACACTAACACAAGTGCGAAGAGTGGTTTTTCAACACTAACACAAGTGCGAAAAGTGTTTTTTCCACACTAATACAAGTGCAAAAGTGGTTTCCTGCACCAACACAAGTGCGAAAAGTGGTTTTTCAACACTAACACAAGTGCGAAAAGTGGTTTTTCAACACTAACACAAGTGCGAAAAGTGGTTTTTCAACACCAACACAAGTGCGAAAAGTGTTTTTTCCACACTAATACAAGTGCAAAAGTGGTTTCCTGCACCAACACAAGTGCGAAAAGTGGTTTTTCAACACTAACACAAGTGCGAAAAGTGGTTTTTCAACACTAACACAACTGCGAAAAGTGTTTTTTCCACACTAATACAAGTGCAAAAGTGGTTTCCTGCACCAACACAAGTGCGAAAAGTGGTTTTTCAACACTAACACAAGTGCGAAAAGTGGTTTCCTGCACCAACACAAGTGCGAAAAGTGTTTTTTCCACACTAATACAAGTGCAAAAGTGGTTTCCTGCACCAACACAAGTGCGAAAAGTGGTTTTTCAACACAAACACAAGTGCGTAAAGTGTTTTTTCCACACTAATACAAGTGCAAAAGTGGTTTCCTGCACCAACACAAGTGCGAAAAGTGGTTTTTCCACACTAACACAAGTGCGAAAGTGGTTTCCTGCACCAACACAAGTGCAAAAAGTGGTTTTTCAACACTAACACAAGTGCAAAAAGTGGTTTTTCAACACTAACACAAGTGCGAAAAGTGTTTTTTCCACACTAATACAAGTGCAAAAGTGGTTTCCTGCACCAACACAAGTGCGAAAAGTGGGTTTTCAACACTAACACAAGTGCGAAAAGTGGTTTTTCAACACTAACACAAGTGCGAAAAGTGTTTTTTCCACACTAATACAAGTGCAAAAGTGGTTTCCTGCACCAACACAAGTGCGAAAAGTGGTTTTCAACACTAACACAAGTGCGAAAAGTGGTTTTTCAACACTAACACAAGTGCGAAAAGTGGTTTTTCAACACTAACACAAGTGCGAAAAGTGTTTTTTCCACACTAATACAGGTGCAAAAGTGGTTTCCTGCACCAACACATGTGCGAAAAGTGGTTTTTCAACACTAACACAAGTTCGAAAAGTGGTTTTTCAACACTAACACAAGTGCGAAAAGTGGTTTTTCAACACTAACACAAGTGCGAAAAGTGGTTTTTCAACACTAACACAAGTGCGAAAAGTGTTTTTTCCACACTAATACAAGTGCAAAAGTGGTTTCCTGCACCAACACAAGTGCGAAAAGTGGTTTTTCAACACTAACACAAGGGCGAAAAGTGTTTTTTCCACACTAATACAAGTGCAAAAGTGGTTTCCTGCACCAACACAAGTGCGAAAAGTGGTTTTTCAACACTAACACAAGTGCAAAAAGTGTTTTTCCACACTAATACAAGTGCAAAAGTGGTTTCCTGCACCAACACAAGTGCGAAAAGTGGTTTTTCAACACTAACACAAGTGCGAAAAGTGGTTTTTCAACACTAACACAAGTGCGAAAAGTGGTTTTTCAACACTAACACAAGTGCAAAAAGTGGTTTTTCAACACTAACACAAGTGCAAAAAGTGGTTTTTCCACACTAATACAAGTGCAAAAGTGGTTTCCTGCACCAACACAAGTGCGAAAAGTGGTTTTTCAACACTAACACAAGTGCAAAAAGTGTTTTTTCCACACTAATACAAGTGCAAAAGTGGTTTCCTGCACCAACACAAGTGCGAAAAGTGGTTTTTCAACACTAACACAAGTGCGAAAAGTGGTTTTTCAACACTAACACAAGTGCGAAAAGTGGTTTTTCAACACTAACACAAGTGCGAAAAGTGTTTTTTCCACACTAATACAAGTGCAAAAGTGGTTTCCTGCACCAACACAAGTGCGAAAAGTGGTTTTTCAACACTAACACAAGTGCGAAAAGTGTTTTTTCCACACTAATACAAGTGCAAAAGTGGTTTCCTGCACCAACACAAGTGCGAAAAGTGGTTTTTCAACACTAACACAAGTGCGAAAAGTGGTTTTTCAACACTAACACAAGTGCAAAAAGTGTTTTTTCCACACTAATACAAGTGCAAAAGTGGTTTCCTGCACCAACACAAGTGCGAAAAGTGGTTTTTCAACACTAACACAAGTGCGAAAAGTGTTTTTTCCACACTAAAACAAGTGCAAAAGTGGTTTCCTGCACCAACACAAGTGCGAAAAGTGGTTTTTCAACACTAACACAAGTGCGAAAAGTGGTTTTTCAACACTAACACAAGTGCGAAAAGTGGTTTTTCAACACTAACACAAGTGCGAAAAGTGTTTTTTCCACACTAATACAAGTGCAAAAGTGGTTTCCTGCACCAACACCTGTGCGAAAAGTGGTTTTTCAACAATAACACAAGTGCGAAAAGTGGTTTTTCAACACTAACACAAGTGCGAAAAGTGTTTTTTCCACACTAATACAAGTGCAAAAGTGGTTTCCCGCACCAACACAAGTGTGAAAAGTGGTTTTTCAACACTAACACAAGTGCGAAAAGTGTTTTTTCCACACTAATACAAGTGCAAATGTGGTTTCCTGCACCACCACAAGTGCGAAAAGTGGTTTTTCAACACTAACACAAGTGCGAAAAGTGGTTTTTCAACACTAACAAAAGTGCGAAAAGTGTTTTTTCCACAATAATACAAGTGCAAAAGTGGTTTCCTGCATGAACACAAGTGCGAAAAGTGGTTTTTCAACACTAACACAAGTGCGAAAAGTGTTTTTTCCACACTAATACAAGTGCAAAAGTGGTTTCCTGCACCAACACAAGTGCGAAAAGTGGTTTTTCAACACTAACACAAGTGCGAAAAGTGGTTTTTCAACACTAACACAAGTGTGAAAAGTGGTTTTTCAACACTAACACAAGTGCGAAAAGTGTTTTTTCCACACTAATACAAGTGCAAAAGTGGTTTCCTACACCAACACAAGTGCGAAAAGTGGTTTTTCAACACTAACACAAGTGCGAAAAGTGGTTTTTCAACACTAATACAAGTGCGAAAAGTGGTTTTTCAACACTATCACAAGTGCAAAAAGTGTTTTTTCCACACTAATACAAGTGCAAAAGTGGTTTCCTGCACCAACACAAGTGCGAAAAGTGGTTTTTCAACACTAACACAAGTGCGAAAAGTGGTTTTTCAACACTAACACAAGTGCAAAAAGTGTTTTTTCCACTCTAATATAAGTGCAAAAGTGGTTTCCTACACCAACACAAGTGCGAAAAGTGGTTTTTCAACACTAACACAAGTGCAAAAAGTGGTTTTTCAACACTAGCACAAGTGCGAAAAGTGGTTTTTCAACACTATCACAAGTGCAAAAAGTGTTTTTTCCACACTAATACAAGTGCAAAAGTGGTTTCCTACACCAACACAAGTGCGAAAAGTGATTATTCAACACTAACACAAGTGCGAAAAGTGGTTTTTCAACACTAACACAAGTGCGAAAAGTGTTTTTTCAACACTAACACAA
Source organism: Myxine glutinosa (assembly GCF_964187855.1). NCBI lineage: Eukaryota > Metazoa > Chordata > Myxini > Myxiniformes > Myxinidae > Myxine > Myxine glutinosa. The sequence goes on from NC_136261.1 coordinate 31,939,312, forward strand.
GTGCGAAAAGTGTTTTTTCCACACTAATACAGGTGCAAAAGTGGTTTCCTGCACCAACACAAGTGCGAAAAGTGGTTTTTCAACACTAACACAAGTGCGAAAAGTGGTTTTTCAACACTAACACAAGTGCGAAAAGTCGTTTTCAACACTAACACAAGTGCGAAGAGTGGTTTTTCAACACTAACACAAGTGCGAAAAGTGTTTTTTCCACACTAATACAAGTGCAAAAGTGGTTTCCTGCACCAACACAAGTGCGAAAAGTGGTTTTTCAACACTAACACAAGTGCGAAAAGTGGTTTTTCAACACTAACACAAGTGCGAAAAGTGGTTTTTCAACACCAACACAAGTGCGAAAAGTGTTTTTTCCACACTAATACAAGTGCAAAAGTGGTTTCCTGCACCAACACAAGTGCGAAAAGTGGTTTTTCAACACTAACACAAGTGCGAAAAGTGGTTTTTCAACACTAACACAACTGCGAAAAGTGTTTTTTCCACACTAATACAAGTGCAAAAGTGGTTTCCTGCACCAACACAAGTGCGAAAAGTGGTTTTTCAACACTAACACAAGTGCGAAAAGTGGTTTCCTGCACCAACACAAGTGCGAAAAGTGTTTTTTCCACACTAATACAAGTGCAAAAGTGGTTTCCTGCACCAACACAAGTGCGAAAAGTGGTTTTTCAACACAAACACAAGTGCGTAAAGTGTTTTTTCCACACTAATACAAGTGCAAAAGTGGTTTCCTGCACCAACACAAGTGCGAAAAGTGGTTTTTCCACACTAACACAAGTGCGAAAGTGGTTTCCTGCACCAACACAAGTGCAAAAAGTGGTTTTTCAACACTAACACAAGTGCAAAAAGTGGTTTTTCAACACTAACACAAGTGCGAAAAGTGTTTTTTCCACACTAATACAAGTGCAAAAGTGGTTTCCTGCACCAACACAAGTGCGAAAAGTGGGTTTTCAACACTAACACAAGTGCGAAAAGTGGTTTTTCAACACTAACACAAGTGCGAAAAGTGTTTTTTCCACACTAATACAAGTGCAAAAGTGGTTTCCTGCACCAACACAAGTGCGAAAAGTGGTTTTCAACACTAACACAAGTGCGAAAAGTGGTTTTTCAACACTAACACAAGTGCGAAAAGTGGTTTTTCAACACTAACACAAGTGCGAAAAGTGTTTTTTCCACACTAATACAGGTGCAAAAGTGGTTTCCTGCACCAACACATGTGCGAAAAGTGGTTTTTCAACACTAACACAAGTTCGAAAAGTGGTTTTTCAACACTAACACAAGTGCGAAAAGTGGTTTTTCAACACTAACACAAGTGCGAAAAGTGGTTTTTCAACACTAACACAAGTGCGAAAAGTGTTTTTTCCACACTAATACAAGTGCAAAAGTGGTTTCCTGCACCAACACAAGTGCGAAAAGTGGTTTTTCAACACTAACACAAGGGCGAAAAGTGTTTTTTTCCACACTAATACAAGTGCAAAAGTGGTTTCCTGCACCAACACAAGTGCGAAAAGTGGTTTTTCAACACTAACACAAGTGCAAAAAGTGTTTTTCCACACTAATACAAGTGCAAAAGTGGTTTCCTGCACCAACACAAGTGCGAAAAGTGGTTTTTCAACACTAACACAAGTGCGAAAAGTGGTTTTTCAACACTAACACAAGTGCGAAAAGTGGTTTTTCAACACTAACACAAGTGCAAAAAGTGGTTTTTCAACACTAACACAAGTGCAAAAAGTGGTTTTTCAACACTAACACAAGTGCGAAAAGTGTTTTTTCCACACTAATACAAGTGCAAAAGTGGTTTCCTGCACCAACACAAGTGCGAAAAGTGGGTTTTCAACACTAACACAAGTGCGAAAAGTGGTTTTTCAACACTAACACAAGTGCGAAAAGTGTTTTTTCCACACTAATACAAGTGCAAAAGTGGTTTCCTGCACCAACACAAGTGCGAAAAGTGGTTTTCAACACTAACACAAGTGCGAAAAGTGGTTTTTCAACACTAACACAAGTGCGAAAAGTGGTTTTTCAACACTAACACAAGTGCGAAAAGTGGTTTTTCAACACAAACACAAGTGCGAAAAGTGTTTTTTCCACACTAATACAAGTGCAAAAGTGGTTTCCTGCACCAAAACAAGTGCGAAAAGTGGTTTTTCAACACTAACACAAGTGCGAAAAGTGGTTTTTCAACACGAACACAAGTACGAAAAGTGGTTTTTCAACACCATCACAAGTGCAAAAAGTGTTTTTTCCACACTAATACAAGTGCAAAAGTGGTTTCCTGCACCAACACAAGTGCGAAAAGTGGTTTTTCAACACTAACACAAGTGCGAAAAGTGGTTTTTCAACGCTAACACAAGTGCGAAAAGTGTTTTTTCCACACTAATACAAGTGCAAAAGTGGTTTCCTGCACCAACACAAGTGCGAAAAGTGGTTTTTCAACACTAACACAGGTGCGAAAAGTGGTTTTTCAACACTAACACAAGTGCGAAAAGTGGTTTTTCAACACTAACACAAGTGCGAAAAGTGGTTTTTCAACACTAACACAAGTGCGAAAAGTGTTTCCACACTAATACAAGTGCAAAAGTGGTTTCCTGCACCAACACCTGTGCGAAAAGTGGTTTTTCAACACTAACACAAGTGCAAAAAGTGGTTTTTCAACACTAACACAAGTGCGAAAAGTGTTTTCTCCACACTAATACAAGTGCAAAAGTGGTTTCCTGCACCAACACAAGTGCGAAAAGTGGTTTTTCAACACTAACACAAGTGCGAAAAGTGGTTTTTCAACACTAACACAAGTGCGAAAAGTGGTTTTTCAACACTAACACAAGTGTGAAAAGTGGTTTTTCAACACTAACACAAGTGCGAAAAGTGTTTTTTCCACACTAATACAAGTGCAAAAGTGGTTTCCTGCACCAAAACAAGTGCAAAAAGTGGTTTTTCAACACTAACACAAGTGCGAAAAGTGGTTTTTCAACACTAACACAAGTGCGAAAAGTGTTTTTTCCACACCAATACAAGTGCAAAAGTGGTTTCCTGCACCAAAACAAGTGCGAAAAGTGGTTTTTCAACACTAACACAAGTGCGAAAAATGGTTTTTCAACACTAACACAAGTGCGAAAAGTGTTTTTTCCACACTAATACAAGTGCAAAAGTGGTTTCCTGCACCAACACAAGTGCGAAAAGTGGTTTTTCAACACTAACACAAGTGCGAAAAGTGGTTTTTCAACACTAACACAACTGCGAAAAGTGGTTGATCAACACTAACACAAGTGCGAAAAGTGGTTTTTCAACACTAACACAAGTGCGAAAAGTGTTTTTTCCACACTAATACAAGTGCAAAAGTGGTTTCCTGCACCAACACAAGTGCGAAAAGTGGTTTTTCAACATTAACACAAGTGCGAAAAGTGGTTTTTCAACACTAACACAAGTGCGAAAAGTGGTTTTTCAACACTAATACAAGTGCAAAAGTGGTTTCCTGCACCAACACAAGTGCGAAAAGTGGTTTTTCAACACTAACACAAGTGCGAAAAGTGGTTTTTCAACACTAACACAAGTGCGAAAAGTGGTTTTTCAACACCAACACAAGTGCGAAAAGTGTTTTTTCCACACGAATACAAGTGCAAAAGTGGTTTCCTGCACCAACACAAGTGCGAAAAGTGGTTGTTCAACACTAACACAAGTGCGAAAAGTGGTTTTTCAATGCTAACACAAGTGCTAAAAGTGGTTTTTCAACACTAACACAAGTGCGAAAAGTGGTTTTTCAGCACTAACACAAGTGCGAAAAGTGGTTTTTCAACACTAACACAAGTGCGAAAAGTGTTTTTTTCCACACTAATACAGGTGCAAAAGTGGTTTCCTGCACCAACACAAGTGCGAAAAGTGGTTTTTCAACACTAAGACACGTGCGAAAAGTGGTTTTTCAACACTAACACAAGTGCGAAAAGTGTTTTTTCCACACTAATATAAGTGCAAAAGTGGTTTCCTGCACCAACACAAGTGCGAAAAGTGGTTTTTCAACACTAACACAAGTGCGAAAAGTGGTTTTTCAATACTAACACAAGTGCGAAAAGTGGTTTTTCAACACTAACACAAGTGCGAAAAGTGGTTTTTCAACACTAACACAAGTGCGAAAAGTGTTTTTTCCACACTAATACAGGTGCAAAAGTGGTTTCCTGCACCAACACAAGTGCGAAAAGTGGTTTTTCAACACTAACACAAGTTCGAAAAGTGGTTTTTCAACACTAACACAAGTGCGAAAAGTGGTTTTTCAACACTAACACAAGTGCGAAAAGTGGTTTTTCAACACTAACACAAGTGCGAAAAGTGTTTTTTCCACACTAATACAAGTGCAAAAGTGGTTTCCTGCACCAACACAAGTGCGAAAAGTGGTTTTTCAACACTAACACAAGGGCGAAAAGTGTTTTTTCCACACTAATACAAGTGCAAAAGTGGTTTCCTGCACCAACACAAGTGCGAAAAGTGGTTTTTCAACACTAACACAAGTGCAAAAAGTGTTTTTTTCCACACTAATACAAGTGCAAAAGTGGTTTCCTGCACCAACACAAGTGCGAAAAGTGGTTTTTCAACACTAACACAAGTGCGAAAAGTGGTTTTTCAACACTAACACAAGTGCGAAAAGTGGTTTTTCAACACTAACACAAGTGCGAAAAGTGTTTTTTCCACACTAATACAAGTGCAAAAGTGGTTTCCTGCACCAACACAAGTGCGAAAAGTGGTTTTTCAACACTAACACAAGTGCGAAAAGTGTTTTTTCCACACTAATACAAGTGCAAAAGTGGTTTCCTGCACCAACACAAGTGCGAAAAGTGGTTTTTCAACACTAACACAAGTGCGAAAAGTGGTTTTTCAACACTAACACAAGTGCAAAAAGTGTTTTTTCCACACTAATACAAGTGCAAAAGTGGTTTCCTGCACCAACACAAGTGCGAAAAGTGGTTTTTCAACACTAACACAAGTGCGAAAAGTGTTTTTTCCACACTAAAACAAGTGCAAAAGTGGTTTCCTGCACCAACACAAGTGCGAAAAGTGGTTTTTCAACACTAACACAAGTGCGAAAAGTGGTTTTTCAACACTAACACAAGTGCGAAAAGTGGTTTTTCAACACTAACACAAGTGCGAAAAGTGTTTTTTCCACACTAATACAAGTGCAAAAGTGGTTTCCTGCACCAACACCTGTGCGAAAAGTGGTTTTTCAACAATAACACAAGTGCGAAAAGTGGTTTTTCAACACTAACACAAGTGCGAAAAGTGTTTTTTCCACACTAATACAAGTGCAAAAGTGGTTTCCCCGCACCAACACAAGTGTGAAAAGTGGTTTTTCAACACTAACACAAGTGCGAAAAGTGTTTTTTCCACACTAATACAAGTGCAAATGTGGTTTCCTGCACCACCACAAGTGACGAAAAGTGGTTTTTCAACACTAACACAAGTGCGAAAAGTGGTTTTTCAACACTAACAAAAGTGCGAAAAGTGTTTTTTTCCACAATAATACAAGTGCAAAAGTGTCCTGCATGAACACAAGTGCGAAAAGTGGTTTTTCAACACTAACACAAGTGCGAAAAGTGTTTTTTCCACACTAATACAAGTGCAAAAGTGGTTTCCTGCACCAACACAAGTGCGAAAAGTGGTTTTTCAACACTAACACAAGTGCGAAAAGTGGTTTTTCAACACTAACACAAGTGTGAAAAGTGGTTTTTCAACACTAACACAAGTGCGAAAAGTGTTTTTTCCACACTAATACAAGTGCAAAAGTGGTTTCCTACACCAACACAAGTGCGAAAAGTGGTTTTTCAACACTAACACAAGTGCGAAAAGTGGTTTTTCAACACTAACACAAGTGCGAAAAGTGGTTTTTCAACACTATCACAAGTGCAAAAAGTGTTTTTTCCACACTAATACAAGTGCAAAAGTGGTTTCCTGCACCAACACAAGTGCGAAAAGTGGTTTTTCAACACTAACACAAGTGCGAAAAGTGGTTTTTCAACACTAACACAAGTGCAAAAAGTGTTTTTTCCACTCTAATATAAGTGCAAAAGTGGTTTCCTACACCAACACAAGTGCGAAAAGTGGTTTTTCAACACTAACACAAGTGCAAAAAGTGGTTTTTCAACACTAACACAAGTGCGAAAAGTGGTTTTTCAACACTATCACAAGTGCAAAAAGTGTTTTTTCCACACTAATACAAGTGCAAAAGTGGTTTCCTACACCAACACAAGTGCGAAAAGTGATTATTCAACACTAACACAAGTGCGAAAAGTGGTTTTTCAACACTAACACAAGTGCGAAAAGTGTTTTTTCAACACTAACACAAGTGCGAAAAGTGTTTTTTCCACACTAATACAGGTGCAAAAGTGGTTTCCTGCACCAACACAAGTGCGAAAAGTGGTTTTTCAACACTAACACAAGTGCGAAAAGTGGTTTTTCAACACTAACACAAGTGCGAAAAGTCGTTTTCAACACTAACACAAGTGCGAAGAGTGGTTTTTCAACACTAACACAAGTGCGAAAAGTGTTTTTTCCACACTAATACAAGTGCAAAAGTGGTTTCCTGCACCAACACAAGTGCGAAAAGTGGTTTTTCAACACTAACACAAGTGCGAAAAGTGGTTTTTCAACACTAACACAAGTGCGAAAAGTGGTTTTTCAACACCAACACAAGTGCGAAAAGTGTTTTTTCCACACTAATACAAGTGCAAAAGTGGTTTCCTGCACCAACACAAGTGCGAAAAGTGGTTTTTCAACACTAACACAAGTGCGAAAAGTGGTTTTTCAACAATAACACAAGTGCTAAAAGTGGTTTTTCAACACTAACACAAGTTCGAAAAGTGGTTTTTCAACACTAACACAAGTGCGAAAAGTGTGTTTTTCCACACTAATACAAGTGCAAAAGTGGTTTCCTGAACCAACACAAGTGCGAAAAGTGGTTTTTCAACACTAACACAAGTGCGAAAAGTGGTTTTTCAACACTAACACAAGTGCGAAAAGTGGTTTTTCACAAACACAAGTGCGTAAAGTGTTTTTTCCACACTAATACAAGTGCAAAAGTGGTTTCCTGCACCAACACAAGTGCGAAAAGTGGTTTTTCCACACTAACACAAGTGCGAAAGTGGTTTCCTGCACCAACACAAGTGCAAAAAGTGGTTTTTCAACACTAACACAAGTGCAAAAAGTGGTTTTTCAACACTAACACAAGTGCGAAAAGTGTTTTTTCCACACTAATACAAGTGCAAAAGTGGTTTCCTGCACCAACACAAGTGCGAAAAGTGGGTTTTCAACACTAACACAAGTGCGAAAAGTGGTTTTCAACACTAACACAAGTGCGAAAAGTGTTTTTTCCACACTAATACAAGTGCAAAAGTGGTTTCCTGCACCAACACAAGTGCGAAAAGTGGTTTTCAACACTAACACAAGTGCGAAAAGTGGTTTTTCAACACTAACACAAGTGCGAAAAGTGGTTTTTCAACACTAACACAAGTGCGAAAAGTGGTTTTTCAACACAAATACAAGTGCGAAAAGTGTTTTTCCACACTAATACAAGTGCAAAAGTGGTTTCCTGCACCAAAACAAGTGCGAAAAGTGGTTTTTCAACACTAACACAAGTGCGAAAAGTGGTTTTTCAACACTAACACAAGTGCGAAAAGTGGTTTTTCAACACAAACACAAGTGCGAAAAGTGTTTTTTCCACACTAATACAAGTGCAAAAGTGGTTTCCTGCACCAAAACAAGTGCGAAAAGTGGTTTTTCAACACTAACACAAGTGCGAAAAGTGGTTTTTCAACACGAACACAAGTACGAAAAGTGGTTTTTCAACACCATCACAAGTGCAAAAAGTGTTTTTTCCACACTAATACAAGTGCAAAAGTGGTTTCCTGCACCAACACAAGTGCGAAAAGTGGTTTTTCAACACTAACACAAGTGCGAAAAGTGGTTTTTCAACACTAACACAAGTGCGAAAAGTGTTTTTTCCACACTAATACAAGTGCAAAAGTGGTTTCCTGCACCAACACAAGTGCGAAAAGTGGTTTTTCAACACTAACACAGGTGCGAAAAGTGGTTTTTCAACACTAACACAAGTGCGAAAAGTGGTTTTTCAACACTAACACAAGTGCGAAAAGTGGTTTTTCAACACTAACACAAGTGCGAAAAGTGTTTTTTCCACACTAATACAAGTGCAAAAGTGGTTTCCTGCACCAACACCTGTGCGAAAAGTGGTTTTTCAACACTAACACAAGTGCGAAAAGTGTTTTCTCCACACTAATACAAGTGCAAAAGTGGTTTCCTGCACCAACACAAGTGCGAAAAGTGGTTTTTCAACACTAACACAAGTGCGAAAAGTGGTTTTTCAACACTAACACAAGTGCGAAAAGTGGTTTCCTGCACCAACACAAGTGCGAAAAGTGTTTTTTCCACACTAATACAAGTGCAAAAGTGGTTTCCTGCACCAACACAAGTGCGAAAAGTGGTTTTTCAACACAAACACAAGTGCGTAAAGTGTTTTTTCCACACTAATACAAGTGCAAAAGTGGTTTCCTGCACCAACACAAGTGCGAAAAGTGGTTTTTCCACACTAACACAAGTGCGAAAGTGGTTTCCTGCACCAACACAAGTGCAAAAAGTGGTTTTTCAACACTAACACAAGTGCAAAAAGTGGTTTTTCAACACTAACACAAGTGCGAAAAGTGTTTTTTCCACACTAATACAAGTGCAAAAGTGGTTTCCTGCACCAACACAAGTGCGAAAAGTGGGTTTTCAACACTAACACAAGTGCGAAAAGTGGTTTTTCAACACTAACACAAGTGCGAAAAGTGTTTTTTCCACACTAATACAAGTGCAAAAGTGGTTTCCTGCACCAACACAAGTGCGAAAAGTGGTTTTCAACACTAACACAAGTGCGAAAAGTGGTTTTTCAACACTAACACAAGTGCGAAAAGTGGTTTTTCAACACTAACACAAGTGCGAAAAGTGGTTTTTCAACACAAACACAAGTGCGAAAAGTGTTTTTTCCACACTAATACAAGTGCAAAAGTGGTTTCCTGCACCAAAACAAGTGCGAAAAGTGGTTTTTCAACACTAACACAAGTGCGAAAAGTGGTTTTTCAACACGAACACAAGTACGAAAAGTGGTTTTTCAACACCATCACAAGTGCAAAAAGTGTTTTTTCCACACTAATACAAGTGCAAAAGTGGTTTCCTGCACCAACACAAGTGCGAAAAGTGGTTTTTCAACACTAACACAAGTGCGAAAAGTGGTTTTTCAACACTAACACAAGTGCGAAAAGTGTTTTTTCCACACTAATACAAGTGCAAAAGTGGTTTCCTGCACCAACACAAGTGCGAAAAGTGGTTTTTCAACACTAACACAGGTGCGAAAAGTGGTTTTTCAACACTAACACAAGTGCGAAAAGTGGTTTTTCAACACTAACACAAGTGCGAAAAGTGGTTTTTCAACACTAACACAAGTGCGAAAAGTGTTTTTTCCACACTAATACAAGTGCAAAAGTGGTTTCCTGCACCAACACCTGTGCGAAAAGTGGTTTTTCAACACTAACACAAGTGCAAAAAGTGGTTTTTCAACACTAACACAAGTGCGAAAAGTGTTTTCTCCACACTAATACAAGTGCAAAAGTGGTTTCCTGCACCAACACAAGTGCGAAAAGTGGTTTTTCAACACTAACACAAGTGCGAAAAGTGGTTTTTCAACACTAACACAAGTGCGAAAAGTGGTTTTTCAACACTAACACAAGTGTGAAAAGTGGTTTTTCAACACTAACACAAGTGCGAAAAGTGTTTTTTCCACACTAATACAAGTGCAAAAGTGGTTTCCTGCACCAAAACAAGTGCAAAAAGTGGTTTTTCAACACTAACACAAGTGCGAAAAGTGGTTTTTCAACACTAACACAAGTGCGAAAAGTGTTTTTTCCACACGAATACAAGTGCAAAAGTGGTTTCCTGCACCAAAACAAGTGCGAAAAGTGGTTTTTCAACACTAACACAAGTGCGAAAAATGGTTTTTCAACACTAACACAAGTGCGAAAAGTGTTTTTTCCACACTAATACAAGTGCAAAAGTGGTTTCCTGCACCAACACAAGTGCGAAAAGTGGTTTTTAAACACTAACACAAGTGCGAAAAGTGGTTTTTCAACACTAACACAACTGCGAAAAGTGGTTGATCAACACTAACACAAGTGCGAAAAGTGGTTTTTCAACACTAACACAAGTGCGAAAAGTGTTTTTTCCACAATAATACAAGTGCAAAAGTGGTTTCCTGCACCAACACAAGTGCGAAAAGTGGTTTTTCAACATTAACACAAGTGCGAAAAGTGGTTTTTCAACACTAACACAAGTGCGAAAAGTGGTTTTTCAACACTAATACAAGTGCAAAAGTGGTTTCCTGCACCAACACAAGTGCGAAAAGTGGTTTTTCAACACTAACACAAGTGCGAAAAGTGGTTTTTCAACACTAACACAAGTGCGAAAAGTGGTTTTTCAACACCAACACAAGTGCGAAAAGTGTTTTTTCCACACGAATACAAGTGCAAAAGTGGTTTCCTGCACCAACACAAGTGCGAAAAGTGGTTGTTCAACACTAACACAAGAGCGAAAAGTGGTTTTTCAATGCTAACACAAGTGCTAAAAGTGGTTTTTCAACACTAACACAAGTGCGAAAAGTGGTTTTTCAGCAGTAACACAAGTGCGAAAAGTGTTTTTCCACACTAATACAAGTGCAAAAGTGGTTTCCTGCACCAAAACAAGTGCGAAAAGTGGTTGTTCAACACTAACACAAGTGCGAAAAGTGGTTTTTCAATGCTAACACAAGTGCTAAAAGTGGTTTATCAACACTAACACAAGTGCGAAAAGTGGTTTTTCAACACAAACACAAGTGCGAAAAGTGTTTTTCCACACTAATACAAGTGCAAAAGTGGTTTCCTGCACCAAAACAAGTGCGAAAAGTGGTTTTTCAACACTAACACAAGTGCGAAAAGTGGTTTTTCAACACTAACACAAGTGCGAAAAGTGGTTTTTCAACACAAACACAAGTGCGAAAAGTGTTTTTTCCACACTAATACAAGTGCAAAAGTGGTTTCCTGCACCAAAACAAGTGCGAAAAGTGGTTTTTCAACACTAACACAAGTGCGAAAAGTGGTTTTTCAACACGAACACAAGTACGAAAAGTGGTTTTTCAACACCATCACAAGTGCAAAAAGTGTTTTTTCCACACTAATACAAGTGCAAAAGTGGTTTCCTGCACCAACACAAGTGCGAAAAGTGGTTTTTCAACACTAACACAAGTGCGAAAAGTGGTTTTTCAACACTAACACAAGTGCGAAAAGTGTTTTTTCCACACTAATACAAGTGCAAAAGTGGTTTCCTGCACCAACACAAGTGCGAAAAGTGGTTTTTCAACACTAACACAGATGCGAAAAGTGGTTTTTCAACACTAACACAAGTGCGAAAAGTGGTTTTTCAACACTAACACAAGTGCGAAAAGTGGTTTTTCAACACTAACACAAGTGCGAAAAGTGTTTTTTCCACACTAATACAAGTGCAAAAGTGGTTTCCTGCACCAACACCTGTGCGAAAAGTGGTTTTTCAACACTAACACAAGTGCAAAAAGTGGTTTTTCAACACTAACACAAGTGCGAAAAGTGTTTTCTCCACACTAATACAAGTGCAAAAGTGGTTTCCTGCACCAACACAAGTGCGAAAAGTGGTTTTTCAACACTAACACAAGTGCGAAAAGTGGTTTTTCAACACTAACACAAGTGCGAAAAGTGGTTTCCTGCACCAACACAAGTGCGAAAAGTGTTTTTTCCACACTAATACAAGTGCAAAAGTGGTTTCCTGCACCAACACAAGTGCGAAAAGTGGTTTTTCAACACAAACACAAGTGCGTAAAGTGTTTTTTCCACACTAATACAAGTGCAAAAGTGGTTTCCTGCACCAACACAAGTGCGAAAAGTGGTTTTTCCACACTAACACAAGTGCGAAAGTGGTTTCCTGCACCAACACAAGTGCAAAAAGTGGTTTTTCAACACTAACACAAGTGCAAAAAGTGGTTTTTCAACACTAACACAAGTGCGAAAAGTGTTTTTTCCACACTAATACAAGTGCAAACGTGGTTTCCTGCACCAACACAAGTGCGAAAAGTGGGTTTTCAACACTAACACAAGTGCGAAAAGTGGTTTTTCAACACTAACACAAGTGCGAAAAGTGTTTTTTCCACACTAATACAAGTGCAAAAGTGGTTTCCTGCACCAACACAAGTGCGAAAAGTGGTTTTCAACACTAACACAAGTGCGAAAAGTGGTTTTTCAACACTAACACAAGTGCGAAAAGTGGTTTTTCAACACTAACACAAGTGCGAAAAGTGGTTTTTCAACACAAACACAAGTGCGAAAAGTGTTTTTTCCACACTAATACAAGTGCAAAAGTGGTTTCCTGCACCAAAACAAGTGCGAAAAGTGGTTTTTCAACACTAACACAAGTGCGAAAAGTGGTTTTTCAACACGAACACAAGTACGAAAAGTGGTTTTTCAACACCATCACAAGTGCAAAAAGTGTTTTTTCCACACTAATACAAGTGCAAAAGTGGTTTCCTGCACCAACACAAGTGCGAAAAGTGGTTTTTCAACACTAACACAAGTGCGAAAAGTGGTTTTTCAACACTAACACAAGTGCGAAAAGTGTTTTTTCCACACTAATACAAGTGCAAAAGTGGTTTCCTGCACCAACACAAGTGCGAAAAGTGGTTTTTCAACACTAACACAGGTGCGAAAAGTGGTTTTTCAACACTAACACAAGTGCGAAAAGTGGTTTTTCAACACTAACACAAGTGCGAAAAGTGGTTTTTCAACACTAACACAAGTGCGAAAAGTGTTTTTTCCACACTAATACAAGTGCAAAAGTGGTTTCCTGCACCAACACCTGTGCGAAAAGTGGTTTTTCAACACTAACACAAGTGCAAAAAGTGGTTTTTCAACACTAACACAAGTGCGAAAAGTGTTTTCTCCACACTAATACAAGTGCAAAAGTGGTTTCCTGCACCAACACAAGTGCGAAAAGTGGTTTTTCAACACTAACACAAGTGCGAAAAGTGGTTTTTCAACACTAACACAAGTGCGAAAAGTGGTTTTTCAACACTAACACAAGTGTGAAAAGTGGTTTTTCAACACTAACACAAGTGCGAAAAGTGTTTTTTCCACACTAATACAAGTGCAAAAGTGGTTTCCTGCACCAAAACAAGTGCAAAAAGTGGTTTTTCAACACTAACACAAGTGCGAAAAGTGGTTTTTCAACACTAACACAAGTGCGAAAAGTGTTTTTTCCACACGAATACAAGTGCAAAAGTGGTTTCCTGCACCAAAACAAGTGCGAAAAGTGGTTTTTCAACACTAACACAAGTGCGAAAAATGGTTTTTCAACACTAACACAAGTGCGAAAAGTGTTTTTTCCACACTAATACAAGTGCAAAAGTGGTTTCCTGCACCAACACAAGTGCGAAAAGTGGTTTTTCAACACTAACACAAGTGCGAAAAGTGGTTTTTCAACACTAACACAACTGCGAAAAGTGGTTGATCAACACTAACACAAGTGCGAAAAGTGGTTTTTCAACACTAACACAAGTGCGAAAAGTGTTTTTTCCACACTAATACAAGTGCAAAAGTGGTTTCCTGCACCAACACAAGTGCGAAAAGTGGTTTTTCAACATTAACACAAGTGCGAAAAGTGGTTTTTCAACACTAACACAAGTGCGAAAAGTGGTTTTTCAACACTAATACAAGTGCAAAAGTGGTTTCCTGCACCAACACAAGTGCGAAAAGTGGTTTTTCAACACTAACACAAGTGCGAAAAGTGGTTTTTCAACACTAACACAATTGCGAAAAGTGGTTTTTCAACACCAACACAAGTGCGAAAAGTGTTTTTTCCACACGAATACAAGTGCAAAAGTGGTTTCCTGCACCAACACAAGTGCGAAAAGTGGTTGTTCAACACTAACACAAGTGCGAAAAGTGGTTTTTCAATGCTAACACAAGTGCTAAAAGTGGTTTTTCAACACTAACACAAGTGCGAAAAGTGGTTTTTCAGCAGTAACACAAGTGCGAAAAGTGGTTTTTCAACACTAACACAAGTGCGAAAAGTGTTTTTTTCCACACTAATACAGGTGCAAAAGTGGTTTCCTGCACCAACACAAGTGCGAAAAGTGGTTTTTCAACACTAAGACACGTGCGAAAAGTGGTTTTTCAACACTAACACAAGTGCGAAAAGTGTTTTTTCCACACTAATATAAGTGCAAAAGTGGTTTCCTGCACCAACACAAGTGCGAAAAGTGGTTTTTCAACACTAACACAAGTGCGAAAAGTGGTTTTTCAATACTAACACAAGTGCGAAAAGTGGTTTTTCAACACTAACACAAGTGCGAAAAGTGGTTTTTCAACACTAACACAAGTGCGAAAAGTGTTTTTTCCACACTAATACAGGTGCAAAAGTGGTTTCCTGCACCAACACATGTGCGAAAAGTGGTTTTTCAACACTAACACAAGTTCGAAAAGTGGTTTTTCAACACTAACACAAGTGCGAAAAGTGGTTTTTCAACACTAACACAAGTGCGAAAAGTGGTTTTTCAACACTAACACAAGTGCGAAAAGTGTTTTTTCCACACTAATACAAGTGCAAAAGTGGTTTCCTGCACCAACACAAGTGCGAAAAGTGGTTTTTCAACACTAACACAAGGGCGAAAAGTGTTTTTTCCACACTAATACAAGTGCAAAAGTGGTTTCCTGCACCAACACAAGTGCGAAAAGTGGTTTTTCAACACTAACACAAGTGCAAAAAGTGTTTTTTCCACACTAATACAAGTGCAAAAGTGGTTTCCTGCACCAACACAAGTGCGAAAAGTGGTTTTTCAACACTAACACAAGTGCGAAAAGTGGTTTTTCAACACTAACACAAGTGCGAAAAGTGGTTTTTCAACACTAACACAAGTGCAAAAAGTGGTTTTTCAACACTAACACAAGTGCAAAAAGTGGTTTTTCAACACTAACACAAGTGCGAAAAGTGTTTTTTCCACACTAATACAAGTGCAAAAGTGGTTTCCTGCACCAACACAAGTGCGAAAAGTGGGTTTTCAACACTAACACAAGTGCGAAAAGTGGTTTTTCAACACTAACACAAGTGCGAAAAGTGTTTTTTCCACACTAATACAAGTGCAAAAGTGGTTTCCTGCACCAACACAAGTGCGAAAAGTGGTTTTCAACACTAACACAAGTGCGAAAAGTGGTTTTTCAACACTAACACAAGTGCGAAAAGTGGTTTTTCAACACTAACACAAGTGCGAAAAGTGGTTTTTCAACACAAACACAAGTGCGAAAAGTGTTTTTTCCACACTAATACAAGTGCAAAAGTGGTTTCCTGCACCAAAACAAGTGCGAAAAGTGGTTTTTCAACACTAACACAAGTGCGAAAAGTGGTTTTTCAACACGAACACAAGTACGAAAAGTGGTTTTTCAACACCATCACAAGTGCAAAAAGTGTTTTTTCCACACTAATACAAGTGCAAAAGTGGTTTCCTGCACCAACACAAGTGCGAAAAGTGGTTTTTCAACACTAACACAAGTGCGAAAAGTGGTTTTTCAACGCTAACACAAGTGCGAAAAGTGTTTTTTCCACACTAATACAAGTGCAAAAGTGGTTTCCTGCACCAACACAAGTGCGAAAAGTGGTTTTTCAACACTAACACAGGTGCGAAAAGTGGTTTTTCAACACTAACACAAGTGCGAAAAGTGGTTTTTCAACACTAACACAAGTGCGAAAAGTGGTTTTTCAACACTAACACAAGTGCGAAAAGTGTTTTTTCCACACTAATACAAGTGCAAAAGTGGTTTCCTGCACCAACACCTGTGCGAAAAGTGGTTTTTCAACACTAACACAAGTGCAAAAAGTGGTTTTTCAACACTAACACAAGTGCGAAAAGTGTTTTCTCCACACTAATACAAGTGCAAAAGTGGTTTCCTGCACCAACACAAGTGCGAAAAGTGGTTTTTCAACACTAACACAAGTGCGAAAAGTGGTTTTTCAACACTAACACAAGTGCGAAAAGTGGTTTTTCAACACTAACACAAGTGTGAAAAGTGGTTTTTCAACACTAACACAAGTGCGAAAAGTGTTTTTTCCACACTAATACAAGTGCAAAAGTGGTTTCCTGCACCAAAACAAGTGCAAAAAGTGGTTTTTCAACACTAACACAAGTGCGAAAAGTGGTTTTTCAACACTAACACAAGTGCGAAAAGTGTTTTTTCCACACGAATACAAGTGCAAAAGTGGTTTCCTGCACCAAAACAAGTGCGAAAAGTGGTTTTTCAACACTAACACAAGTGCGAAAAATGGTTTTTCAACACTAACACAAGTGCGAAAAGTGTTTTTTCCACACTAATACAAGTGCAAAAGTGGTTTCCTGCACCAACACAAGTGCGAAAAGTGGTTTTTCAACACTAACACAAGTGCGAAAAGTGGTTTTTCAACACTAACACAACTGCGAAAAGTGGTTGATCAACACTAACACAAGTGCGAAAAGTGGTTTTTCAACACTAACACAAGTGCGAAAAGTGTTTTTTCCACACTAATACAAGTGCAAAAGTGGTTTCCTGCACCAACACAAGTGCGAAAAGTGGTTTTTCAACATTAACACAAGTGCGAAAAGTGGTTTTTCAACACTAACACAAGTGCGAAAAGTGGTTTTTCAACACTAATACAAGTGCAAAAGTGGTTTCCTGCACCAACACAAGTGCGAAAAGTGGTTTTTCAACACTAACACAAGTGCGAAAAGTGGTTTTTCAACACTAACACAAGTGCGAAAAGTGGTTTTTCAACACCAACACAAGTGCGAAAAGTGTTTTTTCCACACGAATACAAGTGCAAAAGTGGTTTCCTGCACCAACACAAGTGCGAAAAGTGGTTGTTCAACACTAACACAAGTGCGAAAAGTGGTTTTTCAATGCTAACACAAGTGCTAAAAGTGGTTTTTCAACACTAACACAAGTGCGAAAAGTGGTTTTTCAGCACTAACACAAGTGCGAAAAGTGGTTTTTCAACACTAACACAAGTGCGAAAAGTGTTTTTTTCCACACTAATACAGGTGCAAAAGTGGTTTCCTGCACCAACACAAGTGCGAAAAGTGGTTTTTCAACACTAAGACACGTGCGAAAAGTGGTTTTTCAACACTAACACAAGTGCGAAAAGTGTTTTTTCCACACTAATATAAGTGCAAAAGTGGTTTCCTGCACCAACACAAGTGCGAAAAGTGGTTTTTCAACACTAACACAAGTGCGTAAAGTGGTTTTTCAATACTAACACAAGTGCGAAAAGTGGTTTTTCAACACTAACACAAGTGCGAAAAGTGGTTTTTCAACACTAACACAAGTGCGAAAAGTGTTTTTTCCACACTAATACAGGTGCAAAAGTGGTTTCCTGCACCAACACAAGTGCGAAAAGTGGTTTTTCAACACTAACACAAGTTCGAAAAGTGGTTTTTCAACACTAACACAAGTGCGAAAAGTGGTTTTTCAACACTAACACAAGTGCGAAAAGTGGTTTTTCAACACTAACACAAGTGCGAAAAGTGTTTTTTCCACACTAATACAAGTGCAAAAGTGGTTTCCTGCACCAACACAAGTGCGAAAAGTGGTTTTTCAACACTAACACAAGGGCGAAAAGTGTTTTTTCCACACTAATACAAGTGCAAAAGTGGTTTCCTGCACCAACACAAGTGCGAAAAGTGGTTTTTCAACACTAACACAAGTGCAAAAAGTGTTTTTTCCACACTAATACAAGTGCAAAAGTGGTTTCCTGCACCAACACAAGTGCGAAAAGTGGTTTTTCAACACTAACACAAGTGCGAAAAGTGGTTTTTCAACACTAACACAAGTGCGAAAAGTGGTTTTTCAACACTAACACAAGTGCGAAAAGTGTTTTTTCCACACTAATACAAGTGCAAAAGTGGTTTCCTGCACCAACACAAGTGCGAAAAGTGGTTTTTCAACACTAACACAAGTGCGAAAAGTGTTTTTTCCACACTAATACAAGTGCAAAAGTGGTTTCCTGCACCAACACAAGTGCGAAAAGTGGTTTTTCAACACTAACACAAGTGCGAAAAGTGGTTTTTCAACACTAACACAAGTGCAAAAAGTGTTTTTTCCACACTAATACAAGTGCAAAAGTGGTTTCCTGCACCAACACAAGTGCGAAAAGTGGTTTTTCAACACTAACACAAGTGCGAAAAGTGTTTTTTCCACACTAAAACAAGTGCAAAAGTGGTTTCCTGCACCAACACAAGTGCGAAAAGTGGTTTTTCAACACTAACACAAGTGCGAAAAGTGGTTTTTCAACACTAACACAAGTGCGAAAAGTGGTTTTTCAACACTAACACAAGTGCGAAAAGTGTTTTTTCCACACTAATACAAGTGCAAAAGTGGTTTCCTGCACCAACACCTGTGCGAAAAGTGGTTTTTCAACAATAACACAAGTGCGAAAAGTGGTTTTTCAACACTAACACAAGTGCGAAAAGTGTTTTTTCCACACTAATACAAGTGCAAAAGTGGTTTCCCGCACCAACACAAGTGTGAAAAGTGGTTTTTCAACACTAACACAAGTGCGAAAAGTGTTTTTTCCACACTAATACAAGTGCAAATGTGGTTTCCTGCACCACCACAAGTGCGAAAAGTGGTTTTTCAACACTAACACAAGTGCGAAAAGTGGTTTTTCAACACTAACACAAGTGCGAAAAGTGTTTTTTCCACAATAATACAAGTGCAAAAGTGGTTTCCTGCATGAACACAAGTGCGAAAAGTGGTTTTTCAACACTAACACAAGTGCGAAAAGTGTTTTTTCCACACTAATACAAGTGCAAAAGTGGTTTCCTGCACCAACACAAGTGCGAAAAGTGGTTTTTCAACACTAACACAAGTGCGAAAAGTGGTTTTTCAACACTAACACAAGTGTGAAAAGTGGTTTTTCAACACTAACACAAGTGCGAAAAGTGTTTTTTCCACACTAATACAAGTGCAAAAGTGGTTTCCTACACCAACACAAGTGCGAAAAGTGGTTTTTCAACACTAACACAAGTGCGAAAAGTGGTTTTTCAACACTAACACAAGTGCGAAAAGTGGTTTTTCAACACTATCACAAGTGCAAAAAGTGTTTTTTCCACACTAATACAAGTGCAAAAGTGGTTTCCTGCACCAACACAAGTGCGAAAAGTGGTTTTTCAACACTAACACAAGTGCGAAAAGTGGTTTTTCAACACTAACACAAGTGCAAAAAGTGTTTTTTCCACTCTAATATAAGTGCAAAAGTGGTTTCCTACACCAACACAAGTGCGAAAAGTGGTTTTTCAACACTAACACAAGTGCAAAAAGTGGTTTTTCAACACTAACACAAGTGCGAAAAGTGGTTTTTCAACACTATCACAAGTGCAAAAAGTGTTTTTTCCACACTAATACAAGTGCAAAAGTGGTTTCCTACACCAACACAAGTGCGAAAAGTGATTATTCAACACTAACACAAGTGCGAAAAGTGGTTTTTCAACACTAACACAAGTGCGAAAAGTGTTTTTTCAACACTAACACAAGTGCGAAAAGTGTTTTTTCCACACTATTACAGGTGCAAAAGTGGTTTCCTGCACCAACACAAGTGCGAAAAGTGGTTTTTCAACACTAACACAAGTGCGAAAAGTGGTTTTTCAACACTAACACAAGTGCGAAAAGTCGTTTTCAACACTAACACAAGTGCGAAGAGTGGTTTTTCAACACTAACACAAGTGCGAAAAGTGTTTTTTCCACACTAATACAAGTGCAAAAGTGGTTTCCTGCACCAACACAAGTGCGAAAAGTGGTTTTTCAACACTAACACAAGTGCGAAAAGTGGTTTTTCAACACTAACACAAGTGCGAAAAGTGGTTTTTCAACACCAACACAAGTGCGAAAAGTGTTTTTTCCACACTAATACAAGTGCAAAAGTGGTTTCCTGCACCAACACAAGTGCGAAAAGTGGTTTTTCAACACTAACACAAGTGCGAAAAGTTGTTTTTCAACAATAACACAAGTGCTAAAAATGGTTTTTCAACACTAACACAAGTTCGAAAAGTGGTTTTTCAACACTAACACAAGTGCGAAAAGTGTATTTTTCCACACTAATACAAGTGCAAAAGTGGTTTCCTGAACCAACACAAGTGCGAAAAGTGGTTTTTCAACACTAACACAAGTGCGAAAAGTGGTTTTTCAACACTAACACAAGTGCGAAAAGTGGTTTTTCAACACTAACACAAGTGCGAAAAGTGTTTTTTCCACACTAATACAAGTGCAAAAGTGGTTTCCTGCACCAACACAAGTGCGAAAAGTGGTTTTTCAACACTAACACAAGTGCGAAAAGTGGTTTTTCAACACTAACACAAGTGCGAAAAGTGGTTTTTCAACACTATCACAAGTGCAAAAAGTGTTTTTTCCACACTAATACAAGTGCAAAAGTGGTTTCCTGCACCAACATAAGTGCGAAAAGTGGTTTTTCAACAATAACACAAGTGCAAAAAGTGTTTTTTCCACATTAATACAAGTGCAAAAGTGGTTTCCTACACCAACACAAGTGCGAAAAGTGGTATTCAACACTAACACAAGTGCGAAAAGTGGTTTTTCAACACTAACACAAGTGCGAAAAGTGGTTTTTCAACACTAACACAAGTGCGAAAAGTGTTTTTTCCACACTAATACAGGTGCAAAAGTGGTTTCCTGCACCAACACAAGTGCGAAAAGTGGTTTTTCAACACTAACACAAGTGCGAAAAGTGGTTTTTCAACACTAACACAAGTGCGAAAAGTGGTTTTTCAACACTAACACAAGTGCGAAGAGTGGTTTTTCAACACTAACACAAGTGCGAAAAGTGTTTTTTCCACACTAATACAAGTGCAAAAGTGGTTTCCTGCACCAACACAAGTGCGAAAAGTGGTTTTTCAACACTAACACAAGTGCGAAAAGTGGTTTTTCAACACTAACACAAGTGCGAAAAGTGGTTTTTCAACACCAACACAAGTGCGAAAAGTGTTTTTTCCACACTAATACAAGTGCAAAAGTGGTTTCCTGCACCAACACAAGTGCGAAAAGTGGTTTTTCAACACTAACACAAGTGCGAAAAGTGGTTTTTCAACGCTAACACAAGTGCTAAAAGTGGTTTTTCAACACTAACACAAGTGCGAAAAGTGGTTTTTCAGCACTAACACAAGTGCGAAAAGTGGTTTTTCAACACTAACACAAGTGCGAAAAGTGTTTTTTTCCACACTAATACAAGTGCAAAAGTGGTTTCCTGCACCAACACAAGTGCGAAAAGTGGTTTTTCAACACTAAGACACGTGCGAAAAGTGGTTTTTCAACACTAACACAAGTGCGAAAAGTGTTTTTTCCACACCAATACAAGTGCAAAAGTGGTTTCCTGCACCAACACAAGTGCGAAAAGTGGTTTTTCAACACTAACACAAGTGCGAAAAGTGGTTTTTCAACACTAACACAACTGCGAAAAGTAGTTTTTCAACACTAACACAAGTGCGAAAAGTGGTTTTTCAACACTAACACAAGTGCGAAAAGTGTTTTTTCAACACTAATACAGGTGCAAAAGTGGTTTCCTGCACCAACACAAGTGCGAAAAGTGGTTTTTCAACACTAACACAAGTGCGAAAAGTGGTTTTTCAACACTAACACAAGTGCGAAAAGTGGTTTTTCAACACTAACACAAGTGCGAAGAGTGGTTTTTCAACACTAACACAAGTGCGAAAAGTGTTTTTTACACACTAATACAAGTGCAAAAGTGGTTTCCTGCACCAACACAAGTGCGAAAAGTGGTTTTTCAACACTAACACAAGTGCGAAAAGTGGTTTTTCAACACTAACACAAGTGCGAAAAGTGGTTTTTCAACACCAACACAAGTGCGAAAAGAGTTTTTTCCACACTAATACAAGTGCAAAAGTGGTTTCCTGCACCAACACAAGTGCGAAAAGTGGTTTTTCAACACTAACACAAGTGCGAAAAGTGGTTTTTCAACACTAACAAAAGTGCTAAAAGTGGTTTTTCAACACTAACACAAGTGCGAAAAGTGGTTTTTCAGCACTAACACAAGTGCGAAAAGTGGTTTTTCAACACTAACACAAGTGCGAAAAGTGATTTTTTCCACACTAATACAAGTGCAAAAGTGGTTTCCTGCACCAACACAAGTGCGAAAAGTGGTTTTTCAACACTAAGACATGTGCGAA
Organism: Myxine glutinosa; assembly: GCF_964187855.1. Lineage (NCBI taxonomy): Eukaryota > Metazoa > Chordata > Myxini > Myxiniformes > Myxinidae > Myxine > Myxine glutinosa. The sequence continues at coordinate 31,961,624 of NC_136261.1, forward strand.
AAGTGGTTTTTCAACACTAACACAAGTGCGAAAAGTGTTTTTTCCACACTAATACAAGTGCAAAAGTGGTTTCCTGCACCAACACAAGTGCGAAAAGTGGTTTTTCAACACTAACACAAGTGCGAAAAGTGGTTTTTCAACACTAACACAAGTGTGAAAAGTGGTTTTTCAACACCAACACAAGTGCGAAAAGTGTTTTTTCCACACTAATACAAGTGCAAAAGTGGTTTCCTGCACCAACACAAGTGCGAAAAGTGGTTTTTCAACACTAACAGAAGTGCGAAAAGTGGTTTTTCAACGCTAACACAAGTGCTAAAAGTGGTTTTTCAACAATAACACAAGTGCGAAAAGTGGTTTTTCAGCACTAACACAAGTGCGAAAAGTGGTTTTTCAACACTGACACAAGTGCGAAAAGTGTTTTTTTCCACACTAATACAAGTGCAAAAGTGGTTTCCTGCACCAACACAAGTGCGAAAAGTGGTTTTTCAACACTAAGACACGTGCGAAAAGTGGTTTTTCAACACTAACACAAGTGCGAAAAGTGTTTTTTACACACTAATACAAGTGCAAAAGTGGTTTCCTGCACCAACACAAGTGCGAAAAGTGGTTTTTCAACACTAACACAAGTGCGAAAAGTGGTTTTTCAACACTAACACAAGTGTGAAAAGTGGTTTTTCAACACTAACACAAGTGCGAAAAGTGGTTTTTCAACACTAACACAAGTGCGAAAAGTGTTTTTTCCACACTAATACAGGTGCAAAAGTGGTTTCCTGCACCAACACAAGTGCGAAAAGTGGTTTTTCAACACTAACACAAGTGCGAAAAGTGGTTTTTCAACACTAACACAAGTGCGAAAAGTGGTTTTTCAACACTAACACAAGTGCGAAGAGTGGTTTTTCAACACTAACACAAGTGCGAAAAGTGTTTTTTCCACACTAATACAAGTGCAAAAGTGGTTTCCTGCACCAACACAAGTGCGAAAAGTGGTTTTTCAACACTAACACAAGTGCGAAAAGTGGTTTTTCAACACTAACACAAGTGCGAAAAGTGGTTTTTCAACACTAACACAAGTGCGAAAAGTGTTTTTTCCACACTAATACAAGTGCAAAAGTGGTTTCCTGCACCAACACAAGTGCGAAAAGTGGTTTTTCAACACTAAGACACGTGCGAAAAGTGGTTTTTCAACACTTACACAAGTGCGAAAAGTGTTTTTTCCACACTAATACAGGTGCAAAAGTGGTTTCCTGCACCAACACAAGTGCGAAAAGTGGTTTTTCAACACTAACACAAGTGCGAAAAGTGGTTTTTCAACACTAACACAAGTGCGAAAAGTGGTTTTTCAACACCAACACAAGTGCCAAAAGTGTTTTTTCCACACTAATACAAGTGCAAAAGTGGTTTCCTGCACCAACACAAGTGCGAAAAGTGGTTTTTCAACACTAACAGAAGTGCGAAAAGTGGTTTTTCAACGCTAACACAAGTGCTAAAAGTGGTTTTTCAACAATAACACAAGTGCGAAAAGTGGTTTTTCAACACTAACACAAGTGCGAAAAGTGTTTTTTCCACACTAATACAGGTGCAAAAGTGGTTTCCTGCACCAACACAAGTGCGAAAAGTGGTTTTTCAACACTAACACAAGTGCGAAAAGTGGTTTTTCAACACTAACACAAGTGCGAAAAGTGGTTTTTCAACACTAACACAAGTGCGAAGAGTGGTTTTTCAACACTAACACAAGTGCGAAAAGTGTTTTTTCCACACTAATACAAGTGCAAAAGTGGTTTCCTGCACCAACACAAGTGCGAAAAGTGGTTTTTCAACACTAACACAAGTGCGAAAAGTGGTTTTTCAACACTAACACAAGTGCGAAAAGTGGTTTTTCAACACCAACACAAGTGCGAAAAGTGTTTTTTCCACACTAATACAAGTGCAAAAGTGGTTTCCTGCACCAACACAAGTGCGAAAAGTGGTTTTTCAACACTAACACAAGTGCGAAAAGTGGTTTTTCAACGCTAACACAAGTGCTAAAAGTGGTTTTTCAACACTAACACAAGTGCGAAAAGTGGTTTTTCAGCACTAACACAAGTGCGAAAAGTGGTTTTTCAACACTAACACAAGTGCGAAAAGTGTTTTTTTCCACACTAATACAAGTGCAAAAGTGGTTTCCTGCACCAACACAAGTGCGAAAAGTGGTTTTTCAACACTAAGACACGTGCGAAAAGTGGTTTTTCAACACTAACACAAGTGCGAAAAGTGTTTTTTCCACACTAATACAAGTGCAAAAGTGGTTTCCTGCACCAACACAAGTGCGAAAAGTGGTTTTTCAACACTAACACAAGTGCGAAAAGTGGTTTTTCAACACTAACACAACTGCGAAAAGTGGTTTTTCAACACTAACACAAGTGCGAAAAGTGGTTTTTCAACACTAACACAAGTGCGAAAAGTGTTTTTTCAACACTAATACAGGTGCAAAAGTGGTTTCCTGCACCAACACAAGTGCGAAAAGTGGTTTTTCAACACTAACACAAGTGCGAAAAGTGGTTTTTCAACACTAACACAAGTGCGAAAAGTGGTTTTTCAACACTAACACAAGTGTGAAGAGTGGTTTTTCAACACTAACACAAGTGCGAAAAGTGTTTTTTACACACTAATACAAGTGCAAAAGTGGTTTCCTGCACCAACACAAGTGCGAAAAGTGGTTTTTCAACACTAACACAAGTGCGAAAAGTGGTTTTTCAACACTAACACAAGTGCGAAAAGTGGTTTTTCAACACCAACACAAGTGCGAAAAGAGTTTTTTCCACACTAATACAAGTGCAAAAGTGGTTTCCTGCACCAACACAAGTGCGAAAAGTGGTTTTTCAACACTAACACAAGTGCGAAAAGTGGTTTTTCAACACTAACAAAAGTGCTAAAAGTGGTTTTTCAACACTAACACAAGTGCGAAAAGTGGTTTTTCAGCACTAACACAAGTGCGAAAAGTGGTTTTTCAACACTAACACAAGTGCGAAAAGTGTTTTTTTCCACACTAATTCAAGTGCAAAAGTGGTTTCCTGCACCAACACAAGTGCGAAAAGTGGTTTTTCAACACTAAGACATGTGCGAAAAGTGGTTTTTCAACACTAACACAAGTGCGAAAAGTGTTTTTTCCACACTAATACAAGTGCAAAAGTGGTTTCCTGCACCAACACAAGTGCGAAAAGTGGTTTTTCAACACTAACACAAGTGCGAAAAGTGGTTTTTCAACACTAACACAAGTGCGAAAAGTGGTTTTTCAACACCAACACAAGTGCGAAAAGTGTTTTTTCCACACTAATACAAGTGCAAAAGTGGTTTCCTGCACCAACACAAGTGCGAAAAGTGGTTTTTCAACACTAACAGAAGTGCGAAAAGTGGTTTTTCAACGCTAACACAAGTGCTAAAAGTGGTTTTTCAACAATAACACAAGTGCGAAAAGTGGTTTTTCAGCACTAACACAAGTGCGAAAAGTGGTTTTTCAACACTGACACAAGTGCGAAAAGTGTTTTTTTCCACACTAATACAAGTGCAAAAGTGGTTTCCTGCACCAACACAAGTGCGAAAAGTGGTTTTTCAACACTAAGACACGTGCGAAAAGTGGTTTTTCAACACTAACACAAGTGCGAAAAGTGTTTTTTACACACTAATACAAGTGCAAAAGTGGTTTCCTGCACCAACACAAGTGCGAAAAGTGGTTTTTCAACACTAACACAAGTGTGAAAAGTGGTTTTTCAACACTAACACAAGTGTGAAAAGTGGTTTTTCAACACTAACACAAGTGCGAAAAGTGGTTTTTCAACACTAACACAAGTGCGAAAAGTGTTTTTTCCACACTAATACAGGTGCAAAAGTGGTTTCCTGCACCAACACAAGTGCGAAAAGTGGTTTTTCAACACTAACACAAGTGCGAAAAGTGGTTTTTCAACACTAACACAAGTGCGAAAAGTGGTTTTTCAACACTAACACAAGTGCGAAGAGTGGTTTTTCAACACTAACACAAGTGCGAAAAGTGTTTTTTCCACACTAATACAAGTGCAAAAGTGGTTTCCTGCACCAACACAAGTGCGAAAAGTGGTTTTTCAACAC
>NC_136261.1:31965924-32065924 GCF_964187855.1 Myxine glutinosa
GCTGCATGAGCAGCAGCACGGGATTCTTGGGAAAGACTAGTATCTCTCAGAAACTCGAGGTTCTCCCTCGTCTCATCAGCCAGGCAGGGCACGAGCCTCTCCTGCACCAGCTGACTCATGAGCGCCTCATACATAAGCCTCAAGCAACGCAGCCCCCTTTTGTAATGCTTGCCTTTCAGCGCACGATCAACGGAGCCCTCGGCAATAACTCCTGCTGCCACGAGTACATCTCCTAACTCACTCCCGTTGTAGCGCTTGTATATAGCACTCATCATCACACACTGTGTATGGAAGGGACCTAGAAAGGGCACAATGTCATGGTATTTCTTTAGGTTCTCGGCCTTGAGCAGGGTAATGAGGACGTACACGGGATGATCTCCCACTAAGAAGGCGAAAGGCATGTGCTTGGTGGCAATGATGATAGAAAGCTTGTCCATGATGTCATTCACAACTGACTTGTTGGGCGGTTGATTGTAGGACATATGAAAATAAGCCTTGCTCTTCCCTTGCTCCGCATTTAAACCAGCATAAAACCCATTGTATGAAGGGATAGCCTGCTCAGCTGCATCAGGGCAGTCACCATCCACGTCCACACGAGCAAGGGGGGAAAGCCTCAGACATGGACGAAGACTGAGATTGGCATTCCTTGACTTCTCGTTTTTTCTATCTTGTCTTGGCCTGCTCCAGTTTATTAGCATTCCATAAGGTCAGCCTACATGATTTATGGACACATTGTCTGCCAGGACCATTATCCCAATTGACTGTTGCATAAACGTCTCCGAACTTGTCAAGACCGCTCCATAACAGGGCTTTTTTCTTGAGATTTTCCCAACTCTCAACGGAGGTAACGACATCAGTGGCTTCATTGCAAAGCCCGCCACACTGGAGGACACACGGAACGGTGGACATTCTCTTGACAGCTATCTTCTGAATACTGCGCTTCTCAGTGCCGTCTCATTCGCTCGTATACTCCCTGGAAAGACAGAAATAAGTATATGACATTACACACACAGACAAATAAAAAACAAGAAAATAGCAATTCACTAATCAGGACCTCAATTCCGTGGCCAGTATAGATTTAGCCAAAATAATGTGTTAATTCATGATCATATGTTCTCCCATTTAAAAGTTGCATTTTCGCTCTACTGGATGGTGGCCATCTTGGATTTCTGGGTCAAAATAATGTCATAACGTCAAACTAATGTCAGATTCGGAATCCTCGTGGTCAAATTACCCAAAAAAGTGTCTTTGTACGTGATTCTAGGTGTTCTGGTTCAAAACTTAATTTTTCAAGATAGTGCCGGCGGTCATCTTGGATTCGGGCCTCTGGCGAAAAATGCCGGGATTTTTGGGAGGGACATAGAGGCTATTTTTGTTATAAAATGTCAATAGAAGTCAAATAAATCGTCAAACCTTACTAGCCAGAAAATGGTCACGGAATTGAAGTTTTGGACCTAACTAATATAAGGGGTATTGTCGTCACGGGCATCATTTGGGCGTCCGTCAACTTTTGGTTTCCGTCAGTTTCAAGAACGGCTTGTCCGATTAAATCCATTTTTGCAGTGTGTGTTGGGGTTGAGTAGAGGAAGGTTCCTCTCGAAAATGGGCGCGCTGCGATTTTCAATATGGCCGCCACGGCAGCCATCTTGAAATTGGTTTCCACCATGCATGGGCTGAGGGGTTACGCCCACTTTGCGGTGCTATTTATTTGAACCTGCACTCGCAAAACGAAAAGCAGGGTTAAGCGATCCATGTGTCTGCATTTTAAAAATTAATGTTTAAAAACCGTTGCCCCGATTGACACGAAATTTTTCACCATAGGAGCGCCTCGTGTAGAATCTTTTGGAATATTTATGACGTCATAGATCACGTGGTACATACGCCATATTGGAAAAACGTTGCACCTCTATATCTCCGAAACCGCTGAAAGGAAAAAAATTGAAACATGCTTCATTGTCAAGTACTCCCCAAGTGGAATAATATATGTTAATGATGATGTCATCAGTGTCTTCATTATGACATCATAATTCGACAAGTACAATGCTTAGTCCGATCAGTTTGAAATTTATTGAGTGTGATCTACAGAACAATTTTATTACAGAATGCAAATTTATAATGTCGTTGGTCACGTGGTCTGGCAGCCATATTGGATCAAATAAAAACCCTTGAAAACATAAAAGAGTTGCCGAGCACCAAGTTGACTGCATGGGGTAGGTATTCCATGGATACCATCTAGTTGCTTCATGCACTTAACATGGGTATTTGAGGGGTTAAGTGATCGGTACATACGTGTCTGCATTTCTAAAATTCCTTTTCTCGGCAGGCAACACAAAACACAAAAAATGTGCAAAAACAGATCCTTGCAACCACAGACCATTCAGCCTGCTCCCAATTATCAGCAAAGTCATGGACTCCATCATTGCTTCGGATATCAAATCCTTCCTCTTCTCCAATGGCTTGATCTCTGATCATCAATTTGGATTCAGACCAGGTCATTCTACTCTGGACATGTTGCTTCTGCTGTCTCAACAATGGATGGAGGTCCTCAATGCCAAACAGGATATTCAGAGCTGTCTCCCTTGACATATCACGTGCCTTCAATACGGTCTGGCACCCCGCTCTGCTCACCAAACTCTCCTCCTATGGTATCCATGGAAATCTCCACGCATGACTTGCAGACTTCCTCTCTGGTCATAGTCAACGTGTGGCCCTGAATGGATTTCTCTCATCTCCCCTCCTGTTCTGGCTGGAGTTCCCCAAGGTAGTGTTCTGGGCCCTGTGCTTTTTCTGGTCTTCAACAATGATCTCTCCGACTCTCTGGAAAATCCTCTCTATCTCTTTGCTGATGACTCCACTATCTGTAATACCGGCACCTGATCTCTGTAATACAGGCACTTGATCTCTGTAATACCAGCACTTCATCCATGTCATGCTGGCACCTGATCTCTGTAATACCAGCACCTGATCTCTGTAATACCGGCACCTGATCTCTCTAATACTGGCACCTGATCTCTGTAATACCAGCACCTGATCTATGTAATACCGGCACCTGATCTCTGTAATACCGGCACCTGATCTCTGTAATACCGGCATCTGATCTCTGCAATACCAGCACCTGATCTATGTAATACCGGCACCTGATCTCTGTAATACCAGCACCTGATCTATGTAATACCGGCACCTGATCTCTGTAATACCGGCACCTGATCCATGTGTAGAATAATAATTTTAACTACTGTTCTACTTCAGAAACTTCAGAAACTCGTTTTAGCAAGATCAATGTTTTATTCACTTTTGAGAATTTGTTGTATACTAAGCCGAGATCTTTAATGAGTCTTTGTTCCAGAGTTTGTTGAAGCTCGTTTGGTCGGTCTTTTGAAGCTCGTTCAGTAGGTCTTCTGAAGCTCGTTCAGTTGTTGACAATCTCCAGTTGGTTGATCAGTTTCAACTGGTCTTCAGTTTTCACTCCTCTTCAGTTCACTGTCCCAGTCCACTCTTTCTCTCTCTCCTCGCAACTTTCTCCTGGTTTTAAAGCCCCAAACTCCTTTGATGTTGCAGAGCATGCAGGGTGTTCCTTATCCAAAAAACCTTATATGGCTTTCTTGGCCAGCAAATACTTATTTCTGTTCAAGAGGTCAAATACTCTGACCTGCTGAAAAAGAATTTGCAGCATGTGCGCAGTGCCCTGAACAGAGGCTATTAATGATCGACAGGTGGCGGTCCGAGAGCGTTACACATTCTTGTCTGAAATTAACTCTCCTGACCACATGTTAATGCTAGTTCTATGCTCTTTTGCTCATTCGTAAAGTAAAACATAATTCCACTTTAAACAAGATTACATTGATATATATTCTAACAATATTGTCAATATGAATATTTAATCCCTGACAATCCCCAGTTTTTCTTTTATGTTTATATTAACCATTAATCTAAACATTACCACATTAAATATTCATACCACTAATCTGGTAATTCAATTTCCTAAGGCATACACCGTCATTCTGGAAGAATTTTGATCACAATACATTTCCTTGTTCATTGACTCTTTCTATGTTGATAATTCAATTCAACTCATTTGCATAAAGATCACAAAACATTTCACCTTCACCAAAACGCAATAATTTCAGTTCATCAAAATAATAAAGCATCTGCAACATTTGGCAAAATATTTGCCTTTAATCAAATATTGACTTTCTTTGTTTGAAAAAAATGGGCGGATCACTTGTGTTTGGAATTTCAGCATAAAATATTTTTCTCCTGTTGTCTTCATCACACCTTCACTATTTGCATAGGATTTTCTGCTGTTGTGATAGCTGGGCAGAGTCAAAGACTGACCCTGCTCTCCATGCAGCATCCTTGCCACTCTTGCTGTGAGCCATAGTAGATTTGAACAAGGCCTCCATCCAGTTGTAGTCGACTTGCCTCCTCACTAATTGTGAGCATGGAGCAAGTATTGATGTGATGTTGATTTGTCAACAAGATGTGGAGCAGGGATGCCGGATGCATCCGCAATGATGATGTTGGGACCATGGTACTCAGTTGTCCATGGTCCATACCAGGAGCACACAGCAGAATCGTGCACAGCTGTTGTGAAGGAAAAGGCAGTCGTTCGCTTGCAGCTCCATGCTGGCTCCCCGGAAGTTGGTGAAGTAATGACACACGTCACCGTATCCCGTAAACGTTGCAGGTAAAATCTCGTCGTCCTGCAATTGCTGATGTGATGACTGTTCGAGGTATTTGAACACAAGTAAGTGATCGGCCTTTTCCCATATGTTGCAGTGTGACCCAGACAAATGGTCACATAATTTTCCCTTGGTGAAGGTAAACATCCATCTTCCAAAGGAGCATTTCTTCATCATTCTTTGAGAAAGAGGGTGTATGCCAAGATTAACTTCATTTTCACAAATTTTCCTTTTTCAAACTTCTTCCCAGATGTCGTTATCACTCCATTTGGGATGTGGTCTTGTCTTTCCTTTACTTAGCCACATTTATATCTGCTCTCCACACAGATTGAATCAGATGGGGTACATTGTAACATGAAATCACTATATTTTAGAACAACTCCACACGAATAATATTCAACTCAGACATGTGTTTTACACTACTAAAACTAAGAATAGCATCCACAATTGCTTTCAGGTTCATATAATTCAAAAAATTAAACACATGCAGGTGTTGTAACTCAACTCAAAGAAAATAAATGCATTAATAATGATTATACGATTTAAATCACAAACAGGAATATCTAATTCCCAACAATTCTTGCAAACAAGCAAACTATGCCTAATGTGTTATTAGCATAGTCCTCCCCGCTTTTTTTTTTTTCTTTTTTTTTTTTTTTTTAACAGTGTTACTTGTGGTGATATGAGTTCATTGATCGTGTAAAACGGACATAGTGCACAACAAGTTGTTATGCCCTCATTTCAACTCGACTGCATTCATTTGCAACATTACTTGATTCAATCGTTGAATCTCAGTATTCATGTCGCCATAGATGTCTTCCACTTGTGGTTCCACATGCATTTCCTCATTTGTTGCTTTGTTTATTTCCTCTTTTGTGGCTGCTTGTACTATCATAGTATTGTGTGTTATCTTATTCAAACCCACCGTCACTAAGGTTTTCAAGCAAGCCACTACTAAAACTATTGCCAATATAACCACTAATCCAATAAACAAGTATTGGAGTATCTCAGCTGCTACTCCTCCCAAAGTGTTTTCCAGCCATGCAAAGGCACCCCCTTTCACATAATCGTGATATTTAGCTCCCTCTCTTCTGATTGTATTGGCTATGTTATAAATGTCGCCCGAATTATCAGGTATGTATGTACAACAATCTGTACCAATTACTGCGCATGTACCTCCTTTCTCTGCCAACAGCATATCTAATGCCATACGATTTTGTAATGCCATGGTTCTTGTTGCTGCCAGCTCACTTGTAAGTTGTGTCAATCCACGAGCTGTTTTATTTGCCAATGTTTCTATAGCCAATGCCATTTGCCGTAGTTCATTTCCTGCCTTCCAGGTTCCATAAAATGGAAATACTACCATTCCAACCCATTCTCCCATACTAACAGTTCTTTTCGGCCTAGAATGCAGGATACGCATTGGTGAAGTCGTTAACAAGCGCATGTGTGGAAGTACAAACCCAAGAAAGCATGTGCCGAACCACCCCGACGGGAGATACGGATATGCCTTATGTCCACATATAAAATATGTATTATTATATGTCCATGTGTTGTCCTTTCCCCAATAGCCTTCCCAATACAAAGCTAAACCAGTTGTGCCATTTGGTCCTAGTGGGACAGGTGTTCTCATCCAGCTTGCATCGCGACCATAACCGTGGCATGTAGAGGTTCCCATAGACCTGTTATGCGTAGGCGTTCGGGGTCTGGTGATACACATTAATCCTATCATTTGTTGTTGAATGGTCATGTAAGAGGGCATGTCGTCCTCATCATATGCAGGTCTATAACTGTTTTTAAATTGGTCACAATTATAGCCTCCTTTCTTCCATCCCATTTCCCCTGACAATTCGCCGTCATAAGCTGATGCTACCAGGGTGTAAGGGAAACGGCTACATAACTCTTCCCAACTAAAAGGAACTGCTTCCAATGGTACTCCGATCTCACTAGAATGCGGCATTTGTGTACATATCCAACAATTACTTTCATTTGCTATGTCAGCCCTTGTGTGGGCTAAATGTAAAAAAGTATTAATCCCGTGTAATCCATCGGGTTGCAAAGGTGTGTTCCTATCTTCCATCAAACTTCTCTTTTGCTTATGTCGAACCACATAATCATATATCTGTGTGTTGGCCACCAATGTTGCGTTGTTGGCTTGCATTAACCCGAAATAATGCATGCAACACAGAGTCCCAACCACTAGAGAACTCATTGCTAGGATTAATATCACCATGTTCAAGGAGTATCCGAAGTAGAAGTCCCTTGCTTTCCCTGATCGGTCAGCTTGTCTTGATAAGGTCTTTCCCTGTGTCCCACCTGTATCCATCTGTAAAACATGTGAGCTACCCCTTGTATATGTCCATACCTATAACATAATTATATGTCAATGAAATTTAGCATTATACCGAACTCATAACTAGCAAGCTTCTTCACAGGTTAATAAAAAGAAAAATAATCCCTTAATATTTAACATGATCTGATTATGTGCCTGTTTCTGATCCCTCTATTTCCCGGGGTCCAACTAAATCCCCTGATCATGAGTGTAGTTGTGATACATTATCACTCATGTTGCACTATTATCAGTAGATAATTGTATGTCATATAGGCAAATAAATGTCTCAAGTAGGAATACTACATGTTAAAATGCAATGTGTATCAATGCAAGTGATGTTTAAAATGTAATGGAAATGAATGGAAATCATGACTTTCATTTATCAGCCGCTGAATGTTCTGCTGGGCTGCCGGGTGCAGCCTCATTGTCAGCGGGACCATCCTTCTCAGTCCCATGTGCTTGCTTGCAATGAGAGGCATGAATCCAACTTGGTCTACCTTGGCATTTCACTGCAGTATGTGTTGTCAGCAGGACCTGGTGTGGTCCTGACCATCGCGGTGTTAATGCAGTTTTCCGCTTGAAAATTTTGATGTACACATAATCTCCAGGTTGAAAAGAATGACATTCATTCTCTGCCGGTTCTGGTAAAGCTTCCTTCACCTGGGAATGAAACATCTTCACGATTTTGGTCAATTCAATACAGAAAGAGTACATCAAATCATCCATCTGGTGAATATCCATCTCCCTGATTGTCAAGGGAGGTGAATGAGGCACCCGCATTGGTCTCCCCATCAAGATTTCATGCGGGGATAATCCCGTTCTCCTATTTGGAGTAGCCCTCATTGCAAGGAGTGCAAGTGGAATGGCATCCGGCCATTTCAAGTTGGTTTCTGCACAGATTTTGGCCAACTTGTTCTTTATTACTCCATTATGTCGTTCCACTGCTCCCGCTGATTGGGGGTGATAAGGACAGTGAAGATGAAGATTTATCTGCATTGCCTTACCCAATTCCTTGACGACCCCCGCTGTGAAATGCGTACCCTGATCAGAAGAAATCCTGCACGGAACTCCAAAGCGGCATATGAAGTCCTTCAACAGAATCTTCACAACTGTTTTGGCATCTGCATGTCGACAAGGGTAAGCCTCCACCCACTTCGTAAACATATCGACAATCACTAAAACAAATTCAAATCCAGCGCACTTCTCCATTTGGATAAAATCCATCTGTAAATGTACGAATGGACCTGATGGGGCGGGATGGGCTCCTGGTGTAGTCTTTTCCCCTTTTCCTGGATTGTATGCCTGACATACCTGACATGTAGCACAACATTGCTCTGCCACAGATGTAAATCCAGGTGCATACCACTGTCTTGACACCGATGCACACATTCCTCCTTTCCCTGTATGACTCACTCCATGAGCCAGACGAGCAATCCATGGCAACAATTGGCGGGGAGCAACAACACGCCCCTCGCGAGAAGTCCATAATTTAGATTCCTTGTCAAATGTGCATCCAGTCTGTACCCACAAATCTTTCTCCCGGTCCGCCACCATGTCCTGCATAGCACTGACGTCTTGCAGCGTTGGGGTGTTTTCAGGAATCGTTACAGGTCCCTGTATAATCACTGAGTCTTGCTCCAAATGTGCCGCAAGCTTTGCTGCTTCATCCGCCCTTGCATTTCCCTGCGAGACGTCATCTCTTCCTCGTGTATGGGCCTCACATTTGACGACTGCAATTGCAGATGGTAGAAGGATTGCTTCCAAAAGGCTAGCAATCAACTTCCCGTTTTTAATTTGGCTGCCTGAAGATGTCAAAAAACCTCTCTGTTTCCAGAGAGCACCATAATCATGAACAACCCCATGTGCGTACCTGGAGTCTGTATAAATGATGACTCTCTGGCTTTCCGCTAAACAACAGGCTCTAGTTAATGCATAAAGTTCTGCCTGTTGAGCTGAGTAGGTGTTTGGTAATTTTCCGCTCTCCCATGTCTCAACATCCGTGCATACTGCATATCCCGTCAATAGTGAACCATCCAATGCTCTTGATGATGATCCATCAACATACAGTACCAGATCTGCATCTGGGATGGGAATGTCCTTCAAATCAATGCGAGGCACTAGTGCATGTGCCAATACCTCCGCACAATCATGGGGCTCACCATCATCCTCTGTTGGTAACATAGATGCTGGGTTCAGCGTTGGACAACGCTGAATGGTAAGGTTTGATGGCGTTAATAACCCTAGTTCATATGTTGTAGCCCTTGATGCTGAAAGGTGCTGTGTTCCTGCCTTCAGCAAAACCATCGCCACCGCATGCTCAACAAGAAGAATTAAGGGGCACCCCAGGACTATTGTAGCTGTGGCTTCTACTGCATATGACGCTGCTGCCACTGCTCGCAAGCACAGTGGAAAACCTCGTGCTACTGAATCCAATCTAGTGCTGTGATATGCTACGGGGCGCAGTTTTCCCCCATGTTTTTGAGCCAACACCGATTGGGCATATCCTCCTTTCTCATGTGAATAGAGAAAGAAATTTTTGTCATAATCTGGCAGTCCTAAAGCAGGAGCCGATGCTAAGGCATCTTTCAATGTCATAAAGGCTTGTTCAGCTTCCGGGGTCCATTTCAAAGGATTTGGACTGTTTGGTAAGCTGATGTCCAACAGGGGGCGAGTCAGTACTGCGTAATCAGCAATCCACTGATGGCAAAACCCCGTTGTCCCCAGAAAAGATTTCATCTGCTTGACAGTTTTAGGTTTTGGAAGTGTCCTGATCACTTTTACACGTTCAGGGCACAATCGTCTCGTGTCGCCTTTCAAAATATGTCCTAAATATTTCACCTCTTCCTTACAGAACTGCAACTTATCTCTCGAGGCCTTGTGGCCTTTGTCTGCCAACGCTGTCAGTAGCACAACAGTGTCCTGCTCACATGCTTCCTTTGAAGTCGAGCATATGAGAAGGTCATCAACATATTGTACCATCACTGAACCCCCAGGAAATTCAACATCACTGAGGTCTTCATGTAGAGCACGTGAAAACAAAGTTGGGCTCTCCGTGTACCCTTGTGGTAACACAGTCCAGGTAAACTGTAAATTTTCGTACGTGAATGCGAAAAGATAACGCGAATCCTCATGAATGGGTACACTAAAGAACGCTGAACATAAGTCCACCACAGAATAAAACTTCGTGTTGCATGGAATACTTGACAGTACAGTGATCGGGTTAGGGACCACTGGATAGGCTGGGATGACACAATCATTAATTGCTCGAAGATCTTGAACAAATCTCCAAGTAGTCTTGCCTGGCTTCTTCACAGGTAAAATAGGAGTGTTGCACATGCTCACAGTGCGAACTATAACTCCCTGTTCCACCAATGATCGAATCACTGGTGCAATACCAGCTTTTGCCTCTGGTCTCAATGGATATTGACGCTTTCTAGGCAATGGCTTAGAATCATCTACTGTGATCCTTACAGGTGCAATACTCTTGATTCGTCCCACATCATTTGGATGCGTTGTCCACAAGCATATTGGTATTTGATCGAGTGGGTCCTGGTCACCGTCAGCGTCAGAGCTGAGTAGGTATACCCCAATATCGTCAGTATCATTCGATTCAACAATCATGTTGAAGGTTGTAGAAAGCACCTGCTGTCCGAGCTGCCAACAAAATCCATCTCCATCTAAGTCATAGAGTGGGGCGCTTTGAATTTCTCCCATGTATCCCCTGTTGTTACACTCTTTCAGAGTTGCAATCATTATTCCAACATCTTTTGCTTCGTACCCTTGTGCCACCGCTAAGGTGACGTGTGGGGTTGTTGTTTCGGGTTGATTCCACAGGAGTTGTTGGTCTGGCGTCAAAGACACTGACATCCCAACTCCCTGTCGTCCCACCCACAATGACGTCAGATGTATATCATACTTGGTGTGCAGGTATTTAAAAACCCGCTCTGCATAGGACCCCTCTTCTCCTGTAGCATCATAACATGTTGTACAGTGAAGATCAGTTTGCCATGTCAGAAAGTCCATCAAAAAATTATCTAACCATTCCTGTACTTCGGGCATTTCATCCTTCAGTGTCATAAAACTAACACACAAAAGTTCCGCCATGATTGTATCATCGATATCCCATCGATGTGTTGTTGGTCTTGTCAGGCCATCTAGTACCTTAGAAATAAAGTCGTGGGAGTGTTCTGGCATTTCTAGATACACTCCGTTTTCATTACAGATGACGGTGCAATTCAATTTACACAATAAATCTCTTCCCATCAAATTTACTGGAACGCCAGATGCCACAAGAAAGGCATGTTGTGCAGTCAATGGACCAAATTGGACACGCAATTCTTCCGTGACTGGCGTATGTATGGGAACTCCTGACACTCCAACCACCTTCGTATAGTATTTTGACAATGGTATATCGGGAAAATCTGCTTGTCGTAACGTGGAACGCGTAGCTCCCGTATCGACGAGAAAGGGTGCCTTGCGTCCACCTACTGTCAAATTAACACTTGGTTCCTGTGCAGCCGACCCTGAGATTAAAGGAAGCGCTGCCACTTGGTCATTTTGGTCTAGTCAACAGGGTGTGGCAGACCATTTAGTCTGCTGAGGTCCTCCCTGAATTGGGGCATTCCTCAATAGAACCCTATTTGTTGATGGAGGCGGTGGTAACTGGTAGTATCCCTGTTCTTGGTTGTTCTTCCGAAATTGTCTTTGATATGGGCATCGCCTTATCCAATGTCCCATTTCTCCACAATTGAAACATCGGCGTCTATCATTGGCTGGTCTGTCCACCTGTGCACTTGTATTTCTGGGCTGCATCTCTTGGTTTCTGGGTTGCCACTCCACTCTCTGGTTATTTCCTACTGCATTGTTGCGTTGTTGCCCAGAAAACCTATTGCGTTGATTCGTAGTCATCAGGGCTTGAGTCTGTAGTTGCATCAATTTCTCGGCATTTACAGCACTATTCCTGGCTTGAATCCGCTGATGATGCAAGGCGTAATTCAATATTTCTTGCATTGGCTTGCCTTCCCAAGCAATACATTGTCTTTCCACTTCACTCTTCAATTTGGGCAATAGACCATTAATAAAAAGGGGTTTTAAGGCATTGTCAATTTGTGCCCGGTCTATGCCTGAATATAGTCGGAAAACATCTCGCAATCTGTCCAAATAATCGCTAGCATCTTCGCCTGTTTTCTGCTTGCATGTAACCACTTTGTTCCAATCCGTCACTGGTGGCAATTTTTTTATGGCCTCTATCAAGTTATTGATCTGTGCCGTTCTAGCCTCCGTGGGCATGTCCACCTGTCCATCTTCCGTATTTACCCAGTTGGCCTCACGCATTAAGTTCCTCAAAGTGGTGGTATTAGGAATTAACCATTTTAAAAGTATTTCCATGTCTCTTGCAGTGGGCAACTGAGTTTCCACAATTAACCGCAGTTCCTCCGCAAATTGAAGTGGATCTGTTTTGATTGATGGCATACTACTCTGCAATGCCTTCAATTGATGTACCTGCCATGGTCTATACATCAGATCTGGATGTTGCTGATTTGCCCCTGGAAATTGCCGCTGAGGAAAATTCATAACACCACATTGCTCAAACCCTCCTTGTGAGAGAGTCAACTTTTGATCATTCATTAGCCAATCACATTGATCGTTAGATTGATTGGCATTGATCACACGACCCTTACTCCGTGTATGGTGAAATGGAGAGCATGATAAGGGTATAACAGCTGGTTGCATCGTTTGCCCACTTTGAGTCGGTTCCTGTGCCCCAATTGCACCCTCTTGGGTAGTTACCTCAAATGAGTCACGTCTTTCACCTGTCCTCTGTTGACTAGAACCAATCGCTGCACTCTGTTCTGGTCTTTCGGCAGGTACAGGTACAGGCACTACCTGTGGCTGATATACAATAGTTCTCCGATAAGGTGGAGGAGTTTCGTCTTCCAGTTCATTTGTCTCGTATGATCTGGCTTCTGGATACAATTTGGGTTGGGATTGCTCTCCATTACTGACTTGAAGAGGCATTTGATTTGCTACCTTACACAACCTATGCTGTATCTGTTTCACCTCTTTCTTCAAGCCCCCCATCTTTGCTTTGGTCTCCCTGTCCCTAGATTCAGCGTCCCAGTAATAGAATGGTTGCCAATCCACTTTGAACTTCTGTCGCCCTCTTGCTTCCAATTCTTTTCTGAGTGTTGCCAATACGTTTCTATCAAAAGTGCCCTCCTGTGGAAATCCACTTTTCCGACCTTTCGTCCATTCATACCAGGATTCCACATCTTTAAGTGATTCTGCCCCATATTTCTGATACATGGAGCTGATACAAGCACCTCTTTGACTCAAGTCCAATTGACCTTGTTTAATCTTGCAGAATCCACTTCCCATTTTGCCTGTGTGTGAGTACCTCTTTATACTCACTCAATATATCAAATAACTACAAGGACTACACAGCAGACTACACCTGTATCCACTATCAACTGTGTGTACTGCAAAAATCGCAGAAGTTTGTTCCACCTTATACAAAGTAGCGTTGAATGCGTTGTTGTCTAGCTTATTCCGATAAGCTCCACTCTGTGGTCTTCCAGGAAGTATCTCTCCACCTGTCCACTTGATGACTGCAGGTGATTTCCAGAGAGTCCCCCTGCCCTGTGGCTTTTCCCACACCCCAATCTCACTGATCAGAGTTGCAGATGAGTCTGGATCAGTAAGTCCTGTTAAGGGGGGGTCAAACAAAAATAACCACGTAATATAACAAATAACCACTACACTCACCACCTCGCTCATCGTCCAAGGTTGTCTGCACATCGATGTTTCGCAAATGTCTCAAAGCTTCTTTCTTGAGACCGCACTTTTTATTCATCCATCAATTGACTTGATTAAATTAAATTTAAATTAAAATCAGATCAGATTAAATTAATCAGATCAAAATCAATCAGATCAATCGGATCAGAATCAGAATCAATTCAAATATGCAATCTCAATCAATTCACCAACATTAATCAATAAAATCCTAATAATAATACATAATAAAATATCATAAATGATAATATCAAAATTCAAATATCAAATCATCATTGAATTTATCATTGAAAATATCAAAATATCAAATATCAAAATAGCAAAATTCACATTTATCAGTCTGATAACTCTATATCTATGCCTGTTCGCAATGTAGGCAAAACAGTTCCGTCCGCTGGCGGAGGTATTTGATCATGGACGTCACTTTCGACCCATACCTTCCGTCAATTGACAAATAACCGTTCTGCCTCTGGATCATATCTGACATATTTGTTCAATCCTGTGTGGTCATTATATCACAAATTAAAGCTGAACAACCACTGAAGGCAACTCAACCCTTCATTTGTGAGACAATCAGCGAAAATTGATCCAACAGATATGAGCCAGTCCATTGGGCAATGTCGCACATGTCACGTGCCACATGTCACACGTGTCACATGTCACACATCATGTGATGTGTCACCCACCATGTCGCACTTTGAAAGAGACTCAAAGTTCTTGACAATTAAAATGGTGTAATATTCCTGAAACCTGCACCTGATCTATGTAATACCGGCACCTGATCTCTGTAATACCAGCACCTGATCTCTGTAATACCAGCACATGATCTATGTAATACTGGCACCTGATCCATGTAATACCAGCACCTGATCTATGTAATACCAGCACCTGATCTATGTAATACTGGCACCTGATCCATGTAATACCAGCACCTGATCTATGTCATACCAGCACCTGATCTATGTAATACTGGCACCTGATCCATGTAATACCGGCACCTGATCTCTGTAATACCAGCACCTGATCTCTGTAATACCAGCACCTGATCTATGTAATACTGGCACCTGATCTATGTAATACCAGCACCTGATCGATGTAATACCGGCACCTGATCTCTGTAATACCAGCACCTGATCTCTGTAATACCAGCACCTGATCTCTGTAATACCGGAACCTGATCTCTGTAATACCGGCACCTGATCTATGTAATACGTACCGGCACCATCCACACAATAGACTTCAGTGGTGGTGACCTGCAGAAATCTGTTGTCGGATTGGCGCACACTCAC
The DNA here is from genome assembly GCF_964187855.1 of Myxine glutinosa. Classification (NCBI taxonomy): domain Eukaryota; kingdom Metazoa; phylum Chordata; class Myxini; order Myxiniformes; family Myxinidae; genus Myxine; species Myxine glutinosa. Next base: position 31,981,020 of record NC_136261.1, read on the forward strand.
ACCCCCTGTTAACCAATAAGAATGGACAGGATTCTAACACTTTCTCCAGTTACCATCGTGATCGATGACGAAACTGTAATCGATAGTAATTTATAGATTAAAAATTTGGAAACGCCCTGCGACCCTCCAACAGGTCTGCAGGTGTGTTCCATCTATCTATATCTATATATCTATCTAAATAATTATAAAATTGAAATCTTGCGTGTTTGTATGTAACATTCGATCGGTCCAGGGGCGTGGCTTACCCCTTTGAGAGAGTAGTAATATCCACCATTTTATTAACTCGCATAGCTTTGAGGCCTGTTTTGTAGGCCCGTGGTGTCTTGCTCTCTCTCTCAGTTTTATTTCAAATCAAATTCGATATATCATTTCATTTTTCACAGTCGCTAACATAGTTTTAGACTCGGTTAAAAAAAAACGGGAAGAAAATCCGATGTAAGTTTCCGTTTATAGAACGAAATGAATTCTGAAAGGCTTGTATCTTCAAGGCCATTGAGTCTGTTTCACGCCTTTATCTTCAATCTAAGTCACCATCTGATTTCATTTTTATCGATGGTTTTAGACTCGGTAAAAGAAATAATTGAGAACATTCACGCACACACGGGAAATTGCAGAGATATATTTTTAAAATCGCGCCACGTTGATATACGAAAATACACCGCCTAAAATAACAGGCATACAGTATATATCTTCGTCATTTCATTCAACATTATTACCCGGAAGTAAAATATGTTTCAGGAAATTACCGAGAGATATTTCTTCGATTTTTTAAATTATTTATATGCACATACACTTTAAATAGGTTTATTTGAAATCTTTTATTTTCACAATGTAATTTATTTGTCATTTGATGATCGGCAAAACGATAGCACAAACACAATACTATTTGCAGGAAGAATGTCGTATCAACCCTCCGACGGCGCTACGGACACGGACAACGAATCACACCTCACGTCTATGGACGCGAATAGCAACATCCGCACGAATCAGTCATCAATGATTTTCATTGACGCGCCTGGAGGCACAGGGAAGACGTTTCTTATTAACCTGATTCTCTCTAAAGTGAGAGCGAGTGGAGAAGTTGCCCCTGCGGTGGCCTCATCTGGCATAGCTGCTACCCTCATGCCTGGTGGAAGAACAGCGCACTCAAGGTTCCAAATCCCTCTGACACCGAGGGAAGATGGCGTATGCAACATCGATAAAAATTCCACTATCGCAGACCTCTTTCGAAGTACAAAACTCATCGTGTGGGATGAGTGTCCTATGATCAGGAGAGAGAGTTTCGAGGCTGTGGATCGCACATTGCGTGATGTATGTGACAAAGACGAGCCTTTTGGAGGGATCTTGACGATATGCTGTGGTGATTTCCGTCAACGTGATCGGAGATAAGGGCCGAAATCACGTGTCACAGGTAAGTGATTTAGAACGCTGGAGAGGTGAGCCTTATGGCTTGCTGGCCCAAATAATCTCCCTGATGTCCAGCGTTTGCTTTATTTCTATTCTTATATCTATTCAAACTGACATTGACCCAACGGGTCATGGGTCGTCTAGGGGTAGCATCATCATCATCATTGGCTGAGGGGTAGCATTATTGGCTGAGGCGTAGCATCATTGGCTGAGGGGTAGCATCATTGGCTGAGGGGTAGCATCATTGGCTGAGGGGTAGCAGCATTGGCTGAGGGGTAGCATCATTGGCTGAGGGGTAGCATCATTGGCTGAGGGGTAGCATCATTGGCTGAGGGGTATCATCATTGGCTGAGGTGTAGCATCATTGGCTGAGGGGTCACATCATTGGCTGAGAGGTAGCATCATTGGCTGAGGGGTCACATCATTGGCTGCGGGGTGGCATCATTGGCTGAGGGGTCTTCTCCTCACTGCTCATTACTAAAAACTGCGCTTCTTTGTGAGGATTGATAAATAAAAGCAATTAGAACCAGTAAATTTAGTTTTATATGGCATTTTGCCTCTCTATTAGAAAGTGTGAGAAAATTATATATCTTCGCCATAGGTTGACCTTTGACCCCCACTGTAACCATGGAACCCCTTAATTATATATAATAACATTGACCCAACGGGTCATGGGTCGTCTAGTTGTCAATAAACTTGTCGAGTGCTCGCCTAATTTTAAACGCTCAAGCAAGCACTGCAAATAAACGGTTGAGAAGGAACGGCTGGCTTGGCAAGCGACAGCAAGCTGATTGCTCATGGCAAATACATTATGTTGCAAAGCCTGGTTGTCGTTAAGGGCTCGAAGACGGCGTGGAAACCGCTAAGCCACGCCCCTCGCTCGTGTGAACTGCGTGGAAACCGCCAAGCCACGCCCCTCACTCAGCATGCACTGCGTGGAACCCGCTCAGCCACGCCCCTCGCTCGTGTGGACTGCGTGGAAACCGCTCAGCCACGCCCCTCACTCAGCTTCCACTGCGTGAAACCGCTAAGCCACGCCCCTCGGTCAATTGTGTTTTTAATGAGTCGAAATCGATGAACTAGTGCAACTTATAAACGTCTAATTGCTTCACTGCGAGTTGTGTCGTCCTTTAAAAGGCTCAAATATCATATGAAAACGGAGGTGGTTTGATCGAGAAGAAGGAACGAGGTCGGAATACCTTCAAAGTATTAAATTGCTTATTTAAGTTGTGATTTTAACAGATTTTGAGGCTGTTTGAAGATGATTAAAGGAAAGTTATTCGAATATTCCCTTTTGGAGAATTTCTCAAATAAATCCGGAATGAGGGAAACTCATGTGAGCTCCATGGGACGATGAACGGAGGAAAGGAGACGGTACAGAGCGGGAAAGAAAGCACAAACGTTTGGATGGATCAGAAAGGCATGTCCTCTATGAGGTCCGCCTTTCCGACATATAAAGCGCGCACTTTATCCACTTGATTCGGCTATTGAACGGTCACGACCTCGTTGTCTTTTGTTTTTCAAAGCTCCCATGTGGGACTGTTTGTTTACATGTGAGGTGCGGGAACGGTCTGCCCCTCTCAGGCTCGTGTAGTAGTAGAGACCTGGGAGTATAGACAGGATTTCCCTCATCCTTCCCATGGGACTTACCCCTCCCCCCCTTCCCCTCCTCTACCCCCACCCCCAAAACATTAAAATAAAAACAGAAAAATGAGGTGCTCAGTATCTCTGCACCATGAACCCCACATTGACCTCAGGTTCTCTGCACCATGAACCCCACATTGACCTCAGGTTCTCTGCACCATGAACCCCACATTGACCTCAGCTTCTCGGCACCATGAACCCCACATTGACCTCAGGTTCTCTGCACCATGAACCCCACATTGACCTCAGGTTCTCTGCACCATGAACCCCAAATTGACCTCAGGTTCTCTGCACCATGAACCCCACATTGACCTCAGGTTCTCTGCACCATGAACCCCACATTGACCTCAGGTTCTCTGCACTATGAACCCCACATTGACCTCAGGTTCTCTGCACCATGAACCCCACATTGACCTCAGGTTCTCTGCACCATGAACCCCACATTGACCTCAGGTTCTCGACACCATGAACCCCACATTGACCTCAGGTTCTCTGCACCATGAACCCCACATTGACCTCAGAATCTCTGCACCATGAACCCCACATTGACCTCAGGTTCTCGGCACCATGAACCACACATTGACCTCAGGTTCTCTGCACCATGAATCCCACATTGACCTCAGGGCCTGGGCACCATGAATCCCAAATTGACTGGATCTCGGCACCATGAACCCCACATTGACTGGTTCTCGACACCATGTACCCCACATTGACCTCAGGTTCTCTGCACCATGAACCCCACATTGACTTCAGAATCTCTGCACCATGAACCCCACATTGACCTCAGGTCCTCGGCACCATGAACCCCACATTGACCTCAGGTCCTCGGCACCATGAACCCCACATTGACCTCAGGTCCTCGGCACCATGAACCCCACATTGACCTCAGGTCCTCGGCACCATGAATCCCACATTGACCTCAGAATCTCGGCATCATGAACCCCACATTGACTGGTTCTCGGCACCGGTGAGGATTTTGCTCTCACCTCTATTTGTCTCTGATTAGTTTACAATTAGGATTAAAAAATAAACATCGCGTATTTAAACGTGAGTAAAACGTGAAAAGGAACCCAAGTGCGTGGATTTCTTTCCCTCAGCCATGGCAGATATCGTGGTATTTGCATTGAGTGATGTGATTGGCTGCATCCATTTTCAAATCAGGTTAACAACTTTGGGTAAAAGAGAGAATGCAGAAGAGGTAACAAATAGGGATGAGGAGGGGGAGGGGGGTATTTTGGGTCCTCAGGAACTTTTGGGTATTTTTGGTCCTTGGGGATTTTTGTGTTTACTGGGTCTTTTTGGTCCTTGGGGTCTTTTGTGTCCTCGGGGATTTCTGTGTCATCTGGGTCTTTTAGGTCCTCAAGAGCTTTTGGGTCACCTGGGCCTTTGCGTCGCCAGGGATTTTTGGGTCATCTGGGTCTTTTGGGTCCTCGAGGACTTTTGGGTCATTTTGGTCTTTTGGGTCCTCAGTGACTTTTGGGTCTTCTGGGTATTGTGGGTCTGAAGGATCTTACGGGTATAAAAGCATCTTCAAAGGTCGACGGTGTCTCAGCAGTCTTAAGAGTTAAAAGGTGCATTTCAATAGTAGACCAGACGGATATTCTGAGAAATGTGAATGTTCGGTGCATTTTTGGGTAAAAGTTGGGAACCTCAGTTTTTAACACGAGAGAAATACCCGTGGAGACAGGTGGGAGGCCAGAAGCAAACAGGCAATGCAGATACGGTGAATGCTAAAGCATGAAACCAATAAATTCCACATTCCTGTAGCACCTTCAGTCGCACATCATGGAGAGCAAGTTCGTGAAGGTCTTCCATGAAAAACGCACCAGTTCGCAAGCAAACGGGTCCGTTCACGCACAGAAACATCGATCGTGGGACCGTGGCGAATCTGCATATGGCGATGGCAAAATATCAGAAATTGAAGGCTTTTTATTTCAAACGATTCATATAAACATCCGTTGAATCATATCACACGCAAATCATCAAAATCTAAACAGTATCTTTAGAATTTCAATAAAAGCCACATCACTGTTCATATTGGTAAATATTATTCCATCGTGTTTGAAATCGTGATCGTGAAGGAGCTGGGGCTCCCACGTCGATCGGAAGAATGGACGTGACAAAAAGCTGGAATTCATCCGAGTTGCTTTAATCAAACCAAACACTCAGGCACTCTGAAAAGCCCGTTTATCGGGCAGCAATATATATACATATTGTTGCGGATATGGGATTTGGCCTCCATCCATATCCGCTTGTAAATATTCCCCTATTTACCCAATACTTCCCAACTATCCCCAATCCCCCATTCCCTAGTCCCATTTTCTGTAAACAACACTCTGTAGCCCCGACCTTCCCCTATTTCTCCCATTAAATGTCGCATCCAGGTCCACCACATCTCACGTAGACAACTATAGGACATCTTGCTAGTTATTCTTAGTCTATGTCAGTTAAGGACTCGTTTCCATTAATTCTGACTCTTCGTTGCACCAGAATGTGATTGTATGGCACCGTTAGAAAGTTTAGGACCTCCCAATACCTCCCCGCAGCTCTTCCTCATGGTACAACAACAACAACAACAACAGCGGCGGCGGCGCGGGGAGTGTGCGTCCTCATTCCGGCTTGGTTAGCCGCCATTGAACATGTGCTCCGACGGGGTTACCACGCAGGGGCTCGCTGTCAGCTCCTCGTCAAGGGAAGAGCCGGTAACCCCCCGCACCCAATGGAAGCGGCGGACCGATTCCATCTGGGGCGGAGCTAACGAGCCGAGGGCGTGTCACTCCCCGCTGAGCATGCGCAGAAAGAGGGAGGTGACGTCAGATGCATGCTGGACTGAAAGGAAGAGAGACGCCACCAACCGAGCGCTGCGATACCTCCCCGCATCTCTGGACTGGACCGAGCTGTATCCTGTCCCGGAGCCAAGGTGCACCTTGTGCTATCGACTGCCTGCCCTTCCTTGCCATCAATCCCTGTGTAAGTCAGTCTTGTCCCGTTTGTCTGTGGTCTGTCGGGGATAAGATAAGACTGTGTCTAAGTGCCCATCTTTTCTGTGCTTTACCTCTTACCGTGTAATCTACCCGTTTCTGCATCACCAATATTATATCCTCCTCCGGAGGTCTTGAGAACTGTACCCCTTGTGCCGTTGCATTTATCCCAGCCGTTGTGTCCTTTCCTTCATTGATTTAGCATAGCGCGACTTGGTCAACGTCGAGTGGAATCGGGCGGGATAGGGTTCTAATCGGGGAGTAACTGTGCGGACGCGGTAATACCAAACCGCTCGGTAAACTAACATCTAAAACCGCGTCTGTAACAATTGGTGTCGAGGAGTGAGATCGGACCCGAAGCGCGCTTCACGCGCTCGAAATTGTTAACGGCGAAATTTGATTTTGTTTTACAAAAATAAAAACCCGAATTTTGAAAGTCGCGCTATGGCAGATCAAGACGGCTGGGTTCCGGTAGAGGAGAGTGAGGCAGGGTCGATCCAGGACCAAATTGAGGGACATGAGGAGAGCGAAGCAGTGAGGGTGGCAGGGTCGCAAAATCGCGTCCTCACGCACGAGGTTACGGGCGCGCAAAATGGCACCTCGCACATGGCCACGGCGACCGCGCCCGCGACTGTAGTAGCGCCGCTGGTAGATTTGGACCTTTTTTAAATACAAATGAAGGCCCTTATGGCCCAGAATAGCGAGAAAATGAGGGACGAATTGGGGGGCGACATGGGGGCCAATAGCCAACGGTTAGAACAAAGGATGGGGGCCCAGATCGGAGGGTTAGGGAGTAGAATAGAGGGATTAGACAATACATTAGGGGAAATACAGGAGGGGTTAATGGGGGTAGAAAACAGAATGGCCGTTCAGGAGAATCAAATGGAAGGGATGAAAAAGGGGTTAGAGGGGTTAGAAAACAGTATGGAAGGCAAATTGAGGGACATGAGGGACCAAGCGGAAAGGGAAGTTAAACAAATGGGGCAGCAGATAGAGGGGGTCAGAATGGGGGTAGAAACTAAATTGGATGCTCACAGGGAGGAAATGGAGCAGATGAGGGTGGCATCTGGGCAGGAGATGCAAGTGATGGGAGAAGAGATCAGAAGAGGTGTGAGTGAGGAGGTCGGAGGAGTGCGCGAGGAGGTGAGGCACTGTAAGGAGCGCATGGAGAAGGAGGTGAGAAAGGGGACTGTAAAATTGCAAGGTGGTATAGAGGAGTTGACGCTGGGAGTAGAACAACTGACAGTGGGACAAAAGGAGTTGGGGGACCAGGTAAAGAAGAACACAGCGGTAATAGAGGGTTTAAAATCGACACAGAAGGAGATGAAAAAGGACGTAGGGGTAATTAAAAAAGAGTGTCAGACGGTACATGAGGACCTGACGAGGAAAATGGACAAGGTGGTAGAGGTGATGGAGCTTAAAGAGCGGGAGGTGCGGGAGCACATAGAAAAAAATAAAGTGGAGTTAGAGGAAGAACTTAAAGGGGCGCACGAGAAGATGAAGGAGGTGAAGCAGAAATTAGAAGAAGTGGAAGAAGGGGTGAGCGAAATTAAGAAGCGACGGAGAGAGGATAAGAAAGAGATAAAGGAGGAAGTAAAAGAATTGGTCCAAAGTCTGTGTTCGGATCGTGATGATGTGCTCATTAACCGGATGAGGGATTCGCAGGTGATGGAGGAGAAGCGAAGAGAAAGAGGACCCGGTGTAAGTGGTGACCAATATGGTCGTGCGTATGATGCGCCAGGTGATTTAATAAGCTTGGGGGTCGAGATAGACCCGGATGTTCGTGAGAGGCCAAGAGTGAGGTGTATGGCTGGTCCGGAGGGTATGGAACGAGAGGTGCGAGGTGTGGGTGAGCAAGGTTGTGGTGGTATGGAATGGGTAGTGGGTTGCGGAAGTGTGACCCATGCATCGACACCAACAGGGGTAGTTGTTAGAGGGACAGGGGAGGCACGAGAGCCCCTTGGGGGTAATGTACTGTGGGGGCCCGGCCGGTTCGGCCCCGCGCTGACCCCGCAAGGGGCGACGCACGGGGTCCGGCAGGCGGGCAACGATTCGCATACAAGGTGGTCCCACAAGGTCCCACTCGCGCCGTATGACGGCAAGAGTGATCTACGCGCGTACCTGGCGCAGTTTGACTGTGTGTGTAAGGGCAACGGTTGGGGTGAGGACGAAGGTGGAGTACACCTGGTGGCCGCATTGCACGGCGCGGCGGCGGAGGTGCTGACGGCATTACCAGCGGGTGCTCTCACCCTGCCAGCCCTCCGCGACGCCCTAATTAATCGATTCGGCATTGAACAGCAGAGCGAGCTTGTAAAAGCTCAGCTCGCGCTGTGAAAACGCAAGCCCCAGGAAGCCATCGGGGAACTTGCCCATGACATTCGCCGCGCAGTGGGGATCGCACATGCTAGCATGGCAGCGGATTCCCGGGAAAGCCTGGCGCTGGACCATTTTATCCAGGCCCTCCCGGATATTGAGCTCCTGCAACAGCTCGCCATGTGGCGCCCGCAGACTCTGAGCCAGGCGGCTGACGCTGCGGCCCGTTGGGAAGCAGCGAGACCCCTGGCCCGGGGGAGCGAGCGTCACGCAATGGCGGTCCGCCAGGTGGGACCTCCGATGGAGGGCGGACCCCTTAGGGGGCCCGCCCCCGACGTGAGTCCTGACCTGGCGGGCATGGTCCAGAGGCTGGTGGACCAGCGCCTGGCGGGACCTGGACCATGGCAGGTGGCCCCGGAGGTGGCCCGCGGTGGACCACGAGCGGGTAATCCAATTCGGACCTTCAGGGGGGGGAATTTGGAATTCCGGAGACAAGCACCTTATCAGGTGAGGTGCTATACTTGCAACCGTCTGGGTCACCTGGCGCGGCACTGTCGAGCCACGCGCCGGGATGATCCCCGGCGGTTGAGGTCCTCAACTCCGCCCCGGGGGGAGCGGGTTAGCCGACCCCAGACACCCCCCCCCCCCGCCAGACCCCGGGAAACTAGAAGGTGTCGGGCATGTAGGGCGGTGTTCGGCAGAAGAGGATGGAGGAGAGCCCTCATTGACGCGACAGGTCATTTATTGTGGCCAAATTGGAACCGGTAGCCTGACAATCAGATACAAAATTGCCGGCGTGGGGGTAGACGCCGTAGTGGACACAGGAGCTAGCGCCACGATCATCAGCCCTGTGGTCCTTGATTCGAGCGCAGGTGGCTGGGATAAGATCCAGCGCCTGCAAAATTATAGTTTGCAACTTGCTACCGGGGTAACGGCCCCGATCATAGGGCGTGGTTCTGTGACCGTCAAGTTAGGGTCGGTAAGGAGGGAGATAGATGTTTGGGTGGCGGAGGTGGGCGACCCATGTTTAATAGGGTTGGATTTGTTGACTGCCAGCGGTTGTAAAATCGACTTGTGCCGGGGGATCCTGCAGGTGGGAGTAGAAGAGCTGCCGTTAGGGGGAGTGAGCACGGCCGAGAGAGCGGTGCTGGAGGCTTCCGAGGCCGTGACCATTCCCCCAAGGGCCGAGGCGATAGTGCCGGCCCGGTGGGCAGCTCGCCCAACATGGCAGGAGTCCTGCGGCCTGGTCGAACCGGTGGCAGCGCAGTCCATACCGGGTTTAATCGTGGGCCGCACCCTTGTAAAAACGGACGGACCGGTAGTGGCCGTCCGAGTAATAAATATAAGTACAGAACCACGCACTATAGTAAGGGGCACGAGGGTAGCTGGCTGCACCCCAGTTAAGGAAGTCGCGACAGTGAGGGGCGAGAACGTCCAGCCGAGCCGGCCCCGGGGGGAGCCTTCAATAAGAAGTAGGAATTGGCCCGATCCCATTTGCGAGATGGTAAATCGTAGTAGCGTAGAGTTGGGAGGTACCCAGAGGGAGGCCTTACACAAACTGGTTGGGTCCCATTTGGACCTCTTCTCCCTGTCCACCGAGGATATTGGACGTACGGGCCTGGTGAAACATCAGATCCACACCGGTGAGGCCCGGCCTATTCGTCAGGCCGCCCGACGGCTCCCTTGGAGCAAGAGGGCGGAAGCTGACGAGCAGGTTGAAAAAATGCTCGACGCAGGCGTGATCGAGCCCTCGGGAAGTCCTTGGATGTCACCTGTTGTGCTGGTCAAAAAGAAGGATGGGACCACGCGGTTCTGCGTGGACTATCGCCAGCTAAACAACGTGACACTCAAGGACTCATATCCCCTGCCAAGGATTGATGACACCCTCGATGCCGTTGCGGGCTCAAATTGGTTCTCAACTTTGGACCTCAAGAGTGGGTATTGGCAGGTGGAGATGGATAGGGCAGGGAAGGAGAAAACGGCATTCTCCACAGGTAAGGGACTGTATCAGTTTACTGTGATGCCGTTTGGTTTGTGTAACGCCCCCGCCACCTTTGAAAGATTGATGGAACATGTACTAGGCGGCATGCCATGGTAATCATGCCTGGTGTACCTGGATGACGTCCTAGTACATGCCAAAACGTTCCCCCAGGCAGTAGCTAATTTGGACCAGGTGTTCGGGTGCCTCAGACAGGCAGGGTTGAAGCTGAACCCGAGTAAGTGCACCTTGTTTGCCAAGGAGGTGGCCTATTTAGGCCACGTCATCGGTTGCGAGGGGGTAAAAACGGACCCAGACAAAATTAACGCGGTAGAGGAGTGGCCCGCACCACGTACCATCAAAGAGGTGCGGGGATTTTTGGGACTCTGCTCCTACTACCGGCGCTTTGTGGCGAAATTTGCGGAGTTGGCCCGTCCCCTCCACCGGCTTACGGAGAAGGGGACGCGATTTAATTGGACACGGGAGTGCCATGAGGCCTTCCAAAAATTGAAGGGGTGTCTAACATCCGCACCCCTTCTAGCTTACCCCACTAGCAACGGGGCATTTACCCTGGACACGGATGCGAGCCAGGAAGGATTGGGCGCAGTTTTGTCTCAGACACAGGAGGGCGTGGAGAGAGTGATTGGTTACTATAGTCGGGCCTTAAGTAGGCCCGAGCGAAATTATTGCGTCACTCGCAAAGAGTTATTGGCTATGCTGGCTGCCATGAACCATTTCCACCCGTACTTGTACGGGCGGAAATTTTTGGTTAGAACTGACCATTCCTCCTTGCAATGGCTCCTTCGGTTCAAGGAACCAGAGGGCCAAATTGCAAGGTGGTTGGAAAAGTTGCAGCAGTACGATTTTGATGTGGCCCATAGGGCCGGGAAGGCCCATGGTAATGCGGACGCACTCTCTCGGCGTCCTTGTCTGGGGGAAAACTGCAAATTTTGTGCGAGACACGAGGAGAGGGAACAATTGGGCGATTCGGACCCGACCCTCGTTGTCCGGGCAACCCGGGTGAGAGGGCCAATTTTGCCACTAACCGCAGATGAGGAATTCGGAACTTTGGCTTGGAGCGCGGCCCAGCGGGAGGACCCCGTACTGGGGCCGGTGCACGAATGGGTGAGATTGGGGCAAAGACCTAATGGGGAAGAGGTCACCCCCCTCGGGGCACAGACCAAGGCGTATTGGGCTCAGTGGAAAACCCTGGAATTGAAGGATAACATCTTGTATCGCAAGTGGGTGGAGGTTCCCTCTGATAAAACTTCCTGGCTGGTGGTGGTCCCAAATAAATTTAAGACCGATATATTGCAACAGGTGCATGGTACCCGTCCCGGCGGCCATTTGGGCAGGACAAAGACGACATCGCAGGTACGCCGGAGGTTTTATTGGGTGAATATGGGGCGCGACATACAGGACTGGTGTTGGAGATGCGACGCCTGTACTGCCAAAAAGGGACCAGCACGGAGGATGAGGGCCCCCCTTCAATTACACCAGGTGGGGGCCCCCCTAGAGCGGGTGGCCATGGATATCCTAGGCCCACTACCCCGCACCCGCCTAGGTAATAAGTACATCCTCGTTGTGATGGACTACTTCACCAAGTGGCCGGAGGCCTACGCCCTCCCCAACCAAGAAGCAGGGGTGGTAGCGCAGGCCTTCGTGGAAGGATTTGTGTGCCGGCATGGGATTCCACAGGAGTTGCACACCGACCAGGGACGAAATTTTGAGAGCAAATTACTAAAAGATGTGTGCAGTCTCCTGTCAATTCGGAAAACCAGAACAACGCCTTTAAGACCTCAAACTGACGGGATGGTGGAGAGATTCAACCGAACTCTAATCCAACAACTGGCACTGTTCACCGCCACCCGTCAGGATGACTGGGACGAACATCTCCCTTATTTGCTCATGGCCTACCGAACCAGCCAGCACGGGGCCACCGCATGCAGTCCAGCGTTGCTTATGTATGGGCGGGAGTTACGGGCTCCCGCCGACTTGCTATGCGGTCCCGTGCCAGACACAGTGGTTAACCCGCCGAGGGAGGGGTACGCACGTCACCTAGAGGAAGGCATGGAGCTAGTCCATGCCTTCGCCCGCCGCCAACTCCATCTGGCGGGGGAAAAGATGAAGCGCAGGTACGACCACCGGAGCCAGGGGAGTCAGTACACTCCGGGGATGAAGATTTGGTTCTTCAATCCCCGGAGGAGGAAGGGTAGGTGCCCGAAACTCACCTCTCCCTGGCAAGGCCCGGGGGTCGTCCTGTCGCAAGTCTGTGACGTGGTAGTAAAAATCAAAATGGGGCCACGAGCCCTCCCTCGGATCGTCCACGCCGACCGGATAAGGCCTTACACCGGCGAGCAGGCGCCCCCGTGGATTGCCTCGGCTTTAGATGCCGAGGCGGGACCCAGTACCTCTGAATAAGGGGGGCTTATTAGTGCCAGAGGACTGGGGGATTGATGAGCGATGGGCCCGGTGGGTAAGGGTGGCATCCCACTGCCACCCTTCCCATGGTGGGGCAAATGCGCTATAGCTTATGGGGGTGTATGGCAGTGAAAACTAGCCCGGGTGGGTTAGGTTATATTGTGTGTAGGGACCTAGAAGATGACATTAGGTGACGTTAAGGTTAGATAGTGACTGATACCTGTAGTGGGGACGCAGGTAGTTTAGTGTGGATGATAATGACGAGGGAGCGCAATCGTTTAAAGGGACGACTGGGAAGCGCAAGTTTCAGAGGGGAGTAGTTAGATGAGATGATGCTGTGTGAGAACTGGATAGGTGTGTGGAGCAGTGTGGAGCAGTGTATGAGTAGTGAGTGTTGTGGATCAGCGCGAATGCGCTTGGGGAGAGAAGGGTGCAGGTGGCACCAGGTGTGAGAGCACAGGTGTGCAAGTACAGGTGTGTGGAATATATGGAGCAGAGAATGAGTGGTGTGGAGAGAGTTGGAGTAAGTGGTACGGAGTGGATGGTGCGAAGGTGTGAATGGGGGAAGAGTGGACCCCCATCACGGATACCCGGGGCGGGTAGTGTAAGTGTTAGGTAGAGGGTATAGGTAAATTGTGGTTGGATATTGGCATTTGTGGTGCGGTTGCAGAATGGTATTGTGGATGGGTGCATTAGTGTTGTGGAAATGGCTGGGCGTGTAGCCTGTTAGTGTGTTTAGTTGGTTTGGGCACTCCACCACTGTGAGGATGTCGGCCAGCTGAGGCCGCAGGTGGGCTCTGGGAGCCGTTAGTGTCAGTGGGTGCCTGAGGATCCCGGGTGTGGATCGGGCAGCCCGTGCCAGAGAGGGCACTGAGGGGGTGAGAGTGCGAGAGGGCCTTCCCCAGTTAGTTAGGTTAGGGTGAGGAGCAGGTAAGCTCGGGTGGCAACTACAGTGGTGGAGGTGTGCAGGTGGGTAGACCTGCTGGGAGAGCTACACGTCGCAGCCCAGAAATTGTGCGAGAGCACCGAGTGTTGAATCGGGGGAGTGAGACCCCAAATTGAGAAGCACCGCGGTTTGGGCAATGGGAATTGGTTTTTAGAACCCATAGTGTAAGTTGGCCAATGGATTGGCAGGGAAAGACCCCGGGTAATGTAAAGTTGTTAAAGTCATTTAGGAAATAGTTAGGATTGATGAACCTGTCGCACCATACGCAGCCACTTACCTGAGGTGATGATGATGACTCCACACCTGTGTTTTCTTTTGTCTGTGTTGCAGGAAATGAGAATTGCTGTTGGATTTGTGAGACGCATCACGACGTGGATGAGACATTGGGGTGATTCCATCTCTCCCTCCTTAGGAGGGACTGATGATGAATTGGTGATGGCAAATTTTGATGTTGAGTTGGAGATGGCAAATTTTGATGTTGAGTTGGAAATGGCAAATTTGATTGGTTAGGAGGGAGAGAAGACGAATTTGGTTTATGGGAGGAACGGGGAAGACAGTAGGGACGTTTGTTGATGTGTAAAGTAGATGTTTATGGGTAGTGTTGTGTTTTTTGGATACAGTAAGGGGTAAGGGAGGGGCACTGTAGGTTACCTGGTGGTGGGGGGGGCGTACGGTAGGAACGTACCTGTCTCACCTGGTTCCCATGTGCCCCCAGTGTGCATCACCTTGTATTGCGTGCACTTTTGCGCCCTTACCACCTTACTCACTTGCTTCTTTTTGTCTCCCACCTCCGAGGATCTGGCTTTGGGGCAGAGAGAGATCTTGGAGACGGCGGCAGGGATTTTCGAAGCTCCACACGGTCTCCACGTTTTTCGAAGTTAAGTCTGTTCACAATTGTATTTTGTCGAAACTGTATTTATCTTTCGGTGTGTGAAGTTATTGTGTGCAACTTTGGTTGTTTCTCGGTGTTTATCTTTCATAAATTGATCGTCTGTTTGCCGTGTCGTGTCTTGAGGCCTTGTACAGTGTGCACTGTACAACCTTGAGGCTTTGTTTTTCTCAGCGGTCCGTCTTTTGTGATCCAATAACTTTCGTTCTCTGTATTCCCAGTCTTTTCACCCATAGCCTACTTCCTTGTGTAAATCTCAACTCAAAAAAACAAAAACAAACAAAAAAAAAAACATTTTCCTTCTCTGTTCTCATTCGTTTATTCATTCTTATTCGTTCGTTCGTTCTTCGACCACGTGTTTCTCCCCCATTTCCCCAGATAGTTTTCACTCATTAACCTTCAATGTTTACACTTTCCCCTCAAGTTATGTATTCCGTTGTGGCGGACACAAAAGCCCACTGGCGTGGTGACATCATTCCACGCACCAAGTGGGCGGTGGCCACGCCCGAGGGGTAGGCGTGGCCTCATGATATACCCCGGGCGACCAGCCCGGAACAGTACAGTGTTACAGTGTAGTCTTACAATAAAGACGTTTATATGTTACCGCTTGTCCGCTTCCTCCTTGCTCACAAGCAGCGCGCGTAACGCCGCGCTTTACTGGTGACCCTCGACGTTGGATCTGCCGGAGCGATCCTTCCACACGCGACGCCATCGCCATGGCCGCCTTCGTCAAACTTCCGGAATTTTGGGAGGCTCAGGCCGAAGTCTGGTTCGTCCAGGCCGAAGCCCAATTTCAGCTTCGGCACCTCACCGGCGATGACACGCGCTACTGCCACGTCGTCGCCTCCCTCGGGCCCGGCACGGCCGCTCGAGTTGTGTCCGTCCTTCGCCACCCACCGGACGGCCACAAGTACGAGGCACTCAAGCGGCTACTCCTAGCCACGTTCAGCCTCACGGACGACGCACGGGCCGATCGCCTCCTGGATCTCCCCGAGCTCGGTGAGACGCGCCCGTCGGTCCGAATGGACCATATGCTGTCACTGTTGGGCGACGAAGCCCCCGGTTCGCTATTCCGGGCGCTTTTCCGTCGCCAACTTCCAGCGCAGGTTCGCCTCGCGTTGGCCGGGACCGGGCTAACGGAACCCCGAGCATTGGCGGCCGAGGCGGACAAGTACTTCGCCGCTTCGGACACGCGGGCGAGCGTTGGCGTGGCCGTCACGGCCTTCGACGCTGCTGTTCCACAGCATCATCTTCTACAGCACGCTGAGTTTCAGCAGCATGCTGATACGCACCTCGTGAACGCCGCCACGCCCCGCCCACCGCCGCGGCGAAAACCGCCACCGCGGGGAAACCCGTCGACTCCACCGGCCTGGCGGAGCCAGCCGCGCTCCTCCAGCTCCACCACCTGGTGCTGGTTCCACGCCAAGTTCGGCCACGAAGCTCGGCGGTGTCATCCGCCGTGCTCCTTCAACGGGTCGGGAAACGCCCGGGCCGGCGCTCAATTGTGGCGATGAGCGCCGGCCGTTCGAGCAGCCTGCTGTTCATAACGGACACCTTCTCCGGGCGCCGTTACCTGTGCGACACGGGAGCACAGGTGAGTGTCATTCCCGCCGGCACGTCAGACAAGCACGCCGCGGGTGGGGGCCCCGCGCTGCTTGCCGCGAACGGGACGCCCATCCGTACGTACGGAAAACGCTGCCTCTCTCTGCGGTTTGGAGGGCAGGTTTTCCGATGGACGTTCGTCACCGCCGACGTGCCCATGGCACTGCTTGGCGCGGACTTCCTGTGCGCTAATGGGCTCCTGGTCGACGTCAAGCGCAGACGGCTTGTCCAGGCCGAGACGTTCAGCTCGCTCGCATGTGCGTTGCCCAGCTCAACGAGCGGCTTGCCAAGCGGCTTGCCGAACGATTCGGTTCCGGCCACGTTGGTCTGTACGCTTCCGGCAGCGGACGCATTCACCCGCCTCCTCGCCGGCTTCCCGGCCCTCACGCGGCCCACCTTCTCGGCGGGGGCCGTCAAGCACGGGGTGGCCCATCACATCCCCACCGTCGGGCCACCGGTCTACGCCTGGGCACGCCGCCTCGAGCCGACGAAGCTGGCGGTGGCAAAAGCGGAGTTCGCTACGCTGGAGCGACTCGGCATCGTTCGGCGCTCAGAGAGCGCTTGGGCGTCGCCGCTGCACATCGTGCCGAAGCCCGGCGGGGGATGGCGACCGTGCGGGGACTATCGCCGTCTCAATGACGCCACGACTCCCGACCGCTACCCCGTCCCCCACATTCAGGACTTTTCCGCCCGTTTGGCGGGCAGGTCCTTCTTCTCGAAGGTGGACCTCATACGCGGCTACCATCAGGTCCCCGTCAGGCCGGAGGACGTCCCGAAGACGGCGGTCATCACGCCATTCGGACTCTTCGAGTTCCTGCGCATGCCCTTCGGTCTGAAGAATGCGGCTCAGGCGTTCCAGCGACTGATGGACAGCGTCCTGCGCGACTTGGATTTTGTCTACGTCTACCTGGACGATATCCTCGTCGCCAGCGCGTCCCGCGAAGAGCACCTACGCCACCTCCGCACGCTCTTCGAACGCCTGGGCCAGCATGGCCTGATTGTGAACCCCGCAAAGTGCCGGTTCGGCGCCGCCACAATCGATTTTCTGGGGCACCGTGTCACCAGGCACGGAGCCGTCCCCCTGCCGGCCAAGGTGGAGGCGGTGAAGGGGTTTCCGCGCCCCCGCACGATCAGAGGGCTGCAGGAGTTCCTGGGCATGGTGAACTTTTACCATCGGTTCCTGCCCCGTATCGCCCAGCTCCTGCGCCCCCTGCACGAAGCTCTCCGAGGTAAGCCGGGCAAAGGCGACGTTACCTGGACCGAGCAGATGGACACGGCGTTCACGGGCGCGAAGCTCGCCTTGGCTAACGCCACCATGCTCGCGCACCCGGCGCCCGATGCACCGATCGCCCTCACCACCGATGCCTCGGACTACGCGGTGGGCGCGGTGCACGAGCAATGGGTGCGTGGAGCTTGGCAACCGCTGGCGTTCTTTAGCCGGCAGCTTCGCCCGCCCGAACGCCGTTACAGTACCTTCGACCGCGAGTTGCTCGGACTTCACTTGGCGGTCAGGCACTTCCGCCATCTGCTCGAGGGCCGGGCGTCGACCACAAGCCGCTGATCTTCGCGATGGGCAAGGTCACCGAGCCGTGGTCGGCCCGGCAGCAGCGTCACCTCTCGGCCGTGTCCGAGTACACGACGGACATCCAGCACGTCGCGGGGAAGGACAACCCGGTGGCGGATTGCCTTTCCCGGGCCGTCGCCCACGCAGTCCACCTCGGCATCGACTATGCCCGGATGGCAGCGGACCAGGCCGCTGACCCCGACGTCCAGGCCTTGCGGACCGCCGTCACGGGCCTCCGCGTCACCGAGGTGCCGTTCGACGGCGCGGGCGCGGCCCTCTTGTGCGACGTCTCCCTCGGGCGTCCCCGCCCCATTGTGCCCGCGGGCTGGCAGCGCCAGGTGTTTGACGCCATCCACGGCCTGTCCCACCCGGGCGCGAGGGCCTCCCAAAGGCTGATCGCCGACAAGTTCGTCTGGCATGGCCTCCGGAAGGCCGTCCGCGGCTGGGCCAGGACATGCCTCGCGTGCCAGCGCGCCAAGGTGCACCGGCACACCCAGGCCCCGTTGGCCCCGTTCACGGTGCCGGAACGCCGGTTTGACCACGTCCTCGTGGACCTGGTGGGACCTCTGCCCCCCTCGCGGGGTTTCACCCACGTCCTCACCATGGTGGACCGCACCACCCGGTGGCCGGAGGCCGTGCCGTTGGCGTCCACAACGGCGGCCGATGTCGCGCAGGCTTTCATCGCCACCTGGGTCGCCCGGTTCGGCGCCCCCTCAGACATCTCATCCGACCGCGGCCCCCAGTTCACCTCGGAGCTCTGGGGGGCGGTTGCGCAGGGGCTCGGGGTCCGGCTGCACCGAACCACGGCCTACCACCCCCAGGCTAACGGCCTGTGTGAGCGATTTCACCGCTCATTGAAGGCCGCGCTCCGGGCCACCCTCCGCGACGGCGGCTGGGTCGACAGGCTCCCCTGGGTCCTGCTGGGCCTCCGGACGGCGCCCAAGGAGGACCTGCGCGCATCCGCGGCGGAGTTGGTCTTCGGGCAACCGCTGCGGGTGCCGGGCGAGTTCCTCCCCGACTCCACGGCACCATGGTCCGCGGCACAGCAGCGCTCCGCTCTGCAAGAGACCGCCCAGAGGTTCGCCCCGGTGCCAACGGCATGCCACGGGCACCCACCGACGCACGTCGCCCCGGAGCTTCGCACGGCGGAGTACGTCTTCGTCCGCCACGATGCCCATCGGACACCACTGCGGCCCCCATACGACGGGCCTTTCCGCGTGCTGGAGACCGGGGCGAAGCACTTCACCCTGGACATCGGCGGTACTCCTGACCGCGTTTCGGTAGACCGCCTCAAGCCGGCCCACCTCGATGTGGACCATCCACCGCCAGTGGCCCGACCCCCACGTCGGGGCCGCCCTCCTGCGGGCGGACCCCCGGCACCGCCCAGCCCCGCCGCCACGCCGCCCCCCGGTCCTGCACCCATCCCAGGAGCAGCCAGGGGCATCCCACCTGGCATCCCTGCACCCCGGACGCCGCCGATCGCCAGGGGGCGCTTCGGCCGGGTCATTCGTCTGCCCCGCAAACTGGCCCTCCAGGTGCGCGGGAATTCTGGGGGGGCGCGTGTGGCGGACACAAAAGCCCACTGGCGTGGTGACATCATTCCACGCACCAAGTGGGCGGTGGCCACGCCCGAGGGGTAGGCGTGGCCTCATGATATACCCCGGGCGACCAGCCCGGAACAGTACAGTGTTACAGTGTAGTCTTACAATAAAGACGTTTATATGTTACCGCTTGTCCGCTTCCTCCTTGCTCACAAGCAGCGCGCGTAACGCCGCGCTTTACCGTCATATTTTATAACACCTTTTTCTTCTTCTTCTTTAAAAGGCTGCTTTCGACCTGCTCACCAAATCAATTCATCCCAAAAAAAATATCCATCTCCTATAGTGCCTTTTTTCTACATTCCCTAAACTCTCCTGCACTCCATCCTCCATCCAGCGTCCTTAAACGTATTTTTAACTCGAAGGTCACAAGAAACTCATTTTGCAATAAATGTTCGTTTCCCATAAATCGTACACTTTCAAAAATCCAATCTCACCCCTCCCCTCCAAATCTTCCCCATAACCCCTCCCCTCCAAATCTTCCCCATCACCCCTCCCCTCCAAATCTTCCCCATCACCCATCCCTTTCAAATCTCCCCCCTTGCCCCCTCCCTCCTAAACTACCCCCTCACCCCTCCCCGCCAAGACGCCCCCTCGCCCCTCCCCTCCTAGACTCCTGCCTCACCCCTCCCCTCCAAATCTCCCCCATATCCCATCCCTTTCAAATCCCTCCCCTTGCCCCTTACCTCCCAAACTCCCCCCCCACCCCTCCCCTTCAAATCTCCCCACCCTCATTGCTTCTCAATTTCCCCCCTCTCACTCCCCCTCCTCAAAGCGTCCTCCCCGCTTCTTCCCCCTTCAAACTCTCACCTCCATCTCCCCCAACCTTCTGCCTCGCTCTTCCCCCTCCTCAAATAACACCTCATTGTGGCTCACCCAATCACCATCAAACCTTTTGTCCGCCCCATCCTTCCCTTTCTCCGAGCTATTCTGAAATCTCTGACACACCTTCAACAGCTCTCCCTACCTCTTCCACCTCTTCCACATCTTACCCTACCCCTCCTCCCCCCTGTTCTGTATCTGATGCTCCCCCTTCCTCTTCATTAACGGTATGGACCTCAAACATCCGGGGCCTTCGTTCAAACTTAACTGATCTCTCCATACAGGTTGCTTCTGTCAAACCAGACGTGATCTGCTTAACAGAAACTTTCCTCCTATATGATGTCTCTGATTCCATAGTATCTCTCCCGGGCTACTCCCTCCTCCGGTATGATAGACCTGAGCCTCGTCCTGGAGGCGGGGTTGCTATCTTTATCAAAAACTCTCTTCCTCACTCGCCCTGCACTGCACTCTCTCCACCTCACCCCCAGGAATACCTCTGGCTACGGCTTCCCCTTCGCTCCCACCTCTTGTTCATATGTGTGTTGTACCGTCCACCAAACAGTGATGACTCAATCTACATCTCGCTGTCTGATGATATGGACCAACTTCTATCTACTCATCCCAACTCTCTCTTCCTCATATGTGGTGATTTCAACTGTCATCATGCCAGTTGGCTGGGTGTGGGTACCTCTCTCACCAGCCATGGCTCCTCAGCAAAGGACTTCTGCGACTCACTGGGACTGACACAATCTGTCAATTTCCCGACCCGGATCTCAGTCAACGGAACATCTTCTCTTCTGGACTTGGTTATGACTAACTTCCCTGAAAATGTCTGCTGCTCTTCTTCTGCTCCGATCGGATCATCTGATCATGTCCTTGTTAAAGTGGACATCTCTCTGACCATCCTCAGGGAGCCTGCTCAGCGTCGACGAGTCTGGCATTTCACTCAGGCCAACTGGCACGGTCTTCAAGCAGCCATCAATCATCTGGACTGGTCTCCCATCTCTACCACCTCTGACATCAACTCATCCTGGGAATTCTTCCAAAGTAAATTGCTCTCTCTCATGCACAGATTTATCCCATCTCGTCTTCAGTTGTCATACCCTTCCTCCCGTCCATGGTACACGGAATCTTGTGGTGAGGCTGTTGCCCAGAAACAACTTGCCTTCGTCTCCTGGAAAGCAAATCCAACGGAAGGAAATCTCATTTCCTTTCACAAAGCCCGAAACAAGTGTGTGTCCACCCTCAGGAGAGCCAGGAAACAATATCTCTCCGTTCTCAAGACCGAACTCTCTTATCTGTCTCCCTCTTCCAAATCCTGGTGGCGTCTGGTCAAATCCGTTTCTGGTGTTTGTTCCCCTTCCATCCCCTCCCTTACCTCAAACGGCTACACAGCTGACTCCGCACGTGAAAAAGCTGAATGCCTCAACTCTGTGTTTGCCTCTAAATCTTGTGTCCCAAACCCATCCCTCTCTGTACCCACCATACCCAGTCGTACCCTGCTGCTCCTGGACTCCGTGTCCTTTCCTCCTGACAAGGTGGAAAAGTTTCTGTCAACCCTCGACTCTGATTCTGCAACTGGACCCGACGGCATCAGCCCACGGGTCCTAAAATCCTGCTCTGCTGCTCTATCTCACCCTCTCTCTGTTCTCTTCACCCTCTCTTTTGCTCAAGGTCAACTGCCATCTGCTTGGAAATCAGCCAACATCACCGCTTTGCACAAAAAAGGTGCAAAAACAGATCCTAGCAACTACAGACCAATCAGCCTTCTCCCAATTATCAGCAAAGTCATGGAATCCATCATTGCTTCGGATATGAAATCTTTCCTCTTCTCCAATGGCTTGATCTCTGATCATCAATTTGGTTTCAGACCAGGTCACTCTACTCTGGACATGCTGCTTCTGCTGTCTCAACAATGGATGGAGGTCCTCAATGCCAAACAGGAAATTAGAGCTGTCTCCCTCGACATATCACGTGCCTTCAACACGGTCTGGCACCCCGCTCTGCTCACCAAACTCTCCTCCTTTGGTATCCATGGAAATCTCCACGCATGGCTGGCGGACTTCCTCTCTAGTCGTCGTCAACGTGTGGCCCTGAATGGGTTTCTCTCATCTCCTCTTCCTGTTCAGGCTGGAGTTCCCCAAGGCAGTGTTCTGGGCCCCGTGCTTTTTCTGGTCTTCATCAATGATCTCTCTGACTCTCTCGAAAATCCTCTCTATCTCTTTGCTGATGACTCCACTCTCTGCCGCTCCATTCCTCTTCCCTCAGATCGGCAGTCTGCTGCCTCCTCACTCTCTGAAGACCTGGACAAAATCACAGACTGGTCAAACAAGTGGAACATGTCTTTCAATCCTGACAAATCTCACACTCTTACTATGTCTCTCCGAAAAGATCGACTGGACAACCCTCCCATCTACTTTCTCAACAATCCTCTCCAAGAAGTTCTGTCGCTCAAGATTTTGGGTCTCACTATCTGCCATGATCTTTCTTGGGAAAACCACATTTCCAAGCTGGCCTCCAAAGCCAGTCGCCGACTGGGCATCCTCCGTCGTGCGAAGTCCTTCCTCGGCACACCCGAGCTCCTCACCACATACAAGGCTTTCATCCGCAGCTCAATGGAATACTGTTCTCCCCTATGGGCCGGTGCTCCTGCCTCACACCTAGCTCGGCTTCACGCTGTTGAAACCAAAGCTTTCAGAATTATTGGAATCTCCCGCGATGAAGCTATCTCTGAGGGCCTTTCACTCACTCACCGCAGGCAGGTAGGTGGTCTTTCTGTCTTCTACCGACTCCTCTCCGGCCTTGCACCCCCAGCTCTCTCTGTGCTCTGTCCCCCAAATATTCCTACAGGTCGCACAAGATCTGCCAGCAACCCTCTGATGGTTAAACTGCCGAAATCTCGGCTCTCTGCTCACCTTCACTCTTTCATTCCTCTTTTCTCCCGCCTCTGGAACAAACTCCCTCACTCCCTTCAATCCCACTCCTCCCTCCAGGTCTTTAAAACAGCTGTTCACCACCATCTCTTATCTTCCCCCATCCAAAACCTTGATCTTTTCTACCCCCGCTAATTCACCCCAGATCCACCTTGTTTGAAATTCCAACTTCTTTCCTGGAAGTCCTGGCAGTGTCCATATGTTTTATACCTCTCCCACCGCCCCCTTCCCACGCCCCCCCCCCCAAGCCCTCGCCCTCTCTCAGATCTCTCGATGTCTCCATGTCTCTCGGTCCCTGCTCTCAAATGTTGTGTTTGTGTCCTTCCCCCTCTCTCCCCATCTTGTCTACCGCTCCCTATGTTATATGTTTTATGTGTCGGTTTGTCTTTCTGTGTGATTAATGTTCGCTCTTTCACGAGCCTCGACCTTGTATACAAAAAAAAAAAAAAAAAAAAAAAAGAGAGGAGAGAGAGGTGCTGGCTCTGCAGTTGTGGGCCTGCACTTTCGCTGCTTGCTGCCTGGATCGATACACCATATGGACCGCAATTTTGGTGGCCGCCCACAATGGACCGCAGTTCTTTTGCGGGCAAGCACCACCCGTTGATGGACCTCTGGGTCAACGTGGCACCTATGCCATACAGGTGAACCACTTATAGTTGGCCCCCCTGACGGCCACAATTCAGAAATGGACGCGGTTGGCGCCTTTCTTTATTTTTAAAGAAGCAAGAAGGCCAAGTACACCACATGAAGGCAAGACCAGCGGCAGAACATCGGCCGGCTGCGACACCACCGGTGACTATGAACACTTTATTGGTGCACCGGATGGTGCTGACTGTACATGATGGGGTGGTGCTTTTGGTGCTTGGATGGGGTGCTCTGCACATTATTAAAGGCCATAGGGCCACAGGGCACTCGTGGGTTGGTGTATCGATGCTGGCATGCGTGCTCTCTCTATGCATAACATCTGCATGTGTTCCTCCAAAAACAGGTCCTGGATCGTAGTGTAAATATCAGTGTAGTCTTGTGTAAATAATGCTCCCTACCGGCTGTATGTTTAGTTTGAGGATTCTTTCCGCGATTCGGTTATCCTGTGGGTGTGTTTCTGTGAGGAGAAGGGTGCAACGTCGCAGGGGGACATATTTACTCATTTGTGAACATCTGTAAAACTGTCGCACTCAGGGTTGAGTTAATAGTAGAGGGAACTACATCTGAGTGCCACACTAACGTAGGTAAAAATTTATCGGGTCGGGACGCCCCGAGGTAGAGAAGGGTGCAATGTTGCGGATATGGGATTTGGCCTCCATCCATATCCGCTTGTAAATATTCCCCTATTTCCCCAATACTTCCCAACTATCCCCAATCCCCCATTCCCTAGTCCCATTTTCTGTAAACAACACTCTGTAGCCCCGACCTTCCCCTATTTCCCCCATTAAATGTCGCATCCAGGTCCACCACATCTCACGTAGACAACTATAGGACATCTTGCTAGTTATTCTTAGTCTATGTCAGTTAAGGACTCGTTTCCATTAATTCTGACTCTTCGTTGCACCAGAATGTGATTGTATGGCACCGTTAGAAAGTTTAGGACCTCCCAATACCTCCCCGCAGCTCTTCCTCATGGTACAACAACAACAACAACAACAGTGGCGGCGGCGCGGGGAGTGTGCGTCCTCATTCCGGCTTGGTTAGCCGCCATTGAACATGTGCTCCGACGGGGTTACCACGCAGGGGCTCGCTGTCAGCTCCTCGTCAAGGGCGGAGCCCGGTAACCCCCCGCACCCAATGGAAGCGGCGGACCGATTCCATCTGGGGCGGAGCTAACGAGCCGAGGGCGTGTCACTCCCCGCTGAGCATGCGCAGAAAGAGGGAGGTGACGTCAGATGCGCACTGGACTGAAAGGAAGAGAGACGCCACCAACCGAGCGCTGCGATACCTCCCCGCATCTCTGGACTGGACCGAGCTGTATCCTGTCCCGGAGCCAAGGTGCACCTTGTGCTATCGACTGCCTGCCCTTCCTTGCCATCAATCCCTGTGTAAGTCAGTCTTGTCCCGTTTGTCTGTGGTCTGTCGGGGATAAGATAAGACTGTGTCTAAGTGCCCATCTTTTCTGTGCTTTACCTCTTTCCGTGTAGTCTACCCGTTTCTGCATCACCAATATTATATCCTCCTCCGGAGGTCTTGAGAACTGTACCCCTTGTGTCGTTGCATTTATCCCAGCCGTTGTGTCCTTTCCTTCATTGATTTA
This sequence comes from Myxine glutinosa, assembly GCF_964187855.1. NCBI lineage: Eukaryota > Metazoa > Chordata > Myxini > Myxiniformes > Myxinidae > Myxine > Myxine glutinosa. The sequence continues at coordinate 32,006,363 of NC_136261.1, forward strand.
GCATAGCGCGACTTGGTCAACGTCGAGTGGAATCGGGCGGGATAGGGTTCTAATCGGGGAGTAACTGTGCGGACGCGGTAATACCAAACCGCTCGGTAAACTAACATCTAAAACCGCGTCTGTAACAATATTATCCCGGAGCGTTTGCCCAGGAAAGGCGAGAGGGGGCGTGGCCCAGCGTCCTGGCTGCGGCCTGGCAAGTTGAGGGCGAGCCTGCCCGGGCGTCCTGGACGAGCCCGGCATGGTGATCGCTCCGCGTCCTTGATAGGTGCAAGGCGATCGTGAAAACCCAGCGGTAGCCGCTACACACGTCCCCCCAGAATCGACTTGCACCGGCAGGGTCAATTTGAGGGGGGTCCTGATGACCCGGCCGAAGCGACCCCTGGCGGGTTGTGGGAGGGGGTCCGGTATGGTGGTGGGCGGTCGAGTGGGGGGCACCGTGGACGGGGGGCGGCCTCGCCGCGGCGGAAGGGCCACCCGTGGTGGGTGGTCGACGTCCACATGCGCCAGCTTGAGGCGGTCCACCGCAATCCGGTCTGACCTGCCGCCAATGTCGATGACGAACGACTTGTCATCCCGTCGCAGCACCCGGAAGGGCCCATCGTACAGCGGCCGGTGTGGCCCCTGATGTGCGTCGTGACGCACAAAAACATACTCCACTGTGCGAAGTGCTGGGGGGACGTAGGACTGGGGGTCACCGTGGTGGGATGTTGGCATGGGGGCAAACCGTTGGGCGGCCTCCTGGAGGTCCGAGCGCTGGTGAGCTGCGGACCAGGGACTGGTAGCGTCGGGCACGAATTCGCCCGGGACGCGTAGCGCCTGGCCGTAGACAAGCTCGGCGGTGGATGCCTGGAGGTCCTCCTTGGGGGCCGTGCGGAGGCCCAAAAGGACCCACGGCAGCCGGTCGGCCCAACCGCCGTCTTGAAGGCCGGCCATGAGCGCGGCCTTCATGGAGCGGTGGAATCGCTCGCACAGCCCGTTTGCTTGGGGGTGGTAGGCCGTAGTATGGTGGAGCTTGACCCCCAGGTTGCGGGCGACCGCGCCCCACAGCTCGGAGGTGAACTGTGGTCCGCGGTCTGACGAGATGTCCGCCGGTGCGCCGAAGCGGGCGACCCAGGTGGCGATGAAAGCCTGCGCCACGTCGGCGGTGGTGGTGGAGACGAGGGGAACGGCCTCCGGCCACCTGGTGGTCCTGTCCACAATGGTGAGCAGGTGTGTGAACCCCCATGACGGGGGGAGGGGGCCCACCAGATCCACGTTGACGTGGTCGAAACGTCGTTCGGGCACGGTGAAAGGTGCCAGCGGGGCCTGGGTGTGTCGGTGGACCTTGGCCCGTTGGCAGGCCGTGCAGGTGCTGGTCCAATCGCGGACGTCCCGACGAAGGCCGTGCCAGACGAATCGCGCCGACACCAGCTTCTGGGAAGCTTTCCGGCCCGGGTGGGAAAGGCCGTGGAGGGAGGCGAAGATGCGGCGTTGCCAGGTGACGGGCACGATGGGGCGAGGCTGGCCTTGGGAGACGTCGCAGAGCAGGACAGTGTCCGCGAAGGGGATGTCGGCCAGGCGGAGGCCCGTGTCTGCCGCCCGGAGGGCTTGCACCATGGTGTCGGTGGTTTGGTCCGCCGCCATAAGCGCAAAGTCCACGCCCAGGTGGACCGCGTTCGCGCTGGCCCGGGAAAGACAGTCGGCCACGGCGTTGTTTTTGCCGGCGACGTGCCGGATGTCCATGGTAAACTCCGACACGGCGGAGAGGTGGCGCTGTTGGCGGGCCGACCACGGCTCCGTGACCTTGGCCATGGCGTAAACCAACGGCTTGTGGTCGACGAACGCCGTGAAAGGTCGGCCCTCCAGGAGGTGGCGGAAATGGCGGACGGCCAGGTGTAGACCGAGGAGCTCCCGGTCAAACGTGCTGTATTTGAGCTCGTTCGGCCGGAGCTGCCGGCTGAAAAAAGCGAGTGGTTGCCAAACCCCGTTCACCCATTGCTCATGTACGGCGCCCACCGCGTAGTCGGAGGCATCCGTGGTGAGGGCGATGGGAGCGTTGAGCACCGGGTGAGCGAGCAGTGTTGCGTCGGCGAGGGCCCGCTTTGAGCTTTGGAAGGCCGCATCCATTGCTGCAGACCAGGCGATGTCGTGCTTGGCCGGCTTGCCCCGGAGGGCTTCGTAGAGGGGCCGCATGAGTTGAGCAGCGCGGGGCACGAAACGGTGATAAAAATTCACCATTCCCAGGAATTCCTGCAGGGCCTTTATGGTGCGGGGATGCGGGAACGTGGTGATGGCCTCGACCTTGGTTGGCAGCGGCACGGCCCCGTTCTTGGTGATGTGGTGGCCCAAAAAATAAACGGCCGTCGTGCCGAAGTGGCATTTGGCCGGGTTGACGATGCGGCCGTGCTCGCTGAGGCGCCCGAACAGTGTTCGGAGGTGGAGGAGGTGCTCGGCCCGGGACGTGCTGGCGACGAGGATGTCGTCCAGGTAAACGAAAAGGAACGGCAGGTCACGCAGCACGCCGTCCATCAAGCGCTGGAACGCCTGAGCCACGTTCTTGAGACCAAACGGCATCCGCAAGAATTCGAATAAGCCGAACGGCGTGATGACTGCCGTTTTAGGGACGTCGGCCGCCCTGACAGGTACCTGGTGATATCCCCGTATGAGATCAATTTTCGAAAAAATGACCCGTCCCGCCAGACGGGCGGAGAAGTCTTGGATATGCGGTATCGGGTACCTGTCGGGGGTGGTAGCATCATTGAGACGGCGGTAGTCACCACACGGGCGCCATCCACCCCCCGGCTTTGGCACGATGTGCAGTGGCGAGGCCCACGCGCTATCGGAGCGCCGCACGATGCCGAGGTGCTCCAACGCGTCGAATTCGGCCTTCGCCACGGCGAGCTTGGCTGGGTCGAGGCGGCGGGCCCTGGCGTAGACCGGCGGGCCCGTGGTTGGTATGTGGTGCTCGATCCCATGCCGTACTGCGACGGCCGAAAACGTCGGCCGCGTGAGGGCCGGGAACTCCGTGAGCAGGCGAGCAAACTCGTTCGCCGCCGGGACGGCGCATGCCAGCTCGGTCGGCGCGGAGCTGCTCAATGTGCATACCAGGGAGCTGAAGGTTTCGGCGTTGATTAAATGACGCCGTTGGACGTCCACCAGCAGTCCGTGTGCGCAGAGGAAGTCGGCGCCTAGCAGAGCCATGGGCATGTTTGCGGTTACAAACGTCCTAGCAAAGCATTGGCCGCCGAAGCAGAGGGTAACGTTGCGCGGGCCGAAGGTGCGGATGGTCGATCCGTTGGCCGCAACCAAGGAGGGGCCGCAAACCGCGGACTGCCTGTCCTGGTCAGAGGCGGGTATGGCGCTCAGTTGGGCGCCGATGTCGCACAGGAAGCGCCGTCCGGACGCTTTATCCATGATGAACAGTAAGTTGCCTGTGTGGCCGGCACTCATGGCTGGTAATGAACGCCGGCCCGGCCGTTTCCCGGCCTGCCGAAGGTGCACGGGGGTCAGCATGTCCGGGCCTTCTGTCCGAACCTGGCATGATAGTAACACCACGCTTGGTCAGGTGGAGGCCCCGGTCGTCGTGCTGGAGGTGGTCGGCTCGGTGTAGCGGCCGCCAATTGCGTCGGCAGTTCGGTCGTCGACCGTGCCGGGTGCTCGGGCGCCATGGGTGTTGTGTCGGACGGCGGTGGGTCCCATGTCGCCGCTGCGATGCGCTGACCTGCGGCGGAGATCTTGTCGGCTTCTCTGGCAAGGGCCCGGGGATCTGTGATCGTCGTGCTTGCCAGGGCGAGGCGTACCGGGTTAGGCAGCTGACGGAGGAACAGCTCCCGGAACAGGAATGCCGGAGAGTGCTCGCCGAGCAGTGAAAGCATGTAGTCCATTCGCTCGGAAGGGCGCGTGTCGCCGAGCTCGGGCAGGTCGAGCAGGCGCCGTGCGCGTTCCGCCGATGGGAGGGCGAAAGCGTCGAGGAGAAGCTTCTTAATCGCGCCGTATTTGTCAGCGGCTGGCGGGCTCTCGAGGAGGCTCAGGGCGCGGGCCGTGGTGGCCGAACCGAGCGCTGCTACCACATGGTGGAAGCGGGTGTTGTCGGCCGTGATGCCTCGCAGGGCGAACAGGGAATCCGCCTGTGCGAACCAAACCGCCGCGTGAGCCTCCCAGAAGGTAGGCAGTTTAAGGGCGACTGCCGTGTCCATGTCGGTAGGTCACCAATGAAGGAGCTGGGGCTCCCACGTCGATCGGAAGAATGGACGCGACAAAAAGCTGGAATTCATCCGAGTTGCTTTAATCAAACCAAACACTCAGGCACTCTGAAAAGCCCGTTTATCGGGCAGCAATATATATACATATTATCCCGGAGCGTTTGCCCAGGAAAGGCGAGAGGGGGCGTGGCCCAGCGTCCTGGCTGCGGCCTGGCAAGTTGAGGGCGAGCCTGCCCGGGCGTCCCGACCGAGGCCTGGCAAGTTGAGCGCGGGCCTGCCCGGGCGTCCTGGACGAGCCCGGCATGGTGATCGCTCCGCGTCCTTGATAGGTGCAAGGCGATTGTGAAAACCCAGCGGTAGCTGCTACAATCGATACACTATGATCGTGATGATCGTGATGGTGAATCATGATCGATAATCGTGTTCACAATCGCCATGTCGTATGTACTCCCGATACGTGCACCAAATTCCCGATACGTGTAACTGTACCAAATCAACAGTTAAAAGGATTTTGAGCTGATAGGTGTTACGGCCTTGGCAAGATCGATGGAGACAGCGATCTGTTAGATCTGATCCTCCTTCATGCCGAAGTGCAGATCCTCCTTCATGCAACATCTGATCGATGCAGCTGTGCAGCGATCGGTGCAGTCGTTTGTGCGGCACACAGTGCAGCGATCGGTGCAGCCGTTTGTGTGACACACGGTGCAGCGATCGGTGCAAACGTGGACTCCCACACTGCCACATCCTGCTAATACTTGCTCCCGCATGACGTTTCCACATGACGGATGTTTATATAAATTGTTTAAAAGAAAAAAAGACTTCAATTTCCAATATTTAGCCTTTTCATTTGGGCCTCCCAATTGAAGCCCCGCCCATAGGGCGGGTACCGTTGCTCGATGTAAGAAGACGTCACAATTAACGTCATGCAAACGCGAATGTTTTGCGGGAGTCCAAACCTGAGAATTCTGGAGACTAAAGCTGAAATTGGGAAAACTAAATAGCCTATTTTATTCCTGGGATCCCAGGATTACCCACCGAAAATATATTTGCGATCGGTTCAGCAGTTTTTACGGTACCTTCGAACGGACAGACAAACAGACATTTGGTGAATTATCGTAAGATATTTAGGGTAATAGAGAGATACCCGTGCTACGCACGGGTGGGAGGCCAGAAGCAAACAGGCAATGCAGATATGGCGAATGCTAAAGCATGAAACCAATAAATTCCACATTCCTGTAGCACCTTCAGTCGCACGTCAGACATGGACAGCAAGTTCGTGAAGGACTTCCATGAAAAACGTACCTGTTCGCAAACAAATGGGTATGTTCACGCACAGAAACATCGATCGTAGGTCCGTGGCGAATCTGCATATGGCGATGGCAAAATATCAGAAATTGAAGGTGTTACGGAGTCCTCTCCAATCTCCTGGTCTCGGTAACCTCCGAACCCCGAGATGATCCCCGGCAGAAAAAGTATGTTACCCTGTGTTGAAAATCAATAGTGAAACCACACCAATGATTATAAATGAACAAAATTGTGTTAGAAATCACACACAGGAATAACGGGATAACAGATGGCCATTAAGAGTGCACTCTACATATATCTTATATAAAGTCAAGTGACTCACTGCTCTGCCAGCAAATGAACGGACACTCCTCAATGTCTCTATGTCTTTTCCCAAGGCGAATGGGAATCGCCTCCAGCGGTCGATGGAACGAAATCCAGTCGAAGCCCGAATCTCGCTCTCCGGTCGATATCCGAAGCGTGTACAGTGGGCAAGGGTGCTCTTCCCGCCAAACTGTACAACGGCGCCCTCCAGAGGCGCACCTTCACTGCCCCCTCAGCAAACCGCAACGTAATTGGAGACGAAGCGGTCGCACCCACTCATCCCCGACAGACTGTAGGATGTTGGGGGTGAAGATGACATGAAGCAAACGTTCACAGGTGTCCGAAGCACGGGGTTCAAAATGGCCGACGGCTCTGGCTTGAGCCGATGCGACAAGGCAAGGATTCGTTTAAATCTCAGCGCCCCAAATCTGTCAACGCAGATTTCTCCACTCCAGCGAATATTCTTATCGCCGGATGTACCTTCCAGGAACTCAAAATCCCCTCGCGGCTGTCGGTAAACCTGGCTCGTTATGGAACGCTGACGTCACGCGTCCTCTCCAACTTGGTTCGCACTGCTTCTTCCTCTTCACCTCATTGTCTTCTCCTTCGGTTTCCTGTTTCACTAACAGCTATCCTTTTTAACTTTTGATAACCGTTCGTGAATAATAAACCTTGTGAAACTAATAATAATACATAATATCAGAAACATTTCCAGTGGGTGAAAACCACCCCAGCGGAAGTGACGAATCTGTAACACTTCCCACCCCCCTCAAGAAAGAAAGTTTGAACACAGCGAAAACTTTCTTTGCATGCAAACTTTTTAAAAACAAAAGTAAATTCACAATCCAAATCATCAATTCCCGTGGGCAACAATTATCAACATCTCAAAAATAAAGCAACAAAATTTCACACAACCCACAGAGATTTCCAAAGTTAATTCACTCTGGAAAAAGCATCAGCAACAACATTGTCCCTGCCCTTTACGTGCTCAATTTCCAAGTTGAACTCCTGCAAAGCCAAACTCCATCTTATCCCCCTCTGATTTTACTTTTCGTTTCTTTTGAATGAAGGTTAAGGGGGAGTAATCCAAAATCCCAAGTCAAGCAAAACTACAGCACTTTTCCCGGGAGGCCGAGCTGAAAGCCAGGTTCCATGATGGTTGGTGGTGAAGCCTGGGGGTATTCACTACATGGACGCCTTCAGGAACGCGGAGTTCACGGTTAGTCTGTGCAGGAAATTTCACTACATGGACGCCTTTAGGAACGTGGAGTTCACGGTTAGTCCGTGTAGGAATCTTGGCTCGGCGGCTCCGCAGCATTCAGTGCTTCAACTTCTCCAAACTTCCATAATAATTATGGTGCAAACGCTTGTCACTGAAGTCCCATGAATAGTGGTCTCCTTCTCGGCCACTACTTTGACAATCCTTCCTTCGGGAGCTGCCGTATCTCTGGGAGCCTACATAATAATATCGATTGCGGCCACCACCAAAACTACTACTCCGTGGTCCTCTTCTGTACCTCCCACGAGACCTATGAAATGCCTTCCCTACTGTTATGGTCCGACCCTCCAACTCCTTGCTATTCAGATCCTTTTCTGCATCTCTGGCGTCCTTTGAGTTTTCAAACGTGACAAAGCCAAACCCTCTTGACTTTTGTGTCTCCCTGTCTTTTATCAGCAACACTTCCAAAAGCGGTCCATATTTGCTGAAGGCAGACTCCAGAACATCTTCCTTTGTTTTGAAGTTCAGTCCACCTACAAATAACTTGCTAAATTTGTCGCCATCCCTAACTGGTGTGGTGTTATTTTCCCTCCTGGGCTTTTTAACAACCCTCGGGTTACCATAAACTTGACCACCGGCCAAATCATTCCCGATAACAACAGATACTCCCTCTACAGGAAGAGTGGCTTGTAAACCTACGGTGACCGGTCCTGACACCACATTGGACTCCAACTGGATGGCACGAAGTGGAGCTCTAACACAGCCACCAATACCCTGTAAACGAACACTATCACCAGTTGCTGTCTCCTCTGACAATGGCAAGATGCCTTCAAGCATTAAAGATTGGTGTGCTCCGGTGTCCCTCAATACCCTAACAGGTTTCCGGGTAGTCGGGTCTCCATCCAGTGACACAAACCCCTTTGAAATAAATGGCCGGTAACCCTTTTGAGGGCGATTTCTCACACTTACCATTGCATTCGGAGTTGTACTAGTCGAACTCCACTCCTGATTTTCCTTTCCCAAGGCATAACCGTGGGACATCAAGTGTCCAGGTTGATGGCAAAAAGCGCAAGTAGGCCCGGAGGAGAACCTCGTGGTCTGCCTCGAGCCCCCCGGAGGATAAGTCTGCCTTGGACCTGTTGTCTTCTGATTTCTAGAAGTCATAGTATCAGAGTGGTCCTCATAGTCATCTCGAGGCCGCCCCCCTGAATCTTCGTTCTCCGCACTAGATGTATCATAACCCTCCGTGTGAACTCTAGGCGGGAAGTTAGGTTTATGGAACCTCATCCTGTGTGTTAAGGCATAGTCATCTGCCATGGTAGCCGCCTCATACAACTTTGGTACTTTCCTTTCCTCCAGATGTACTTTAATGTCCTCATGGACACACTGTTGGAATTCCTCCACCAGGATCAATTGTCGCAATAGTTCGAAGTCTTTCCCGACTCCTTTTGAATCACACCACCGATCAAACATGGTTTCTTTCATTCTGGCGAACTCCACATGGGTCTCATTCTCCCTCTTCCTGGCGTTCCGGAATTTTTGCCGGTAAGCTTCAGGGACCAATTCATAGGCTTTGAGAATGGTTTTCTTCACTACCTCATAATCTGCACATTGCTCAATCGGTAAAGCCGAATAAATATCTTGAGATTTACCCACCAGAACACTTTGCACTAATATGGTCCAGGACTCCTCCGGCCATTTTAGCATTTGAGCCACTTTCTCAAAGTGTAAAAAAAACTTGGCTACCTCCTTTTCATTGAAGGGTGCAACCAGCCTCCCATGTCTGCCAACATCGCAGATGTTTTGACGAGTTGTCGAACCAGTCGGCATGGGTGGTACCTCTCCCCGTTCTCTCATTAACTCCAGCTCCTTGACTTTAATTTCCTGCTGACGCGCCAATCACGGTCCTTTAACTCCCTTTCGGCTCTTCTCTCCTCTGCTTCGAGTTCTCTTGCAGCTCTCCTTTCCTCTGCTTTTTTGTCTTCTAACCTTTCCTGGAGTTCTCTTTCCACTCTCCTTTCCTCTGCTTTTTTCTCTTCTAACCTTTCCTGGAGTTCTCTTTCCTGTACTTTTAACCTTTCCTGGAGTTCTCTTTCCACTCTCCTTTCCTCTGTTTTTTTTCTCTTCTAACCTTTCCTGGCTCTTCAATTGCATCTCCGTTTTTTGGAGCTCCACACTTTCTTGTTCTTCTGGTAACCAATCCAAGGCTCCCTCTCTCCATGTTCCTTGTTCCACCATAGATTCTATCACCACTGTCTGCATCTCTGTTTTCTTCATTTTAGCTTGGACCTCCAAGCTAAAATGTTTGCCCAATATGAAGAGTTCCGATTTTAGTAACGCTCGGAACTGTGCCTCACTAGGGGTCGCTGTAAATTTCTCTGCGTCAAACTCCATGGTGACTATCCGTTACACCTGTTAACCTTCACACAATAAATTTCCCAAAAAAACACAAAACAAAATTTGTTTGTTTTTTGAAAAATTTGGGACCAAAATTGGAAAATTTGAGAATGCTAGGGAATTCTATCCCGGACGATTTAAGGAATTTTAGATCCCGGACGAGCCACCAATTTCTGTTATGGAGTCCTCTACAATCTCCTGGTCTCGGTAACCTCCGAACCCCGAGAGGAACCCCGGCAGAAAAATATGTTACCCTGTGTTGAAAACAATAGTGAAACCACACCAATGATTATAATAAATGAACAAAATTGTATTATAAATCACACACAGGAATAACAGGATAACAGATGGCCATTAAGAATGCACTCTACATATATCTTATATAAAGTCAAGTGACTCACTGCTCTGCCAGCAAATGAACGGACACTCCTCAATGTCTCTATGACTTTTCTCAAGGCGAATGGGGGTCGCTCCAGCGGTCGGTGGAACGAAATCCGGTCGAAGCCCGAATCTCGCTCTCCGGTCGATATCCGAAGCGTGTACAGTGGGCAAGGGTGCTCTTCCCGCCAAACTGCGCCCTCCAGAGGCGCACCTTCACTGCTCCCTCAGCAAACCGCAATGTAATTGGAGACAAAGCAGTCGCACCCACTCATCCCCGACAGACGGTAGGATGTTGGGGGTGAAGATGACACAAAGCAAACGTTCACAGGTGTCCGAAGCATGGGGTTCAAAATGGCCAACGGCTCTGGCTTGAGCCGATGCGACGAGGCAAGGATTCGTCAGAATCTCAGCGCCCCAAATCTGTCTACGCAGATTTCTCCACTCCAGCAAATATTCTTATCGCCGGATGTCCCTTCCAGGAACTCAAAATCCCCTCGCGGCTGTCGGTAAACCTGGCTCGTTACGGAGCGCTGACGTCACGCATCCTCTCCAACTTGGTTCGCACTGCTTCTTCCTCTTCACCTCATTGTCTTCTCCTTCGGTTTCCTGTTTCACTTACAGTTATCCTTTTTAACTTTTGATAACCGTTCGTGAATAATAAACCTTGTGAAACTAATAATAATACATAATATCAGAAACATGTCCAGTGGGTGAAAACCACCCCAGCGGAAGTGACGAATCTGTAACAAAGGCCTTTTTTATTTTAAACAATTCATATAAACATCCGTTGAATCATATCACACGCAAATCATCAAAATCTAAACAGTATCTTTAGAATTTCAATAAAAGCCACATCACTGTTCATATCGGTAAATATTATTCCGTCGTGTTTCAAATCGTGATCGATACACTATGATCGTGATGATCGTGATCGTGAATCGTGATCGATAATAGTGTTCACAATCGCTATGTCGTATGTACTCCCGATACGTGTGCAACGGATCCATCAACTGAATGAGGTCACCATCTATGTCCCCAGAGGACAGAGCAGAGGAAAGGAGAGCTGCAAGAGAACTCGAAGCAGAGGAGAGAAGAGCCGAAAGGGAGTTAAAGGACCGTGATTGGCGCGTCAGCAGGAAATTAAAGTCAAGGAGCTGGAGTTAATGAGAGAACGGGGAGAGGTACCACCCATGCCGACTGGTTCGACAACTCGTCAAAACATCTGCGATGTTGGCAGACATGGGAGGCTGGTTGCACCCTTCAATGAAAAGGAGGTAGCCAAGTTTTTTTTACACTTTGAGAAAGTGGCTCAAATGCTAAAATGGCCGGAGGAGTCCTGGACCATATTAGTGCAAAGTGTTCTGGTGGGTAAATCTCAAGATATTTATTCGGCTTTACCGATTGAGCAATGTGCAGATTATGAGGTAGTGAAGAAAACCATTCTCAAAGCCTATGAATTGGTCCCTGAAGCTTACCGGCAAAAATTCCGGAACGCCAGGAAGAGGGAGAATGAGACCCATGTGGAGTTCGCCAGAATGAAAGAAACCATGTTTGATCGGTGGTGTGATTCAAAAGGAGTCGGGAAAGACTTCGAACTATTGCGACAATTGATCCTGGTGGAGGAATTCCAACAGTGTGTCCATGAGGACATTAAAGTACATCTGGAGGAAAGGAAAGTACCAAAGTTGTATGAGGCGGCTACCATGGCAGATGACTATGCCTTAACACACAGGATGAGGTTCCATAAACCTAACTTCCCGCCTAGAGTTCACACGGAGGGTTATGATACATCTGGTGCGGAGAACGAAGATTCAGGGGGGCGGCCTCGAGATGACTATGAGGACCACTCTGATACTATGACTTCTAGAAATCAGAAGACAACAGGTCCAAGGCAGACTTATCCTCCGGGGGGCTCGAGGCAGACCACGAGGTTCTCCTCCGGGCCTACTTGCGCTTTTTGCCATCAACCTGGACACTTGATGTCCCACGGTTATGCCTTGGGAAAGGAAAATCAGGAGTGGAGTTCGACTAGTACAACTCCGAATGCAATGGTAAGTGTGAGAAATCGCCCTCAAAAGGGTTACCGGCCATTTATTTCAAAGGGGTTTGTGTCACTGGATGGAGACCCGACTACCCGGAAACCTGTTAGGGTATTGAGGGACACCGGAGCACACCAATCTTTAATGCTTGAAGGCATCTTGCCATTGTCAGAGGAGACAGCAACTGGTGATAGTGTTCGTTTACAGGGTATTGGTGGCTGTGTTAGAGCTCCACTTCGTGCCATCCAGTTGGAGTCCAATGTGGTGTCAGGACCGGTCACCGTAGGTTTACAAGCCACTCTTCCTGTAGAGGGAGTATCTGTTGTTATCGGGAATGATTTGGCCGGTGGTCAAGTTTATGGTAACCCGAGGGTTGTTAAAAAGCCCAGGAGGGAAAATAACACCACACCAGTTAGGGATGGCAACAAATTTAGCAAGTTATTTGTAGGTGGACTGAACTTCAAAACAAAGGAAGATGTTCTGGAGTCTGCCTTCAGCAAATATGGACCGCTTTTGAAAGTGTTGCTGATAAAAGACAGGGAGACACAAAAGTCAAGGGGGTTTGGCTTTGTCACGTTTGAAAACTCAAAGGACGCCAGAGATGCAGAAAAGGATCTGAATAGCAAGGAGTTGGAGGGTCGGACCATAACAGTAGGGAAGGCATTTCATAGGTCTCGTGGGAGGTACAGAAGAGGACCACGGAGTAGTAGTTTTGGTGGTGGCCGCAATCGATATTATTATGTAGGCTCCCAGAGATACGGCAGCTCCCGGAGGAAGGATTGTCAAAGTAGTGGCCGAGAAGGAGACCACTATTCATGGGACTTCAGTGACAAGCGTTTGCACCATAATTATTATGGAAGTTTGGAGAAGTTGAAGCACTGAATGCTGCGGAGCCGCCGAGCCAAGATTCCTACACGGACTAACCGTGAACTCCACGTTCCTAAAGGCGTCCATGTAGTGAACTTTCCTGCACAGACTAACCGTGAACTCCGCGTTCCTGAAGGCGTCCATGTAGTGAATACCCCCAGGCTTCACCACCAACCATCATGGAACCTGGCTTTCAGCTCGGCCTCCCGGGAAAAGTGCTGTAGTTTTGCTTGACTTGGGATTTTGGATTACTCCCCCTTAACCTTCATTCAAAAGAAACGAAAAGTAAAATCAGAGGGGGATAAGATGGAGTTTGGCTTTGCAGGAGTTCAACTTGGAAATTGAGCACGTAAAGGGCAGGGACAATGTTGTTGCTGATGCTTTTTCCAGAGTGAATTAACTTTGGAAATCTCTGTGGGTTGTGTGAAATTTTGTTGCTTTATTTTTGAGATGTAGATAATTGTTGCCCACGGGAATTGATGATTTGGATTGTGAATTTACTTTTGTTTTTAAAAAGTTTGCATGCAAAGAAAGTTTTCGCTGTGTTCAAACTTTCTTTCTTGAGGGGGGTGGGAAGTGTTACAGATTCGTCACTTCCGCTGGGGTGGTTTTCACCCACTGGACATGTTTCTGATATTATGTATTATTATTAGTTTCACAAGGTTTATTATTCACGAACGGTTATCAAAAGTTAAAAAGGATAGCTGTAAGTGAAACAGGAAACCGAAGGAGAAGACAATGAGGTGAAGAGGAAGAAGCAGTGCGAACCAAGTTGGAGAGGACGCGTGACGTCAGCGTTCCATAACGAGCCAGGTTTACCGACAGCCGCGAGGGGATTTTGAGTTCCTGGAAGGTACATCCGGCGATAAGAATATTCGCTGGAGTGGAGAAATCTGCGTTGACAGATTTGGGGCGCTGAGATTTAAACGAATCCTTGCCTTGTCGCATCGGCTCAAGCCAGAGCCGTCGGCCATTTTGAACCCCGTGCTTCGGACACCTGTGAACGTTTGCTTCATGTCATCTTCACCCCCAACATCCTACAGTCTGTCGGGGATGAGTGGGTGCGACCACTTCGTCTCCAATTACGTTGCGGTTTGCTGAGGGGGCGGTGAAGGTGCGCCTCTGGAGGGCGCCGTTGTACAGTTTGGCGGGAAGAGCACCCTTGCCCACTGTACACGCTTCGGATATCGACCGGAGAGCGAGATTCAGGCTTCGACTGGATTTCGTTCCATCGACCGCTGGAGGCGATTCCCATTCGCCTTGGGAAAAGACATAGAGACATTGAGGAGTGTCCGTTCATTTGCTGGCAGAGCAGTGAGTCACTTGACTTTATATAAGATATATGTAGAGTGCACTCTTAATGGCCATCTGTTATCCCGTTATTCCTGTGTGTGATTTCTAACACAATTTTGTTCATTTATAATCATTGGTGTGGTTTCACTATTGATTTTCAACACAGGGTAACATACTTTTTCTGCCGGGGATCATCTCGGGGTTCGGAGGTTACCGAGACCAGGAGATTGGAGAGGACTCCGTAACACCTTCAATTTCTGATATTTTGCCATCGCCATATGCAGATTCGCCACGGACCTACGATCGATGTTTCTGTGCGTGAACATACCCATTTGTTTGCGAACAGGTACGTTTTTCATGGAAGTCCTTCACGAACTTGCTGTCCATGTCTGACGTGCGACTGAAGGTGCTACAGGAATGTGGAATTTATTGGTTTCATGCTTTAGCATTCGCCATATCTGCATTGCCTGTTTGCTTCTGGCCTCCCACCCGTGCGTAGCACGGGTATCTCTCTATTACCCTAAATATCTTACGATAATTCACCAAATGTCTGTTTGTCTGTCCGTTCGAAGGTACCGTAAAAACTGCTGAACCGATCGCAAATATATTTTCGGTGGGTAATCCTGGGATCCCAGGAATAAAATAGGCTATTTAGTTTTCCCAATTTCAGCTTTAGTCTCCAGAATTCTCAGGTTTGGACTCCCGCAAAACATTCGCGTTTGCATGACGTTAATTGTGACGTCTTCTTACATCGAGCAACGGTACCCGCCCTATGGGCGGGGCTTCAATTGGGAGGCCCAAATGAAAAGGCTAAATATTGGAAATTGAAGTCTTTTTTTCTTTTAAACAATTTATATAAACATCCGTCATGTGGAAACGTCATGCGGGAGCAATAGTCTAGTAGGAAGACTAGGTCCCCCTGCACCCCCCGGAGATATACTTCTAATCAGTGTTTCTAGATTGGAAAAAATGTGTAGAAAATGACTAGCTATGGCCCCAAGCTGAAAAAATGTCCCACATACCATTTTTATGCAAATTACTGCTGCCATTATCAAAAAAACGATTTTTGACATATCTCAGCCAATATTGCAGATAATTGAAAAAATAAGGTGTCTAGACTCATGTTTTGACGGGTGTAGATCATGATAGAACTATTCATAACAAGATCACCTGTGTCTATGGTTTGCTAGTATGCTAATTAGTGCTTTATTTACAAAATAATCACAGTTTTACGAAATAATAGACTCATATTAAGGTCCGTCTACACAGACGTTAACACAAAGTTTTATTTTTCTAAATATTACAACTGTCAAAATAGTCCTAGCACTCAATGTGACCACTCTTCTCTTGCTTGTTTTAGATAAACATCATTAGCATTAGTGATTCTACACTGAGTCAGTCATCATCATTTTCATCGAAATCGTCAGAGTCAAACTCTTCTTCTCCTTCCTCTTCCTCCTCCTCTTCGTGCTCTCCTGTGTTCAGAAGATCCACCAGTGAGGTTGGTAGGATGGGACCACTGGACCACATTGGTTTCAACAGTCCTTCATCAGTCCTTATCCATCCTTGCTCCTCATAAGGTTTTGGCTTTTCGATGATAGGTTGATCGGCTCTTTTGTACAATGCTACGCGGTGGTTCACACGCTGGATGTGCGGCTTCAGGGCAGACTGGCATGGAGGAAGGCGAGCCAGATCAACCTTGGACTTGGATGTGAGGGTCTTGTCCTCTCCCACCATTTTTCGTAGCAGCTTGGCACGGACAATGTCCACTGATGACTCGCGACTCTGGCCGTACATCACACAGGTGAATTTTTCTAACTGCCTCTCCACCTCAGGGTTGGCATCCCAGTTGTCACCCAGTTCACCGAATGCCCTGTGAAACCTGGGATTCTTCTCCAGCTTTTTCAAGGGCCCGACTTTTCCCTTCCCTTTGAAGGCACTGGTGCAGTCTTCTCCGCTGAACACATAGTACCCCAGGAGAGTGGCACAGTAGTCCTCTCCCAGGGATTCTGCCAGCTCAGAGACGTTGACAAGTTGGCGATGCTTCCCTGACCCTGTATCCAGGTACACCGTCAGCTTGATGTTGTGGGCATGGTGGAGCAGGATCAGGAGGATGTCTGTGTCCGGTGTTCTGACTACAGCGTTCTTGTATCCGATGGTAGCAGCATGATGGAGGTACAGAACCACCCTGGTATCAGTCTCTTCCTGGTTGCTGTAGATCGTGGGGAGTTCACGTACCTCGACCTGAAACACAAAAAGGCACCGCATTTCAATCACCAGTCACTGCCAGTTTCAGATCTAGACAAACATCACAGGTAATCACCTTTTTTTCAGGAAAAATTACAAATTGAATCGCCATTCACGAAGGGCTTTCAATTTTACCTTGCCATTCGTTGAGGCAAGTTGGTGGGCCTTCCCCTCCACGATCAGCACAGCCATCTCTGTTCTCTCCAGCCTGGTAGCTGCCTCTTGTCCACTCCACACTTTCAGAAGAAGCTGGCACATCTGCTTTTTGTTGTCGTCATTTGCAAGGAACATTTTGAAGTCATATGGCTTCCTGGTTGCTGGTCCAGCCAGAATGATCTTCTCTGAGCTGCCCCGCCTCAGCCTTTCCTGCGCTTTGATTGACTCAGGATGGTAACTGTCAGTGGAGAACAGAAAGTGCTGCTTGGCCACCATCTGATCAAGCACCTGCAAGCATATCTCACCACATGTTGGGGGAAGGTTGGCAAGGGTATGCAGCAGCGCCATTCCATCCTGGATGAACAGGGCATCCTTGGGGTATTGCAGATCTTGTGGTGTGGTGTCCTCTAAAAGGTAGTGCAGAATGGAGGCTTTGTTGGTTTTGCAGAAGAACCCATCTGGTGTCCCAAGGCTAGGAGGCACTGGCATCAGGAAGTACTTCATGAGTTCTCCCAGGTCTAATGGCTCATCTTGACTCTGAGACTTGACAAGGAGCAGGAATGCAAGGTTGCTTTGCTCCTGATACTGGATGACCTGGAATGATAAATGGTGATTGGTTGATATGTACTACAGGAAGGACTACAGGTGAAAATTATTCATGTGCTATAAATTGGCATATTTACAATCTTTACATTGTTCATTGATGTGCACTGTCTTTAATAAACAAATTTGGAGTTCAATCTTGTATCTCAATATAGCATGTACAGGACGCCATTTAAAAATACAACATAAAATACAAAAGCACTTGGGTATTGGATTACATCCTTACCTTGCCCTGTGAGGATGTTAGTGTGATCTTCTTGTTACTAGCCTCCATGGTCTTGAGTTTCTTTCTCTTGATTGGGTTGAAGAAGCTCTCAGGTTCTCCGCTTTCCAGGCGCCTGATGAAGTCAGCTTTCGCAGCTTTCCCCACAGCTTCTGCTTGTAACACATCCATCTCAACATCCATGGGGACGGGAGCACCAGAGGCCAGGCAGTAGAGTTTGTCCTTATCAATGATGGTGAACGGATTGGTGAAGTTCTTGATAGTAGTTAGGGTTCGCTGAACGGCCTCCTCGCCTTTTCTGATCTCTGCCTTCTCTAGTTCACGATGTCTCCCTGCTCTTGGGCAGTCTGGGTCATCGATGAGATCCACCATCTCAAGGGTCTTTTCATAGAACTGTGCCCGTGCTGTGGTTGTTCGGCACCATCTCTGGTATGCCCCAAACTGACTGTACAGGCCAGCAAAGCCACCTGAAAAGTGAACATATTTTAATTGCATAACCCAATCATTAAAAGGGAAATGTTTTGTAAGAGCAGTTTACATCATATAAAGCTGGTTTCTACAGTTTCAAATGTATAATGTACTGAAAGAAAATGATGTACCTGATGATTTAGCAAAGCGCATGAACGTTTCTTCCATTGTCTTGTCGACAGCACTGAGTGCCCCTGGTATCATCGAGCGAGCCACTGCGATTGCACCCATAGTAAGCAGGTCCTTGGCCCCTGGGTGCGTGCTTTCCAGATTTGTCAGGTGGACTTCCAGCCAAGTCAGATATCTGTAAAGTACAGAGAGGGAAATACTGTAGACATTTATTGGAATAGCTCCTCTCATAATACATGAACCCAAGTATCAATTAAAATCTACTCAGTGATGGTTATACATTTTACCATGTATGCTACACAAACCTGGAGTAGTTGTGTCCGTCAAAGGCGAAGAAGATATCTGCCATCTCTCCGTTACACTTGTGAAACAGCTGGAGGTTGTTGGTCTTCACAGAGTGGAGGAGCATGAAGACAAGATGGCAGTGGGTAATGAACGACATCCAGAAGGCAGCTGTCTTCCCCAGGTGGCCCTTGCGCACCTTTTCCTCAAAGGCATGGTACTTTTTGATGAGGAGTAGAGTTGAGGGGTCTTTGAGGGCTTCATCGAGGTGCTCTCGGTTGCAAGACTGGGTCATTCTGAGAAGCACAGCAGGGTCAGAGATCATGATGTTCTCCTCCTCAGTGAATCTCTCCATCAACAGCCTCTCCATTGCCTCACACACTGTTTTGAGGCAAAAGAGGGACTTTGCGTAGGCCTTTCCACTGAGAACACCTTTGAGAGATCCACTTGTTACTAGTTGTGCCTCAAAGAGAATCTCTGCATATCCAGAACCACGCATCTTGTGTCCAGTGAGCATCCCGATGTAGTTCATGGATGTGTGGAAGGGTCCAATCGTTACTACATGACTAGCAAATTCATTTGGCCAGCGCCAGATGATGGGAAGGGCTTTCATGCAGACACCCAGATCAAATGTATTCAGGACCCATCTCTGACCCACCTCAGCAGTTGCTGCCTCGGAACGCTTCAGTAGCTCACGAACAACTGCGTTGTCTGTGATCGGTTGGTGGATAGGCGTGCAGTAGTCGACTGTTGATTTGCTGGGTGGGGGAGAACCAGTTGCAGAGGTGAAACCCCCTAGCCCAGGCACAGGCTGCAGGCCACAGCTTCCGATGTATCTGATGAAGAGCCAGATGTAGTACTCTTGCATCGTAGTGGCATAGACTGTGTCATTCTCTGCTGGCGGTGTGAATGATGAGCCTTCAGGGAACTTCGGGCCAACGCGAGTAAAGTGCAAGGGTGGGAGAGTTTTTGGTGTGTCGACCTTCAGGCTACGCTGTTGTGACCTATTGATGGTAGGTAGCATTCGGTCCTTGCTGCTCTCGAACCCGGGCTTGACCTCCTGCACCATGATTCCTCCAGCACTGTTTACAATGTTGCTGCCGTGCACACTGGTAGTGGTTTTATTCAAGTTGTCCCACTCACAGTGGAATACAAGGTTGCCCTCTCCTGTCACAATTTGTGGTGTACGATAAGTTGAGACTTCATCCAGGACCTTGGCGAGAGCAGTTTCCAACTCCAAGGCGAAATCGTAGCTCTCAGAGTGTCCAAGCCTGTGTAGTATTGTGGTGAGCTGTTTGCTTCGGAACAGGTGCCTTACAGTCACACAGAGGAGAATGTGCTTTGGTAACTTCCATTTTCCATCTGACACTGCACGGCACAGATCTTGTCCAATGGAGAAGACCAGACGCTTCACCTTTTCTGTCTCGATGCCCTCCTTGCCAGTCATTAGCACGCTGAGAAAGCGGACAAGGTCTGGAGGTAGGATGTCTTCAGGATTGAGCTCCATGTCTTCAGCTGTTGGTGGCCATGGTTGGTCTTTACACTCTCTGAAAGCCTGTAGAATACCCTGGCGAAGTTGGAGGGCAACATTTTGGTTCTTGTTTGTGCTTCCGAGTGTGAATGCTCGTGCGAGAGCATTGGAAACTGTTATGTTTGAGCTGTGCACAAGCCAGAAAGAAATGACATCACATTTGTCATGATCAACCTTCGTGAAGTGGATATGCTCCTTGATTGGGTCATTCTGTAGGCGTTTCAGTAGTTTCTCTGACCGATAATTTGAGTTCTCATATCCATTCAGTTTCAGTTCCTCGACATAGAGCAAGCGCAAGGAAGAAAGCTGTAGAACTTTATTCTGCTGGATGACCTGGGTTTGAATGTGTTCCAGTACTGAGTTGAATGCCTTTTCATGGGCGGCTGACATGCAAGCCTGCTCCTTTGGTGCTTCGGCTCTGTGAATCGCACGCTCATAGTTGTAGAATGCTGTGCGGAAAGCTTTAAAACATGACGGATGGTGTTTGGCCTCACATGCAAAGAGGTCTTTGTTTTTCACCTTTCGATGGAGTCGATAGAGACCCATTTTCTCAGCCCGTGTTTCGATTTGCTCCCATGCATTTTCTTTGTTTTTAAAGGATGGGAAGGTTGTAGGCCTCTCAGTATTGCGATGAGCATCTTTGGTCTCAACTTTCTCACAAAATATACACTCTGGCGGGAAGATGGGTTCAGCAGAACCTCCTGGTTTACGAGGAGAGTGATGCCATGATGAGGTTGATGGCCCTGGTTCTGTATCATCTCCCAGACGATGAAAGTGGCGGACAAAGTGCTTATAACACTTGCTGTGATATCCTACTCTTTCTAGGTCATCAGGAAGAGTTGCCGGGATCTGATCACATACTGATTGCATACGACATGGGGAGTCATGCGGTTGGTTGAGACGTCTATCCCGGATCTTTTGAAGCAGTTGCAGTTTTTCTGAAGCAGATCCTTTAATTTTACGGAGGGGCGTGAAATCCCCATGATCAGACATGGATGGTACATGAAGGATGCATGTAGGAGGAGAGCTTTGGGCTGCAGGTTCTACACTCCGTTTTCTTTTGGGCATGCTTGCTGTCGATGTCTACCATCACTGTTAAATGACAAATAAGAAATCACGAATGATGTTAAAAGTGCCTGTGAAAGGAGGCTCTGAGTTTTCAGTGAGGTAACAGAGGTTCTGAGTCATGTTCTACACTAGGGTACTTTTTAGCTGACTAAACCATGTTTAGTGGCATCAAAAGTGCTAATAGCTAAAACATCTAAATTCTTCCACACTAACGTTAGCTATCTAGGCCAATGAAACATTGTGCTAAGTTACTGTAGCTAGCTCAGCTGTCGTGCCTCTTTCTGGTTCAATTCATATACAGAAGTCAACAGATATGTCTCATGTTTGGCATTAACAAAAGTTTAAGTTACACCGACATTAGGAACATACTGTACATAGATGAGGCTAGCTTTAACGTTAGCTAACATGGTGCTAGCTGGCTCAGCTGTTATTCTGCCTGTTTATGATTTCATGCAGAAACTGAAGTCAAGAGTGTGAGTAACATTATAGTTAGCATCTTACCTGGCTAGATTGGAGGATGAATACCAAGAACAACACACAGATGGAATGGAAGACTGAACTTTCAACTGAGGTATTCAATAACATCAACGTTACCAATTGATACGAGCGCGCGACATTACCAATTGATACGAGCGCGCGAGCGCGCATGTTACATGGATGGAAATGTAAAATGGCAGCTATAGCAGCACTAATTTGGATCTCTAGTCTGTCATTTCTGCACTGTGATTGGATAACATAAAAAAATATGTTTGGGAGTTAACAGCAGGAGTTGGTAGATTTTACGTGGGCTGGGTGAGAAACCTTTAAATAAGCAAGTGAAAATCTCTCGCAATACAAAGTCAATGGTGGGAAGAAAAGTTGAGTGGTACCAATGTTACTGCCAATGTCCCGCCCCTATGCAAGACTCAGGAGCATCTTGTTGACATTTAACCTTGAAAATACCTGGGTTTAGACCCCTTATGTACCATGTTAAGTTATCTGCAGTATTAACGTATCCTTATCATTTGTAAAACTGATTATTTTGTAATTACAGCATTAATATGCATACTAGTATACCATAGACACATGTAATCATGTTATGAATAGTTCTATCATGATCTATGCCCTTCAAAACATGGGTCTAGACACCTTCATTTTTCAATTATCTGCAATATTGGCTGAGATATGTCAAAAATCGTTTTTTTGATAATGGCAACAGTAATTTGCATAAAAATGGTATGTGGGACATGTTTTCAGCTTGGGGCCATAGCTAGTCATTTTCTACACATTATTTCCAATCTAGAAACACTGATTAGAAGTATATCTCCAGGGGGTGCAGGGGGACCTAATCTTCCTACTAGACTACAAGTATTAGCAGGATGTGGCAGTGTGGGAGTCCACGTTTGCACCGATCGCTGCACCGTGTGTCACACAAACGGCTGCACCGATCGCTGCACTGTGTGCCGCACAAACGACTGCACCGATCGCTGCACAGCTGCATCGATCAGATGTTGCATGAAGGAGGATCTGCACTTCGGCATGAAGGAGGATCAGATCTAACAGATCGCTGTCTCCATCGATCTTGCCAAGGCCGTAACACCTATCGGCTCAAAATCCTTTTAACTGTTGATTTGGTACAGTTACACGTATCGGGAATTTGGTGCACGTATCGGGAGTACATACGACATGGCGATTGTGAACACGATTATCGATCATGATTCACCATCACGATCATCACGATCATAGTGTATCGATTGTAGCAGCTACCGCTGGGTTTTCACAATCGCCTTGCACCTATCAAGGACGCGGAGCGATCACCATGCCGGGCTTGTCCAGGACGCCCGGGCAGGCCCGCGCTCAACTTGCCAGGCCTCGGTCGGGACGCCCGGGCAGGCTCGCCCTCAACTTGCCAGGCCGCAGCCAGGACGCTGGGCCACGCCCCCTCTCGCCTTTCCTGGGCAAACGCTCCGGGATAATATGTATATATATTGCTGCCCGATAAACGGGCTTTTCAGAGTGCCTGAGTGTTTGGTTTGATTAAAGCAACTCGGATGAATTCCAGCTTTTTGTCGCGTCCATTCTTCCGATCGACGTGGGAGCCCCAGCTCCTTCATTGGTGACCTACCGACATGGACACGGCAGTCGCCCTTAAACTGCCTACCTTCTGGGAGGCTCACGCGGCGGTTTGGTTCGCACAGGCGGATTCCCTGTTCGCCCTGCGAGGCATCACGGCCGACAACACCCGCTTCCACCATGTGGTAGCAGCGCTCGGTTCGGCCACCGCGGCCCGTGCCCTGAGCCTCCTCGAGAGCCCGCCAGCCGCTGACAAATACGGCGCGATTAAGAAGCTTCTCCTCGACGCTTTCGCCCTCCCATCGGCGGAACGCGCACGGCGCCTGCTCGACCTGCCCGAGCTCGGCGACACGCGCCCTTCCGAGCGAATGGACTACATGCTTTCACTGCTCGGCGAGCACTCTCCGGCATTCCTGTTCCGGGAGCTGTTCCTCCGTCAGCTGCCTAACCCGGTACGCCTCGCCCTGGCAAGCACGACGATCACAGATCCCCGGGCCCTTGCCAGAGAAGCCGACAAGATCTCCGCCGCAGGTCAGCGCATCGCAGCGGCGACATGGGACCCACCGCCATCCGACACAACACCCATGGCGCCCGAGCACCCGGCACGGTCGACGACCGAACTGCCGACGCAATTGGCAGCCGCTACACCGAGCCGACCACCTCCAGCACGACGACCGGGGCCTCCACCTGACCAAGCGTGGTGTTACTATCATGCCAGGTTCGGACAGAAGGCCCGGACATGCTGACCCCCGTGCACCTTCGGCAGGCCGGGAAACGGCCGGGCCGGCGTTCATTACCAGCCATGAGTGCCGGCCACACGGGCAACTTACTGTTCATCACGGATAAAGCGTCCGGACGGCGCTTCCTGTGCGACATCGGCGCCCAACTGAGCGTCATACCCGCCTCTGACCAGGACAGGCAGTCCGCGGTTTGCGGCCCCTCCTTGGTTGCGGCCAATGGATCGACCATCCGCACCTTCGGCCCGCGCAACGTCACCCTCTGCTTCGGCGGCCAATGCTTTGCTAGGACGTTTGTAACCGCAAACGTGCCCATGGCTCTGCTAGGCGCCGACTTCCTCTGCGCACACGGACTGCTGGTGGACGTCCAACGGCGTCGTTTAATCAACGCCGAAACCTTCAGCTCCCTGGTATGCACATTGAGCAGCTCCGCGCCGACCGAGCTGGCATGCGCCGTCCCGTCGGCGAACGAGTTTGCTCGCCTGCTCACGGAGTTCCCGGCCCTCACGCGGCCGACGTTTTCGGCCGTCGCAGTACGGCATGGGATCGAGCACCACATACCAACCACGGGCCCGCCGGTCTACGCCAGGGCCCGCCGCCTCGACCCAGCCAAGCTCGCCGTGGCGAAGGCCGAATTCGACGCGTTGGAGCACCTCAGCATCGTGCGGCGCTCCGATAGCGCGTGGGCCTCGCCACTGCACATCGTGCCAAAGCCGGGGGGTGGATGGCGCCCGTGTGGTGACTACCGCCGTCTCAATGATGCTACCACCCCCGACAGGTACCCGATACCGCATATCCAAGACTTCTCCGCCCGTCTGGCGGGACGGGTCATTTTTTCGAAAATTGATCTCATACGGGGATATCACCAGGTACCTGTCAGGGCGGCCGACGTCCCTAAAACGGCAGTCATCACGCCGTTCGGCTTATTCGAATTCTTGCGGATGCCGTTTGGTCTCAAGAACGCGGCTCAGGCGTTCCAGCGCTTGATGGACGGCGTGCTGCGTGACCTGCCATTCCTTTTCGTTTACCTGGACGACATCCTCGTCGCCAGCACGTCCCGGGCCGAGCACCTCCTCCACCTCCGAACACTGTTCGGGCGCCTCAGCGAGCACGGCCGCATCGTCAACCCGGCCAAATGCCACTTCGGCACGACGGCCGTTGATTTTTTGGGCCACCACATCACCAAGAACGGGGCCGTGCCGCTGCCAACCAAGGTCGAGGCCATCACCACGTTCCCGCGTCCCCGCACCATAAAGGCCCTGCAGGAATTCCTGGGAATGGTGAATTTTTATCACCGTTTCGTGCCCTGCGCTGCTCAACTCATGCGGCCCCTCTACGAAGCCCTCCGGGGCAAGCCGGCCAAGCACGACATCGCCTGGTCTGCAGCAATGGATGCGGCCTTCCAAAGCTCAAAGCGGGCCCTCGCCGACGCAACACTGCTCGCTCACCCGGTGCTCAACGCTCCCATCGCCCTCACCACGGATGCCTCCGACTACGCGGTGGGCGCCGTACATGAGCAATGGGTGAACGGGGTTTGGCAACCACTCGCTTTTTTCAGCCGGCAGCTCCGGCCGAACGAGCTCAAATACAGCACGTTTGACCGGGAGCTCCTCGGTCTACACCTGGCCGTCCGCCATTTCCGCCACCTCCTGGAGGGCCGACCTTTCACGGCGTTCGTCGACCACAAGCCGTTGGTTTACGCCATGGGCAAGGTCACGGAGCCGTGGTCGGCCCGCCAACAGCGCCACCTCTCCGCCGTGTCGGAGTTTACCATGGACATCCGGCACGTCGCCGGCAAAAACAACGCCGTGGCCGACTGTCTTTCCCGGGCCAGCGCGAACGCGGTCCACCTGGGCGTGGACTTTGCGCTTATGGCGGCGGACCAAACCACCGACACCATGGTGCAAGCCCTCCGGGCGGCAGACACGGGCCTCCGCCTGGCCGACATCCCCTTCGCGGACACTGTCCTGCTCTGCGACGTCTCCCAAGGCCAGCCTCGCCCCATCGTGCCCGTCACCTGGCAACGCCGCATCTTCGCCTCCCTCCACGGCCTTTCCCACCCGGACCGGAAAGCTTCCCAGAAGCTGGTGTCGGCGCGATTCGTCTGGCACGGCCTTCGTCGGGACGTCCGCGATTGGACCAGCACCTGCACGGCCTGCCAACGGGCCAAGGTCCACCGACACACCCAGGCCCCGCTGGCACCTTTCACCGTGCCCGAACGACGTTTCAACCACGTCAACGTGGATCTGGTGGGCCCCCTCCCCCCGTCACGGGGGTTCACACACCTGCTCACCATTGTGGACAGGACCACCAGGTGGCCGGAGGCCGTTCCCCTCGTCTCCACCACCACCGCCGACGTGGCGCAGGCTTTCATCGCCACCTGGGTCGCCCGCTTCGGCGCACCGGCGGACATCTCGTCAGACCGCGGACCACAGTTCACCTCCGAGCTGTGGGTCGCGGTCGCCCGCAACCTGGGGGTCAAGCTCCACCATACTACGGCCTACCACCCCCAAGCAAACGGGTTGTGCGAGCGATTCCACCGCTCCATGAAGGCCGCGCTCATGGCCGGCCTTCAAGACGGCGGTTGGGCCGACCGGCTGCCGTGGGTCCTTTTGGGCCTCCGCACGGCCCCCAAGGAGGACCTCCAGGCATCCACCGCCGAGCTGGTCTATGGCCAGGCGCTATGCGTCCCGGGCGAATTCGTGCCCGACGCTACCAGTCCCTGGTCCGCAGCTCACCAGCGCTCGGACCTCCAGGAGGCCGCCCAACGGTTTGCCCCCATGCCAACATCCCACCACGGTGACCCCCAGTCCTACATCCCCCCAGCACTTCGCACAGTGGAGTATGTTTTTGTGCGTCACTAAGCACATCAGGGGCCACACCGGCCGCTGTACGATGGGCCCTTCCGGGTGCTGCGACGGGATGACAAGTCGTTCGTCATCGACATCGGCGGCAGGTCAGACCGGATTGCGGTGGACCGCCTCAAGCTGGCGCATGTGGACGTCGACCACCCACCACGGGTGGCCCTTCCGCCGCGGCGAGGCCGCCCCCCGTCCACGGTGCCCCCCACTCGACCGCCCACCACCATACCGGACCCCCTCCCACAACCCGCCAGGGGTCGCTTCGGCCGGGTCATCAGGACCCCCCTCAAATTGACCCTGCCGGTGCAAGTCGATTCTGGGGGGACGTGTGTAGCGGCTACCGCTGGGTTTTCACGATCGCCTTGCACCTATCAAGGACGCGGAGCGATCACCATGCCGGGCTCGTCCAGGACGCCCGGGCAGGCTCGCCCTCAACTTGCCAGGCCACAGCCAGGACGCTGGGCCACGCCCCCTCTCGCCTTTCCTGGGCAAACGCTCCGGGATAATATTGTTACAGACGCGGTTTTAGATGTTAGTTTACCGAGCGGTTTGGTATTACCGCGTCCGCACAGTTACTCCCCGATTAGAACCCTATCCCGCCCGATTCCACTCGACGTTGACCAAGTCGCACTATGCTAAATCAATGAAGGAAAGGACACAACGGCTGGGATAAATGCAACGACACAAGGGGTACAGTTCTCAAGACCTCCGGAGGAGGATATAATATTGGTGATGCAGAAACGGGTAGACTACACGGAAAGAGGTAAAGCACAGAAAAGATGGGCACTTAGACACAGTCTTATCTTATCCCCGACAGACCACAGACAAACGGGACAAGACTGACTTACACAGGGATTGATGGCAAGGAAGGGCAGGCAGTCGATAGCACAAGGTGCACCTTGGCTCCGGGACAGGATACAGCTCGGTCCAGTCCAGAGATGCGGGGAGGTATCGCAGCGCTCGGTTGGTGGCGTCTCTCTTCCTTTCAGTCCAGTGCGCATCTGACGTCACCTCCCTCTTTCTGCGCATGCTCAGCGGGGAGTGACACGCCCTCGGCTCGTTAGCTCCGCCCCAGATGGAATCGGTCCGCCGCTTCCATTGGGTGCGGGGGGTTACCGGGCTCCGCCCTTGACGAGGAGCTGACAGCGAGCCCCTGCATGGTAACCCCGTCGGAGCACATGTTCAATGGTGGCTAACCAAGCCGGAATGAGGACGCACACTCCCCGCGCCGCCGCCACTGTTGTTGTTGTTGTTGTTGTACCATGAGGAAGAGCTGCGGGGAGGTATTGGGAGGTCCTAAACTTTCTAACGGTGCCATACAATCACATTCTGGTGCAACGAAGAGTCAGAATTAATGGAAACGAGTCCTTAACTGACATAGACTAAGAATAACTAGCAAGATGTCCTATAGTTGTCTACGTGAGATGTGGTGGACCTGGATGCGACATTTAATGGGGGAAATAGGGGAAGGTCGGGGCTACAGAGTGTTGTTTACAGAAAATGGGACTAGGGAATGGGGGATTGGGGATAGTTGGGAAGTATTGGGGAAATAGGGGAATATTTACAAGCGGATATGGATGGAGGCCAAATCCCATATCCGCAACATTGCACCCTTCTCTACCTCGGGGCGTCCCGATCCGATAAATTTTTACCTACGTTAGTGTGGCACTCAGATGTAGTTCCCTCTACTATTAACTCAACCCTGAGTGCGACAGTTTTACAGATGTTCACAAATGAGTAAATATGTCCCCCTGCGACGTTGCACCCTTCTCCTCACAGAAACACACCCACAGGATAACCGAATCGCGGAAAGAATCCTCAAACTAAACATACAGCCGGTAGGGAGCATTATTTAAACAAGACTACACTGATATTTACACTACGATCCAGGACCTGTTTTTGGAGGAACACATGCAGATGTTATGCATAGAGAGAGCACGCATGCCAGCATCGATACACCAACCCACGAGTGCCCTGTGGCCCTACGGCCTTTAATAATGTGCAGAGCACCCCATCCAAGCACCAAAAGCACCACCCCATCATGTACAGTCAGCACCATCCGGTGCACCAATAAAGTGTTCATAGTCACCGGTGGTGTCGCAGCCGGCCGATGTTCTGCCGCTGGTCTTGCCTTCATGTGGTGTACTTGGCCTTCTTGCTTCTTTAAAAATAAAGAAAGGCACCAACCGCGTCCATTTCTGAATTGTGGCCGTCAGGGGGGCCAACTATAAGTGGTTCACCTGTATGGCATAGGTGCCACGTTGACCCAGAGGTCCATCAACGGGTGGTGCTTGCCCGCAAAAGAACTGCGGTCCATTGTGGGCAGCCACCAAAATTGCGGTCCATATGGTGTATCGATCCAGGCAGCAAGCAGCGAAAGTGCAGGCCCACAACTGCAGAGCCAGCACCTCTCTCTCCTCTCTCTCTGCCCCAAAGCCAGATCCTCGGAGGTGGGAGACAAAAAGAAGCAAGTGAGTAAGGTGGTAAGGGCGCAAAAGTGCACGCAATACAAGGTGATGCACACTGGGGGCACATGGGAACCAGGTGAGACAGGTACGTTCCTACCGTACGCCCCCCCCCCACCACCAGGTAACCTACAGTGCCCCTCCCTTACCCCTTACTGTATCCACAAAACACAACACTACCCATAAACATCTACTTTACACATCAACAAACGTCCCTACTGTCTTCCCCGTTCCTCCCATAAACCAAATTCGTCTTCTCTCCCTCCTAACCAATCAAATTTGCCATTTCCAACTCAACATCAAAATTTGCCATCTCCAACTCAACATCAAAATTTGCCATCACCAATTCATCATCAGTCCCTCCTAAGGAGGGAGAGATGGAATCACCCCAATGTCTCATCCACGTCGTGATGCGTCTCACAAATCCAACAGCAATTCTCATTTCCTGCAACACAGACAAATGAAAACACAGGTGTGGAGTCATCATCATCACCTCAGGTAAGTGGCTGCGTATGGTGCGACAGGTTCATCAATCCTAACTATTTCCTAAATGACTTTAACAACTTTACATTACCCGGGGTCTTTCCCTGCCAATCCATTGGCCAACTTACACTATGGGTTCTAAAAACCAATTCCCATTGCCCAAACCGCGGTGCTTCTCAATTTGGGGTCTCACTCCCCCGATTCAACACTCGGTGCTCTCGCACAATTTCTGGGCTGCGACGTGTAGCTCTCCCAGCAGGTCTACCCACCTGCACACCTCCACCACTGTAGTTGCCACCCGAGCTTACCTGCTCCTCACCCTAACCTAACTAACTGGGGAAGGCCCTCTCGCACTCTCACCCCCTCAGTGCCCTCTCTGGCACGGGCTGCCCGATCCACACCCGGGATCCTCAGGCACCCACTGACACTAACGGCTCCCAGAGCCCACCTGCGGCCTCAGCTGGCCGACATCCTCACAGTGGTGGAGTGCCCAAACCAACTAAACACACTAACAGGCTACACGCCCAGCCATTTCCACAACACTAATGCACCCATCCACAATACCATTCTGCAACCGCACCACAAATGCCAATATCCAACCACAATTTACCTATACTCTCTACCTAACACTTACACTACCCGCCCCGGGTATCCGTGATGGGGGTCCACTCTTCCCCCATTCACACCTTCGCACCATCCACTCCGTACCACTTACTCCAACTCTCTCCACACCACTCATTCTCTGCTCCATATATTCCACACACCTGTACTTGCACACCTGTGCTCTCACACCTGGTGCCACCTGCACCCTTCTCTCCCCAAGCGCATTCGCGCTGATCCACAACACTCACTACTCATACACTGCTCCACACTGCTCCACACACCTATCCAGTTCTCACACAGCATCATCTCATCTAACTACTCCCCTCTGAAACTTGCGCTTCCCAGTCGTCCCTTTAAACTATTGCGCTCCCTCGTCATTATCATCCACACTAAACTACCTGCGTCCTCACTACAGGTATCAGTCACTATCTAACCTTAACATCACCTAATGTCATCTTCTAGGTCCCTACACACAATATAACCTAACCCACCCGGGCTAGTTTTCACTGCCATACACCCCCATAAGCTATAGCGCATTTGCCCCACCATGGGAAGGGTGGCAGTGGGATGCCACCCTTACCCACCGGGCCCATCGCTCATCAATCCCCCAGTCCTCTGGCACTAATAAGCCCCCCTTATTCAGAGGTACTGGGTCCCGCCTCGGCATCTAAAGCCGAGGCAATCCACGGGGGCGCCTGCTCGCCGGTGTAAGGCCTTATCCGGTCGGTGTGGACGATCCGAGGGAGGGCTCGTGGCCCCATTTTGATTTTTACTACCACGTCACAGACTTGCGACAGGACGACCCCCGGGCCTTGCCAGGGAGAGGTGAGTTTCGGGCACCTACCCTTCCTCCTCCGGGGATTGAAGAACCAAATCTTCATCCCCGGAGTGTACTGACTCCCCTGGCTCCGGTGGTCGTACCTGCGCTTCATCTTTTCCCCCGCCAGATGGAGTTGGCGGCGGGCGAAGGCATGGACTAGCTCCATGCCTTCCTCTAGGTGACGTGCGTACCCCTCCCTCGGCGGGTTAACCACTGTGTCTGGCACGGGACCGCATAGCAAGTCGGCGGGAGCCCGTAACTCCCGCCCATACATAAGCAACGCTGGACTGCATGCGGTGGCCCCGTGCTGGCTGGTTCGGTAGGCCATGAGCAAATAAGGGAGATGTTCGTCCCAGTCATCCTGACGGGTGGCGGTGAACAGTGCCAGTTGTTGGATTAGAGTTCGGTTGAATCTCTCCACCATCCCGTCAGATTGAGGTCTTAAAGGCGTTGTTCTGGTTTTCCGAATTGACAGGAGACTGCACACATCTTTTAGTAATTTGCTCTCAAAATTTCGTCCCTGGTCGGTGTGCAACTCCTGTGGAATCCCATGCCGGCACACAAATCCTTCCACGAAGGCCTGCGCTACCACCCCTGCTTCTTGGTTGGGGAGGGCGTAGGCCTCCGGCCACTTGGTGAAGTAGTCCATCACAATGAGGATGTACTTATTACCTAGGCGGGTGCGGGGTAGTGGGCCTAGGATATCCATGGCCACCCGCTCTAGGGGGGCCCCCACCTGGTGTAATTGAAGGGGGGCCCTCATCCTCCGTGCTGGTCCCTTTTTGGCAGTACAGGCGTCGCATCTCCGACACCAGTCCTGTATGTCGCGCCCCATATTCACCCAATAAAACCTCCGGCGTACCTGCGATGTCGTCTTTGTCCTGCCCAAATGGCCGCCGGGACGGGTACCATGCACCTGTTGCAATATATCGGTCTTAAATTTATTTGGGACCACCACCAGCCAGGAAGTTTTATCAGAGGGAACCTCCACCCACTTGCGATACAAGATGTTATCCTTCAATTCCAGGGTTTTCCACTGAGCCCAATACGCCTTGGTCTGTGCCCCGAGGGGGGTGACCTCTTCCCCATTAGGTCTTTGCCCCAATCTCACCCATTCGTGCACCGGCCCCAGTACGGGGTCCTCCCGCTGGGCCGCGCTCCAAGCCAAAGTTCCGAATTCCTCATCTGCGGTTAGTGGTAAAATTGGCCCTCTCACCCGGGTTGCCCGGACAACGAGGGTCGGGTCCGAATCGCCCAATTGTTCCCTCTCCTCGTGTCTCGCACAAAATTTGCAGTTTTCCCCCAGACAAGGACGCCGAGAGAGTGCGTCCGCATTACCATGGGCCTTCCCGGCCCTATGGGCCACATCAAAATCGTACTGCTGCAACTTTTCCAACCACCTTGCAATTTGGCCCTCTGGTTCCTTGAACCGAAGGAGCCATTGCAAGGAGGAATGGTCAGTTCTAACCAAAAATTTCCGCCCGTACAAGTACGGGTGGAAATGGTTCATGGCAGCCAGCATAGCCAATAACTCTTTGCGAGTGACGCAATAATTTCGCTCGGGCCTACTTAAGGCCCGACTATAGTAACCAATCACTCTCTCCACGCCCTCCTGTGTCTGAGACAAAACTGCGCCCAATCCTTCCTGGCTCGCATCCGTGTCCAGGGTAAATGCCCCGTTGCTAGTGGGGTAAGCTAGAAGGGGTGCGGATGTTAGACACCCCTTCAATTTTTGGAAGGCCTCATGGCACTCCCGTGTCCAATTAAATCGCGTCCCCTTCTCCGTAAGCCGGTGGAGGGGACGGGCCAACTCCGCAAATTTCGCCACAAAGCGCCGGTAGTAGGAGCAGAGTCCCAAAAATCCCCGCACCTCTTTGATGGTACGTGGTGCGGGCCACTCCTCTACCGCGTTAATTTTGTCTGGGTCCGTTTTTACCCCCTCGCAACCGATGACGTGGCCTAAATAGGCCACCTCCTTGGCAAACAAGGTGCACTTACTCGGGTTCAGCTTCAACCCTGCCTGTCTGAGGCACCCGAACACCTGGTCCAAATTAGCTACTGCCTGGGGGAACGTTTTGGCATGTACTAGGACGTCATCCAGGTACACCAGGCATGATTACCATGGCATGCCGCCTAGTACATGTTCCATCAATCTTTCAAAGGTGGCGGGGGCGTTACACAAACCAAACGGCATCACAGTAAACTGATACAGTCCCTTACCTGTGGAGAATGCCGTTTTCTCCTTCCCTGCCCTATCCATCTCCACCTGCCAATACCCACTCTTGAGGTCCAAAGTTGAGAACCAATTTGAGCCCGCAACGGCATCGAGGGTGTCATCAATCCTTGGCAGGGGATATGAGTCCTTGAGTGTCACGTTGTTTAGCTGGCGATAGTCCACGCAGAACCGCGTGGTCCCAACCTTCTTTTTGACCAGCACAACAGGTGACATCCAAGGACTTCCCGAGGGCTCGATCACGCCTGCGTCGAGCATTTTTTCAACCTGCTCGTCAGCTTCCGCCCTCTTGCTCCAAGGGAGCCGTCGGGCGGCCTGACGAATAGGCCGGGCCTCACCGGTGTGGATCTGATGTTTCACCAGGCCCGTACGTCCAATATCCTCGGTGGACAGGGAGAAGAGGTCCAAATGGGACCCAACCAGTTTGTGTAAGGCCTCCCTCTGGGTACCTCCCAACTCTACGCTACTACGATTTACCATCTCGCAAATGGGATCGGGCCAATTCCTACTTCTTATTGAAGGCTCCCCCCGGGGCCGGCTCGGCTGGACGTTCTCGCCCCTCACTGTCGCGACTTCCTCAACTGGGGTGCAGCCAGCTACCCTCGTGCCCCTTACTATAGTGCGTGGTTCTGTACTTATATTTATTACTCGGACGGCCACTACCGGTCCGTCCGTTTTTACAAGGGTGCGGCCCACGATTAAACCCGGTATGGACTGCGCTGCCACCGGTTCGACCAGGCCGCAGGACTCCTGCCATGTTGGGCGAGCTGCCCACCGGGCCGGCACTATCGCCTCGGCCCTTGGGGGAATGGTCACGGCCTCGGAAGCCTCCAGCTCCGCTCTCTCGGCCGTGCTCACTCCCCCTAACGGCAGCTCTTCTACTCCCACCTGCAGGATCCCCCGGCACAAGTCGATTTTACAACCGCTGGCAGTCAACAAATCCAACCCTATTAAACATGGGTCGCCCACCTCCGCCACCCAAACATCTATCTCCCTCCTTACCGACCCTAACTTGACGGTCACAGAACCACGCCCTATGATCGGGGCCGTTACCCCGGTAGCAAGTTGCAAACTATAATTTTGCAGGCGCTGGATCTTATCCCAGCCACCTGCGCTCGAATCAAGGACCACAGGGCTGATGATCGTGGCGCTAGCTCCTGTGTCCACTACGGCGTCTACCCCCACGCCGGCAATTTTGTATCTGATTGTCAGGCTACCGGTTCCAATTTGGCCACAATAAATGACCTGTCGCGTCAATGAGGGCTCTCCTCCATCCTCTTCTGCCGAACACCGCCCTACATGCCCGACACCTTCTAGTTTCCCGGGGTCTGGCGGGGGGGGTGTCTGGGGTCGGCTAACCCGCTCCCCCCGGGGCGGAGTTGAGGACCTCAACCGCCGGGGATCATCCCGGCGCGTGGCTCGACAGTGCCGCGCCAGGTGACCCAGACGGTTGCAAGTATAGCACCTCACCTGATAAGGTGCTTGTCTCCGGAATTCCAAATTCCCCCCCCTGAAGGTCCGAATTGGATTACCCGCTCGTGGTCCACCGCGGGCCACCTCCGGGGCCACCTGCCATGGTCCAGGTCCCGCCAGGCGCTGGTCCACCAGCCTCTGGACCATGCCCGCCAGGTCAGGACTCACGTCGGGGGCGGGCCCCCTAAGGGGTCCGCCCTCCATCGGAGGTCCCACCTGGCGGACCGCCATTGCGTGACGCTCGCTCCCCCGGGCCAGGGGTCTCGCTGCTTCCCAACGGGCCGCAGCGTCAGCCGCCTGGCTCAGAGTCTGCGGGCGCCACATGGCGAGCTGTTGCCGGAGCTCAATATCCGGGAGGGCCTGGATAAAATGGTCCAGCACCAGGCTTTCCCGGGAATCCGCTGCCATGCTAGCATGTGCGATCCCCACTGCGCGGCGAATGTCGTGGGCAAGTTCCCCGATGGCTTCCTGGGGCTTGCGTTTTCACAGCGCGAGCTGAGCTTTTACAAGCTCGCTCTGCTGTTCAATGCCGAATCGATTAATTAGGGCGTCGCGGAGGGCTGGCAGGGTGAGAGCACCCGCTGGTAATGCCGTCAGCACCTCCGCCACCGCGCCGCGCAATGCGGCCACCAGGTGTACTCCACCTTCGTCCTCACCCCAACCGTTGCCCTTACACACACAGTCAAACTGCGCCAGGTACGCGCGTAGATCACTCTTGCCGTCATACGGCGCGAGTGGGACCTTGTGGGACCACCTCGTATGCGAGTCGTTGGCCGCCTGCCGGACCCCGTGCGTCGCCCCTTGCGGGGTCAGCGCGGGGCCGAACCGGCCGGGCCCCCACAGTACATTACCCCCAAGGGGCTCTCGTGCCTCCCCTGTCCCTCTAACAACTACCCCTGTTGGTGTCGATGCATGGGTCACACTTCCGCAACCCACTACCCATTCCATACCACCACAACCTTGCTCACCCACACCTCGCACCTCTCGTTCCATACCCTCCGGACCAGCCATACACCTCACTCTTGGCCTCTCACGAACATCCGGGTCTATCTCGACCCCCAAGCTTATTAAATCACCTGGCGCATCATACGCACGACCATATTGGTCACCACTTACACCGGGTCCTCTTTCTCTTCGCTTCTCCTCCATCACCTGCGAATCCCTCATCCGGTTAATGAGCACATCATCACGATCCGAACACAGACTTTGGACCAATTCTTTTACTTCCTCCTTTATCTCTTTCTTATCCTCTCTCCGTCGCTTCTTAATTTCGCTCACCCCTTCTTCCACTTCTTCTAATTTCTGCTTCACCTCCTTCATCTTCTCGTGCGCCCCTTTAAGTTCTTCCTCTAACTCCACTTTATTTTTTTCTATGTGCTCCCGCACCTCCCGCTCTTTAACCTCCATCACCTCTACCACCTTGTCCATTTTCCTCGTCAGGTCCTCATGTACCGTCTGACACTCTTTTTTAATTACCCCTACATCCTTTTTCATCTCCTTCTGTGTCGATTTTAAACCCTCTATTACCGCTGTGTTCTTCTTTACCTGGTCCCCCAACTCCTTTTGTCCCACTGTCAGTTGTTCTACTCCCAGCGTCAACTCCTCTATACCACCTTGCAATTTTACAGTCCCCTTTCTCACCTCCTTCTCCATGCGCTCCTTACAGTGCCTCACCTCCTCGCGCACTCCTCCGACCTCCTCACTCACACCTCTTCTGATCTCTTCTCCCATCACTTGCATCTCCTGCCCAGATGCCACCCTCATCTGCTCCATTTCCTCCCTGTGAGCATCCAATTTAGTTTCTACCCCCATTCTGACCCCCTCTATCTGCTGCCCCATTTGTTTAACTTCCCTTTCCGCTTGGTCCCTCATGTCCCTCAATTTGCCTTCCATACTGTTTTCTAACTCTCTAACCCCTTTTTCATCCCTTCCATTTGATTCTCCTGAATGGCCATTCTGTTTTCTACCCCCATTAACCCCTCCTGTATTTCCCCTAATGTATTGTCTAATCCCTCCATTCTACTCCCTAACCCTCCGATCTGGGCCCCCATCCTTTGTTCTAACCGTTGGCTATTGGCCCCCATGTCGCCCCCCAATTCGTCCCTCATTTTCTCGCTATTCTGGGCCATAAGGGCCTTCATTTGTATTTAAAAAAGGTCCAAATCTACCAGCGGCGCTACTACAGTCGCGGGCGCGGTCGCCGTGGCCATGTGCGAGGTGCCATTTTGCGCGCCCGTAACCTCGTGCGTGAGGACGCGATTTTGCGACCCTGCCACCCTCACTGCTTCGCTCTCCTCATGTCCCTCAATTTGGTCCTGGATCGACCCTGCCTCACTCTCCTCTACCGGAACCCAGCCGTCTTGATCTGCCATAGCGCGACTTTCAAAATTCGGGTTTTTATTTTTGTAAAACAAAATCAAATTTCGCCGTTAACAATTTCGAGCGCGTGAAGCGCGCTTCGGGTCCGATCTCACTCCTCGACACCAATTGTTACAGACGCGGTTTTAGATGTTAGTTTACCGAGCGGTTTGGTATTACCGCGTCCGCACAGTTACTCCCCGATTAGAACCCTATCCCGCCCGATTCCACTCGACGTTGACCAAGTCGCGCTATGCTAAATCAATGAAGGAAAGGACACAACGGCTGGGATAAATGCAACGGCACAAGGGGTACAGTTCTCAAGACCTCCGGAGGAGGATATAATATTGGTGATGCAGAAACGGGTAGATTACACGGTAAGAGGTAAAGCACAGAAAAGATGGGCACTTAGACACAGTCTTATCTTATCCCCGACAGACCACAGACAAACCGGACAAGACTGACTTACACAGGGATTGATGGCAAGGAAGGGCAGGCAGTCGATAGCACAAGGTGCACCTTGGCTCCGGGACAGGATACAGCTCGGTCCAGTCCAGAGATGCGGGGAGGTATCGCAGCGCTCGGTTGGTGGCGTCTCTCTTCCTTTCAGTCCAGCATGCATCTGACGTCACCTCCCTCTTTCTGCGCATGCTCAGCGGGGAGTGACACGCCCTCGGCTCGTTAGCTCCGCCCCAGATGGAATCGGTCCGCCGCTTCCATTGGGTGCGGGGGGTTACCGGCTCTGCCCTTGACGAGGAGCTGACAGCGAGCCCCTGCGTGGTAACCCCGTCGGAGCACATGTTCAATGGCGGCTAACCAAGCCGGAATGAGGACGCACACTCCCCGTGTCGCCGCCGCTGTTGTTGTTGTTGTTGTTGTTGTACCATGAGGAAGAGCTGCGGGGAGGTATTGGGAGGTCCTAAACTTTCTAACGGTGCCATACAATCACATTCTGGTGCAACGAAGAGTCAGAATTAATGGAAACGAGTCCTTAACTGACATAGACTAAGAATAACTAGCAAGATGTCCTATAGTTGTCTACGTGAGATGTGGTGGACCTGGATGCGACATTTAATGGGAGAAATAGGGGAAGGTCGGGGCTACAGAGTGTTGTTTACAGAAAATGGGACTAGGGAATGGGGGATTGGGGATAGTTGGGAAGTATTGGGTAAATAGGGGAATATTTACAAGCGGATATGGATGGAGGCCAAATCCCATATCCGCAACAATATGTATATATATTGCTGCCCGATAAACGGGCTTTTCAGAGTGCCTGAGTGTTTGGTTTGATTAAAGCAACTCGGATGAATTCCAGCTTTTTGTCACGTCCATTCTTCCGATCGACGTGGGAGCCCCAGCTCCTTCACGATCACGATTTCAAACACGATGGAATAATATTTACCGATATGAACAGTGATGTGGCTTTTATTGAAATTCTAAAGATACTGTTTAGATTTTGATGATTTGCGTGTGATATGATTCAACGGATGTTTATATGAATCGTTTGAAATAAAAAGCCTTCAATTTCTGATATTTTGCCATCGCCATATGCAGATTCGCCACGGTCCCACGATCGATGTTTCTGTGCGTGAACGGACCCGTTTGCTTGCGAACTGGTGCGTTTTTCATGGAAGACCTTCACGAACTTGCTCTCCATGATGTGCGACTGAAGGTGCTACAGGAATGTGGAATTTATTGGTTTCATGCTTTAGCATTCACCGTATCTGCATTGCCTGTTTGCTTCTGGCCTCCCACCTGTCTCCACGGGTATTTCTCTCGTGTTAAAAACTGAGGTTCCCAACTTTTACCCAAAAATGCACCGAACATTCACATTTCTCAGAATATCCGTCTGGTCTACTATTGAAATGCACCTTTTAACTCTTAAGACTGCTGAGACACCGTCGACCTTTGAAGATGCTTTTATACCCGTAAGATCCTTCAGACCCACAATACCCAGAAGACCCAAAAGTCACTGAGGACCCAAAAGACCAAAATGACCCAAAAGTCCTCGAGGACCCAAAAGACCCAGATGACCCAAAAATCCCTGGCGACGCAAAGGCCCAGGTGACCCAAAAGCTCTTGAGGACCTAAAAGACCCAGATGACACAGAAATCCCCGAGGACACAAAAGACCCCAAGGACCAAAAAGACCCAGTAAACACAAAAATCCCCAAGGACCAAAAATACCCAAAAGTTCCTGAGGACCCAAAATACCCCCCTCCCCCTCCTCATCCCTATTTGTTACCTCTTCTGCATTCTCTCTTTTACCCAAAGTTGTTAACCTGATTTGAAAATGGATGCAGCCAATCACATCACTCAATGCAAATACCACGATATCTGCCATGGCTGAGGGAAAGAAATCCACGCACTTGGGTTCCTTTTCACGTTTTACTCACGTTTAAATACGCGATGTTTATTTTTTAATCCTAATTGTAAACTAATCAGAGACAAATAGAGGTGAGAGCAAAATCCTCACCGGTGCCGAGAACCAGTCAATGTGGGGTTCATGATGCCGAGATTCTGAGGTCAATGTGGGATTCATGGTGCCGAGGACCTGAGGTCAATGTGGGGTTCATGGTGCCGAGGACCTGAGGTCAATGTGGGGTTCATGGTGCCGAGGACCTGAGGTCAATGTGGGGTTCATGGTGCCGAGGACCTGAGGTCAATGTGGGGTTCATGGTGCAGAGATTCTGAAGTCAATGTGGGGTTCATGGTGCAGAGAACCTGAGGTCAATGTGGGGTACATGGTGTCGAGAACCAGTCAATGTGGGGTTCATGGTGCCGAGATCCAGTCAATTTGGGATTCATGGTGCCCAGGCCCTGAGGTCAATGTGGGATTCATGGTGCAGAGAACCTGAGGTCAATGTGTGGTTCATGGTGCCGAGAACCTGAGGTCAATGTGGGGTTCATGGTGCAGAGATTCTGAGGTCAATGTGGGGTTCATGGTGCAGAGAACCTGAGGTCAATGTGGGGTTCATGGTGTCGAGAACCTGAGGTCAATGTGGGGTTCATGGTGCAGAGAACCTGAGGTCAATGTGGGGTTCATGGTGCAGAGAACCTGAGGTCAATGTGGGGTTCATAGTGCAGAGAACCTGAGGTCAATGTGGGGTTCATGGTGCAGAGAACCTGAGGTCAATGTGGGGTTCATGGTGCAGAGAACCTGAGGTCAATTTGGGGTTCATGGTGCAGAGAACCTGAGGTCAATGTGGGGTTCATGGTGCAGAGAACCTGAGGTCAATGTGGGGTTCATGGTGCCGAGAAGCTGAGGTCAATTTGGGGTTCATGGTGCAGAGAACCTGAGGTCAATGTGGGGTTCATGGTGCAGAGAACCTGAGGTCAATGTGGGGTTCATGGTGCAGAGATACTGAGCACCTCATTTTTCTGTTTTTATTTTAATGTTTTGGGGGTGGGGGTAGAGGAGGGGAAGGGGGGGAGGGGTAAGTCCCATGGGAAGGATGAGGGAAATCCTGTCTATACTCCCAGGTCTCTACTACTACACGAGCCTGAGAGGGGCAGACCGTTCCCGCACCTCACATGTAAACAAACAGTCCCACATGGGAGCTTTGAAAAACAAAAGACAACGAGGTCGTGACCGTTCAATAGCCGAATCAAGTGGATAAAGTGCGCGCTTTATATGTCGGAAAGGCGGACCTCATAGAGGACATGCCTTTCTGATCCATCCAAACGTTTGTGCTTTCTTTCCCGCTCTGTACCGTCTCCTTTCCTCCGTTCATCGTCCCATGGAGCTCACATGAGTTTCCCTCATTCCGGATTTATTTGAGAAATTCTCCAAAAGGGAATATTCGAATAACTTTCCTTTAATCATCTTCAAACAGCCTCAAAATCTGTTAAAATCACAACTTAAATAAGCAATTTAATACTTTGAAGGTATTCTGACCTCGTTCCTTCTTCTCGATCAAACCACCTCCGTTTTCATATGATATTTGAGCCTTTTAAAGGACGACACAACTCGCAGTGAAGCAATTAGACGTTTATAAGTTGCACTAGTTCATCGATTTCGACTCATTAAAAACACAATTGACCGAGGGGCGTGGCTTAGCGGTTTCACGCAGTGTATGCTGAGTGAGGGGCGTGGCTGAGCGGTTTCCACGCAGTCCACACGAGCGAGGGGCGTGGCTGAGCGTGTTCCACGCAGTGCATGCTGAGTGAGGGGCGTGGCTTGGCGGTTTCCACGCAGTTCACACGAGCGAGGGGCGTGGCTTAGCGGTTTCCACGCCGTCTTCGAGCCCTTAACGACAACCAGGCTTTGCAACATAATGTATTTGCCATGAGCAATCAGCTTGCTGTCGCTTGCCAAGCCAGCCGTTCCTTCTCAACCGTTTATTTGCAGTGCTTGCTTGAGCGTTTAAAATTAGGCGAGCACTCGACAAGTTTATTGACAACTAGACGACCCATGACCCGTTGGGTCAATGTTATTATATATAATTAAGGGGTTACCATGGTTACAGTGGGGGTCAAAGGTCAACCTATGGCGAAGATATATAATTTTCTCACACTTTCTAATAGAGAGGCAAAATGCCATATAAAACTAAATTTACTGGTTCTAATTGCTTTTATTTATCAATCCTCACAAAGAAGCGCAGTTTTTAGTAATGAGCAGTGAGGAGAAGACCCCTCAGCCAATGATGCCACCCCGCAGCCAATGATGTGACCCCTCAGCCAATGATGCTACCTCTCAGCCAATGATGTGACCCCTCAGCCAATGATGCTACACCTCAGCCAATGATACCACCCCTAAGCCAATGATGCTACCCCTCAGCCAATGATGTGACCCCTCAGCCAATTATATGACCCCTCAGCCAATGATGTGACCCCTCAGCCAATGATGTGACCCCTCAGCCAATGATGCTACCCCTCAGCCAATGATGTTACCCCTCAGCCAATGATGCTACCCCTCAGCCAATGATGCCACCCCTCAGCCAATGATGTGACCCCTCAGCCAACGATGCTACACCTCAGCCAATGATGCTTCCCCTCAGCCAATGATGCTACCCCTCAGCCAATGATGCTACCCCTCAGCCAATGATGCTACCCCTCAGCCAATGATGCTACCCCTCAGCCAATGATGCTACCCCTCAGCCAATGATGCTACCCCTCAGCCAATGATGCTACCCCTCAGCCAATGATGTCGCCCCTCAGCCAATGATGCTAACCCTCAGCCAATGATGCTAACCCTCAGCCAATGATGCTACCCCTCAGCCAATGATGCTACCCCTCAGCCAATGATGCTACACCTCAGCCAATGATGCTACCCCTCAGCCAATGATGCTACCCCTCAGCCAATGATGCTACCCCTCAGCCAATGATGTCGCCCCTCAGCCAATGATGTCGCCCCTCAGCCAATGATGCTACCCCTCAGCCAATGATGTCGCCCCTCAGCCAATAATGCTACCCCTCAGCCAATGATGCTACCCCTCAGCCAATGATGTCGCCCCTCAGCCAATGATGCTACCCCTCAGCCAATGATGTCGCCCCTCAGCCAATGATGCTACACCTCAGCCAATGATGTCGCCCCTCAGCCAATGATGCTACACCTCAGCCAATGATGTCGCCCCTCAGCCAATGATGTCGCCCCTCAGCCAATGATGCTACACCTCAGCCAATGATGTCGCCCCTCAGCCAATGATGTCGCCCCTCAGCCAATGATGTCGCCCCTCAGCCAATGATGCTACACCTCAGCCAATGATGTCGCCCCTCAGCCAATGATGCTACACCTCAGCCAATGATGTCGCCCCTCAGCCAATGATGCTACCCCTCAGCCAATGATGCTACCCCTCAGCCAATGATGTCGCCCCTCAGCCAATGATGCCGCCCCTCAGCCAATGATGTCGCCCCTCAGCCAATGATGTCGCCCCTCAGCCAATGATGTCGCCCCTCAGCCAATGATGTCGCCCCTCAGCCAATGATGTCGCCCCTCAGCCAATGATGCCACCCCGCATCCAATGATAATAATAATAATAATAATAATTCATTTATTTTGTATAGCGCTTTTCCAGAAGCCCAAAGGCGCTTTGACAGAGTGGAAAACATAATGCATAACAATACATGAAAACAACAATTGCAAAAAGACAAGAATCAAGAAAACAAACAGCAGCGATATACGGCATATATATAAGACAAGAATCAAAAAGACAAGACAAGAATCAATAGGGAAATATTTAAAGCAAAAGGAGGGAGAAGGAGAAGAGATAGTCAGGGGTTAAATGCTGTGGGTTGAATGTTGAATGCAGCGTTGAACAGGTGGGTCTTTAGTGATGTTTTGAATGTGGTGAGTGAGGAGGAGTCTCTGATGGTGTGAGGTAGTGAGTTCCAGAGGGTGGGAGCAGCGATGGAGAAGGCCCTGTCCCCCCAGGATCTGAATTTGGTCCGGATGGAGGGGGTCAGGAGGTTGGTACCAGCAGAGCGGAGGTTGCGGGTGGGAGTGTGT
Organism: Myxine glutinosa; assembly: GCF_964187855.1. Lineage (NCBI taxonomy): Eukaryota > Metazoa > Chordata > Myxini > Myxiniformes > Myxinidae > Myxine > Myxine glutinosa. Next base: position 32,049,590 of record NC_136261.1, read on the forward strand.
CTGGAGAGGAGGTCAGCCAGGTAGGATGGGGCCAGGTTATGGAGGGCTTTGTATGTCAAGAGGAGGATTTTGTACTGGATTCTCTGGGGGATGGGGAGCCAGTGAAGCTTGTAAAGGACGGGGGTGATGTGGTCACGGGTCCGGGAATGAGTGAGTAGACGGGCAGCGGAGTTCTGAATGTATTGGAGTTTATTGGTGATTTTTGAGGGTGAACCATAGAGGAGGCTATTGCAGTAGTCCAGACGGGAGGTGATGAAGGCGTGGATGAGGGTTTCTGCAGCCGTGGAGGAGAGGGATGAGCGGAGACGGGCAATGTTTTTCAGGTGAAAGAAGGCTGACTTTGTGATCTGTTTAGTGTATTTGTCGAAGGAAAGGGTTTGGTCAAAGATGACGCCAAGATTCCGGATGTGAGGGGAGGTGGATACTGGGATACCGTCGATGTTGAGGGCAAAGTTATGGGTGGATTTTGTGAGCGTTTTTGGGCCAATGATGATTATTTCAGATTTATCACAGTTAAGCTTGAGGAAGTTGATTTGAAGCCAGGATTTTATTTCAGTGATGCAGTTTGTCAGGATAGAGTGGGTGTCGGTGGAGACGGACTTGGTGGAGATGAAAAGCTGGATGTCATCGGCGAAGCAGTGGAATTGGAGACCATGACGGCGGATTAAGTGACCGAGCGGGGACAGGTAAAGGATGAAGAGGAGGGGGCCAAGAACTGAACCTTGGGGGACACCTTGGGGGAGGGGAGCAGTGGGGGATTTGCAGTTATTGATGGAGATGAACTGGCATCTGTCAGAGAGGTATGATTTAATCCAAGAGAGGGCAGTGCCGGTGACGTTAAAGGTGGATTCAAGTCGGGTGAGGAGGATAGTGTGATCGATGGTGTCAAAGGCAGCGCTGAGGTCGAGGAGGACGAGAATGTTGAGGTTGCCAGCGTCAGAGGAGAGGAGAAGGTCGTTGGTGATTTTGAGGAGAGCAGTTTCAGTACTGTGGTTGGAGCGGAATCCGGATTGGAATGTTTCATACAAGTTATTGGCAGAGAGATGATGTTTGAGTTGAGTGGCTACAGCGCGTTCCAAAACTTTTGACAGAAAGGGTAGGTTGGAGATGGGTCTGAAGTTGTTTAGGGTGTCAGGGTTTAGACCAGGTTTTTTTAGAATGGGGGTAACAGCAGCAATTTTGAGGGAAGGTGGGACGATGCCTGTAGACAGGGAGGAGTTTATTGTTGCAATGATAAGTGGAGAGAGAGCAGGGAGGGAGGCTTTGACAAAGCTGGAGGGGATGGGGTCAAGAGTGCAGGTGGCAGTTTTCATTCCTATGAGGAGTTCAGAGAGGTCAGTAGGAGAGATTGGGGAGAACCGAGACAGGGGATGGCAGGACAAGGGGGGGCAGGTGGTTGGAGGGGGAGCGGGTGCGGCGGTGGTCAAGCTGTTGTAGATGTTGTCAATTTTGCGTTGGAAGAAAGAGAGGAAGGAGATGCAGTTGTCTACTGTGAATGACTGGGTGGTGGTGTTCAGGGGGCGGAGGAGTTTGTTTATTGTCGAGAAGAGTGCTTTTGGGTTTCCGGAGCCAGAGTGGATAATTTGAGAGTAGTAGGCAGAGCGGGCGCGGGAGAGGGCATCTTTGTAGTGTTGTATGTGGTCCTTGTAGGCTTGGGAGTGAACTGTGAGACCCGTTTTATTGCGGAGTCTTTCAAGTTGGCGAGCACGAGTTTTCATCAGGTGGAGTTCAGGGGTAAACCAGGGAGCAGAATGGGTGAAAGAAACTGTTTTGGTTTTTACAGGCGCAAGCTGGTCAAGGCAGGAGGAGAGAGTGTGGTTGTAGTAGTCAGTGAGGTCGGAAGGGGTGTGGAGGTCAATGAAGGGAGAAGTGGACATTTTTTCAGAGAGGGTGGATGAGAATGAGGTAGGTGAAAGAGCGTTTAGCTTACGGAAGTTGATTGTGCGATAATGCCTTGGTGTTGGGGCGGGGATGTTGATGGTCAGAGTGATGGCTAAGTGGTCAGAGAGGGTGAGGTCGGAGCCATAGAGATGGTGCAAATTTAATCCAGTGGAGCAGACAAGGTCCAAAATGTGACCACGGATATGGGTAGGAAAGTCGACATGTTGAGTGAGGTTAAAGCAGGTGAGTAAATCAGTGAAGTCAGTGGTTATTGTGGAGTCAGTGGAGTCCATGTGGATATTGAAATCACCAAGGAGGAGGATTGAGGGGGAGAGGGAACATAGCTGGGTCAGAAAGTAGGAGAAGTCAGACAGGAATGATGGGTGTGGTTTGGGAGGGCGGTAGACGACAGCCATGACTGACTGCGTGTGACCAGAGAGTTTTAAAGCCAGGTGTTCAAATGATGGAGCAGATGAGATGGAGATGAGGTTGGTCTTGATGTCTTGACGGTGGATAACGGCAATTCCACCACCTCGGCCCTCCGAGCGTGGTTTATTGACGTAGGAATATCCATTGGGTGTGGTGAGGTTGAGTGTGTAGTAGTCCAGAGGTTGTTGCCAGGTTTCGGTGAGACAGAGAAAGTCCAGTTTGTTATCCAGGATGTATTCGTTCAGGATGAGGCATTTATTGTTGAGGGACCGGGTGTTGAACAGGGTGAGCTTGATGTTGTTTTGAACAGATTGGCTGAGGGGCGACATCATTGACTGAGGGGCGACAATGATGCCACCCCGCATCCAATGATGTTGCCCCTCAGCCAATGATGCCGCCCCTCAGCCAATGATGTCACCCCTCAGCCAATGATGCCGCCCCTCAGCCAATGATGTCGCCCCTCAGCCAATGATGTCGCCCCTCAGCCAATGATGTCGCACCTCAGCCAATGATGTCGCCCCTCAGCCAATGATGTCGCCCCTCAGCCAATGATGTCGCCCCTCAGCCAATGATGTCGCCCCTCAGCCAATGATGTCACCCCTCAGCCAATGATGTCGCCCCTCAGCCAATGATGCCGCCCCTCAGCCAATGATGTCACCCCTCAGCCAATGATGTCGCCCCTCAGCCAATGATGCCACCCCTCAGCCAATGATGCCGCCCCTCAGCCAATGATGTCGCCCCTCAGCCAATGATGTCGCCCCTCAGCCAATGATGCCGACCCTCAGCCAATGATGTAGCCCCTCAGCCAATGATGCCGCCCCTCAGCCAATGATGTCGCCCCTCAGCCAATGATGTCACCCCTCAGCCAATGATGTCACCCCTCAGCCAATGATGCCGCCCCTCAGCCAATGATGTTGCCCCTCAGCCAATGATGTCGCCCCTCAGCCAATGATGTCACACCTCAGCCAATGATGTCGCCCCTCAGCCAATGATGTCGCCCCTCAGCCAATGATGCCACCCCTCATCCAATGATGTCGCCCCTCAGCCAATGATGTCGCCCCTCAGCCAATGATGTCACCCCTCAGCCAATGATGTCGCCCCTCAGCCAATGATGCCACCCCTCAGCCAATGATGTCGCCCCTCAGCCAATGATGCCACCCCTCAGCTAATGATGTCACCCCTCAGCCAATGATGTCACCCCTCAGCCAATGATGCTACACCTCAGCCAATGATGCTACCCCTCAGCCAATGATGCTACCCCTCAGCCAATGATGCTACCCCTCAGCCAATGATGCTACCCCTCAGCCAATGATGCCACCCCTCAGCCAATGATATGACCCCTCAGCCAATGATGCTACACCTCAGCCAATGATGCTACCCCTCAGCCAATGATGCTACCCTTCAGCCAATGATGCTACCCCTCAGCCAATGATGCTACCCCTCAGCCAATGATGCTACCCCTCAGCCAATGATGCTACACCTCAGCCAATGATGATACCCCTCAGCCAATGATGCTACCCCTCAGCCAATGATGCTACCCTTCAGCCAATGATGCTACCCCTCAGCCAATGATGCTACCCCTCAGCCAATGATGCTACCCCTCAGCCAATGATGCTACACCTCAGCCAATGATGATACCCCTCAGCCAATGATGCTACCCCTCAGCCAATGATGCTACCCCTCAGCCAATGATGCTACCCCTCAGCCAATGATGCTACACCTCAGCCAATGATGATACCCCTCAGCCAATGATGCTACCCCTCAGCCAATGATGCTACCCCTCAGCCAATGATGCTACCCCTCAGCCAATGCTGCTACCCCTCAGCCAATGATGCTACCCCTCAGCCAATGATGCTACCCCTCAGCCAATGATGCTACGCCTCAGCCAATGATGCTACCCCTCAGCCAATGATGATGATGATGCTACCCCTAGACGACCCATGACCCGTTGGGTCAATGTCAGTTTGAATAGATATAAGAATAGAAATAAAGCAAACGCTGGACATCAGGGAGATTATTTGGGCCAGCAAGCCATAAGGCTCACCTCTCCAGCGTTCTAAATCACTTACCTGTGACACGTGATTTCGGCCCTTATCTCCGATCACGTTGACGGAAATCACCACAGCATATCGTCAAGATCCCTCCAAAAGGCTCGTCTTTGTCACATACATCACGCAACGTGCGATCCACAGCCTCGAAACTCTCTCTCCTGATCATAGGACACTCATCCCACACGATGAGTTTTGTACTTCGAAAGAGGTCTGCGATAGTGGAATTTTTATCGATGTTGCATACGCCATCTTCCCTCGGTGTCAGAGGGATTTGGAACCTTGAGTGCGCTGTTCTTCCACCAGGCATGAGGGTAGCAGCTATGCCAGATGAGGCCACCGCAGGGGCAACTTCTCCACTCGCTCTCACTTTAGAGAGAATCAGGTTAATAAGAAACGTCTTCCCTGTGCCTCCAGGCGCGTCAATGAAAATCATTGATGACTGATTCGTGCGGATGTTGCTATTCGCATCCATAGATGTGAGGTGTGATTCGTTGTCCGTGTCCGTAGCGCCGTCGGAGGGTTGATACGACATTCTTCCTGCAAATAGTATTGTGTTTGTGCTATCGTTTTGCCGATCATCAAATGACAAATAAATTACATTGTGAAAATTAAAGATTTCAAATAAACCTATTTAAAGTGTATGTGCATATAAATAATTTTAAAAATCGAAGAAATATCTCTCGGTAATTTCCTGAAACATATTTTACTTCCGGGTAATAATGTTGAATGAAATGACGAAGATATATACTGTATGCCTGTTATTTTAGGCGGTGTATTTTCGTATATCAACGTGGCGCGATTTTAAAAATATATCTCTGCAATTTCCCGTGTGTGCGTGAATGTTCTCAATTATTTCTTTTACCGAGTCTAAAACCATCGATAAAAATGAAATCAGATGGTGACTTAGATTGAAGATAAAGGCGTGAAACAGACTCAATGGCCTTGAAGATACAAGCCTTTCAGAATTCATTTCGTTCTATAAACGGAAACTTACATCGGATTTTCTTCCCGTTTTTTTTCAACCGAGTCTAAAACTATGTTAGCGACTGTGAAAAAATGAAATGATATATCGAATTTGATTTGAAATAAAACTGAGAGAGAGAGCAAGACACCACGGGCCTACAAAACAGGCCTCAAAGCTATGCGAGTTAATAAAATGGTGGATATTACTACTCTCTCAAAGGGGTAAGCCACGCCCCTGGACCGATCGAATGTTACATACAAACACGCAAGATTTCAATTTTATAATTATTTAGATAGATATATAGATATAGATAGATGGAACACACCTGCAGACCTGTTGGAGGGTCGCAGGGCGTTTCCAAATTTTTAATCTATAAATTACTATCGATTACAGTTTCGTCATCGATCACGATGGTAACTGGAGAAAGTGTTAGAATCCTGTCCATTCTTATTGGTTAACAGGGGGTGTGAGTGTGCGCCAATCCGACAACAGATTTCTGCAGGTCACCACCACTGAAGTCTATTGTGTGGATGGTGCCGGTACGTATTACATAGATCAGGTGCCGGTATTACAGAGATCAGGTTCCGGTATTACAGAGATCAGGTGCTGGTATTACAGAGATCAGGTGCTGGTATTACAGAGATCAGGTGCCGGTATTACATCGATCAGGTGCTGGTATTACATAGATCAGGTGCCAGTATTACATAGATCAGGTGCTGGTATTACAGAGATCAGGTGCTGGTATTACAGAGATCAGGTGCCGGTATTACATGGATCAGGTGCCAGTATTACATTGATCAGGTGCTGGTATGACATAGATCAGGTGCTGGTATTACATGGATCAGGTGCCAGTATTACATAGATCAGGTGCTGGTATTACATAGATCAGGTGCTGGTATTACATGGATCAGGTGCCAGTATTACATAGATCATGTGCTGGTATTACAGAGATCAGGTGCTGGTATTACAGAGATCAGGTGCCGGTATTACATAGATCAGGTGCAGGTATTACATGGATCAGGTGCCAGTATTACATAGATCAGGTGCCGTTATAACATAGATCAGGTGCCGGTATTACATGGATCAGGTGCCGGTATTACATGGATCAGGTGCCGGTATTACAGAGATCAGGTGCCGGTATTACATAGATCAGGTGCTGGTATTACAGAGATCAGGTGCCGGTATTACATAGATCAGGTGCTGGTATTGCAGAGATCAGATGCCGGTATTACAGAGATCAGGTGCCGGTATTACAGAGATCAGGTGCCGGTATTACATAGATCAGGTGCTGGTATTACAGAGATCAGGTGCCAGTATTAGAGAGATCAGGTGCCGGTATTACAGAGATCAGGTGCTGGTATTACAGAGATCAGGTGCCAGCATGACATGGATGAAGTGCTGGTATTACAGAGATCAAGTGCCTGTATTACAGAGATCAGGTGCCGGTATTACAGATAGTGGAGTCATCAGCAAAGAGATAGAGAGGATTTTCCAGAGAGTCGGAGAGATCATTGTTGAAGACCAGAAAAAGCACAGGGCCCAGAACACTACCTTGGGGAACTCCAGCCAGAACAGGAGGGGAGATGAGAGAAATCCATTCAGGGCCACACGTTGACTATGACCAGAGAGGAAGTCTGCAAGCCATGCGTGGAGATTTCCATGGATACCATAGGAGGAGAGTTTGGTGAGCAGAGCGGGGTGCCAGACCGTATTGAAGGCACGTGATATGTCAAGGGAGACAGCTCTGAATATCCTGTTTGGCATTGAGGACCTCCATCCATTGTTGAGACAGCAGAAGCAACATGTCCAGAGTAGAATGACCTGGTCTGAATCCAAATTGATGATCGGAGATCAAGCTATTGGAGAAGAGGAAGGATTTGATATCCGAAGCAATGATGGAGTCCATGACTTTGCTGATAATTGGGAGCAGGCTGAATGGTCTGTGGTTGCAAGGATCTGTTTTTGCACATTTTTTGTGTTTTGTGTTGCCTGCCGAGAAAAGGAATTTTAGAAATGCAGACACGTATGTACCGATCACTTAACCCCTCAAATACCCATGTTAAGTGCATGAAGCAACTAGATGGTATCCATGGAATACCTACCCCATGCAGTCAACTTGGTGCTCGGCAACTCTTTTATGTTTTCAAGGGTTTTTATTTGATCCAATATGGCTGCCAGACCACGTGACCAACGACATTATAAATTTGCATTCTGTAATAAAATTGTTCTGTAGATCACACTCAATAAATTTCAAACTGATCGGACTAAGCATTGTACTTGTCGAATTATGATGTCATAATGAAGACACTGATGACATCATCATTAACATATACTAGGGCATTGCCCGTACTATATCTATATCTAAAATTATACCCCCCCCCTCTATTTACATGAAATGGTTTGGTCCAAAGCGAACGGCTTCCGGAGTTTGGTAAAGAAATCGCCATCGCGTGCACAAACGCGCAGGAAAGCGAATGAATCGCAAATTCGTTTTTATTAGTTTTAAAACATCGTTTAACGCCAACATAGCGCCAACATAGTTTGCAAACGTGAAATAAATGAATACGCTCTCAAATGTGCCATCCGAGGCAGAGTGTGTCCGCCACGTTCGGCACACGCGATAGTTCGCTGCTCTCTGATTGGTTGAATCGTTTTTTGGACATAGCTCGGTAAGTAATTGTCCGATTAATATGAAACCTTGAAAAGGCACATCCTCGGGTCCCCAGCAATATACCTGGCAAGTTAAAAGTATATCGGACCCGTGGTTGTCGAGAAACAGCGGTCACAGACAAACGTACAAACAGAGATTACTGGAATTATAGATAGATTATTCCACTTGGGGAGTACTTGACAATGAAGCATGTTTCAATTTTTTTCCTTTCAGCAGTTTCGGAGATATAGAGGTGCAACGTTTTTCCAATATGGCGTATGTACCACGTGATCTATGACGTCATAAATATTCCAAAAGATTCTACACGAGGCGCTCCTATGGTGAAAAATTTCGTGTCAATCGGGGCAACGGTTTTTAAACATTAATTTTTAAAATGCAGACACATGGATCGCTTAACCCTGCTTTTCGTTTTGCGAGTGCAGGTTAAAATAAATAGCACCGCAAAGTGGGCGTAACCCCTCAGCCCATGCATGGTGGAAACCAATTTCAAGATGGCTGCCGTGGCGGCCATATTGAAAATCGCAGCGCGCCCATTTTCGAGAGGAACCTTCCTCTACTCAACCCCAACACACACTGCAAAAATGGATTTAATCGGACAAGCCGTTCTTGAAACTGACGGAAACCAAAAGTTGACGGACACCCAAATGATGCCCGTGACGACAATACCCCTTATATTAGTTAGGTCCAAAACTTCAATTCCGTGACCATTTTCTGGCTAGTAAGGTTTGACGATTGATTTGACTTCTATTGACATTTTATAACAAAAATAGCCTCTATGTCCCTCCCAAAAATCCCGGCATTTTTCGCCAGAGGCCCGAATCCAAGATGACCGCCGGCACTATCTTGAAAAATTAAGTTTTGAACCAGAACACCTAGAATCACGTACAAAGACACTTTTTTGGGTAATTTGACCACGAGGATTCCGAATCTGACATTAGTTTGACGTTATGACATTATTTTGACCCAGAAATCCAAGATGGCCACCATCCAGTAGAGCGAAAATGCAACTTTTAAATGGGAGAACATATGATCATGAATTAACACATTATTTTGGCTAAATCTATACTGGCCACGGAATTGAGGTCCTGATTAGTGAATTGCTATTTTCTTGTTTTTTATTTGTCTGTGTGTGTAATGTCATATACTTATTTCTGTCTTTCCAGGGAGTATACGAGCGAATGAGACGGCACTGAGAAGCGCAGTATTCAGAAGATAGCTGTCAAGAGAATGTCCACCGTTCCGTGTGTCCTCCAGTGTGGCGGGCTTTGCAATGAAGCCACTGATGTCGTTACCTCCGTTGAGAGTTGGGAAAATCTCAAGAAAAAAGCCCTGTTATGGAGCGGTCTTGACAAGTTCGGAGACGTTTATGCAACAGTCAATTGGGATAATGGTCCTGGCAGACAATGTGTCCATAAATCATGTAGGCTGACCTTATGGAATGCTAATAAACTGGAGCAGGCCAAGACAAGACAGAAAAAACGAGAAGTCAAGGAATGCCAATCTCAGTCTTCGTCCATGTCTGAGGCTTTCCCCCCTTGCTCGTGTGGACGTGGATGGTGACTGCCCTGATGCAGCTGAGCAGGCTATCCCTTCATACAATGGGTTTTATGCTGGTTTAAATGCGGAGCAAGGGAAGAGCAAGGCTTATTTTCATATGTCCTACAATCAACCGCCCAACAAGTCAGTTGTGAATGACATCATGGACAAGCTTTCTATCATCATTGCCACCAAGCACATGCCTTTCGCCTTCTTAGTGGGAGATCATCCCGTGTACGTCCTCATTACCCTGCTCAAGGCCGAGAACCTAAAGAAATACCATGACATTGTGCCCTTTCTAGGTCCCTTCCATACACAGTGTGTGATGATGAGTGCTATATACAAGCGCTACAACGGGAGTGAGTTAGGAGATGTACTCGTGGCAGCAGGAGTTATTGCCGAGGGCTCCGTTGATCGTGCGCTGAAAGGCAAGCATTACAAAAGGGGGCTGCGTTGCTTGAGGCTTATGTATGAGGCGCTCATGAGTCAGCTGGTGCAGGAGAGGCTCGTGCCCTGCCTGGCTGATGAGACGAGGGAGAACCTCGAGTTTCTGAGAGATACTAGTCTTTCCCAAGAATCCCGTGCTGCTGCTCATGCAGCACTGGAGGAGGATGCTGACCGGGACAGCCTTATCACTAACTTATTCATCCATGTGGAGGCCAGTGACATGGCAGACTACTGGAGGGACTTCCTGTCCATGACAGATGCACTAATGCAGAATGTCCACGCAGTCCATATCTGTAACTGGGACGAGTACGTCAGCTCTCTGCGCGCCATGCTGCCATGGATGGTAGCGTACGACAACAATAGGTATGGGAGGTGGCGCCCTGTCCGCCACACGCAACCTGCTCTCCCGACACATCTACCTCCACCAGGGCCAGCTGAAGAGAGTGGGGAAGATGAGAGCCAGGAGGGGAATGAGGAGCGAGATGATGATGTACAAAGGCGGGGAGATTCATCGGAATCTGATGATTCAGATTCTAGTGAAGCAGAATGCTCTGATTCGGACTAATCATCTATCTATAATTCCAGTAATCTCTGTCTGTACGTTTGTTTGTCTGTGACCGCTGTTTCTCGACAACCACGGGTCCGATATACTTTTAACTTGCCAGGTATATTGCTGGGGACCCGAGGATGTGCCTTTTCAAGGTTTCATATTAATCGGACAATTACTTACCGAGCTATGTCCAAAAAACGATTCAACCAATCAGAGAGCAGCGAACGATCGCGTGTGCCGAACGTGGCGGGCACACTCTGCCTCGGATGGCACATTTGAGAGCGTATTCATTTATTTCACGTTTGCAAACTATGTTGGCGTTAAACTATGTTTTACAACTAATAAAAACGAATTTGCGATTCATTCGCTTTCCTGCGCGTTTGTGCACGCGATGGCGATTTCTTTACCAAACTCCGGAAGCCGTTCGCTTTGGACCAAACCATTGCATGTAAATAGAGGGGGGGGGATATAATTTTAGATATAGATATAGTACGGGCAATGCCCTAGTATAATTAAAGGTCATATTGATTAATTACTTCATTTGAAAACTGTTCAAGTCAAGCTATTAAAAATAGCTTATTTTGAAGTGTAATGAGTTTACTTGTCATGCAATCATCAATTACTTTACTGCAAGATATCCTTATGGAGGTAGTTTCTTGAACATGTTTAAGTACAAAAGTTGCATTTTCGCTCTACTGGATGGTGGCCATCTTGGATTTCTGGGTCAAAATAATGTCATAACGTCAAACTAATGTCAGATTCGGAATCTTCGTGGTCAAATTACCCAAAAAAGTGTCTTTGTACGTGATTCTAGGTGTTCTGGTTCAAAACGTAATTTTTCAAGATAGTGCCGGCGGTCATCTTGGATTCGGGCCTCTGGCGAAAAATGCCGGGATTTTTGGGAGGGACATAGAGGCTATTTTTGTTATAAAATGTCAATAGAAGTCAAATCAATCGTCAAACCTTACTAGCCAGAAAAAGGTCACGGAATTGAAGTTTTGGACCTAACTATATGTCTCGGACCAGAGATGCTTGACGTGCTCCACCAAAGCACCAGAGCAGCTCGGGTAGTGAGGCGGCATAGCTAAAAAATCGTTCATTTTTGTGATAGAAGCACCAGATTTTCTACATTTATAGCTTAATATATGTTGAATGAATCTGGATATTGGGGCATTGCAGATTGGCATTCTGATGACAGTGGCAGCCATTTTCCAAAATGGCTGCCAGCAGTTACTGGAATAGAACACTTTGGTCACCCCCAAGCTGCTGTTACCATGTTTTCAGCACCACAAATATAATTTAAAGACCAGTTAAAGTGAAAAAAAAAGTATTCCAATGTAGGACAATATTAAATTAAAGAAATCTAACAACATGGTGTGATATAGTGGATTACACTGTAGCTGTATTACCAAAGGCCATTTAACAATGTTCAGTGAACATACTAACAATTACACTGTAACAGTTTGAACATACGATATCTAACAATGTTCAGTGAATGTACTGAAGCCATTAAAGGGGCATTTTGCAGATTTTCAACCAATTTTTTATAGTGTGAAAAACACCTGCAGTGTTTTCTGTGTCTCTGGGGTGCAGTTCCAAAATGTGTGGTTCTTCCGGACACCTGCGTGTCATTTGATGTTTTTTTGGGTCAGAGAATTTTAGGGTCAGCTCTCACATTCTCCTTCACAGAAGCAGAGGCCTGTGCACTGAAGAGCAGCCTTCTTACACTTGCAGCGCGTTCTGCAACCACTGTTGCAGCCACAAGAGATCAGCTCGTAGCAGGATTTTGATGCTTGTGGTAATGTCGTCCAGTGGGGCTCATACAATCCTTCTGTCTTCACCCATCCCCAGTCAGTTGGTGATGGCAGCACAGGGTCTGGTAGCAGTGTCTTTCCCCAGATGTGACCACCCTGGTAAACTGCTCTCTTGACGTGCTCCACCAGAGCAGCTCGGGTAGGTGGTATTTTCTGCACTGAGTTTTTCCGTAGAAAGAGCTTCCTTCTTGCATCGTCCACCTTGGTGCAGGTGCTTGTTCTGTCAAAGAGAAGTATGACAAACCTCTCAATAATGTTCATTGCATCATCTGGGATCTCGTTTGGTCCACTTGCCAGCATCAGTAGTGCATCTCTCAATTCTGGAAGCGACTTCCATGTAGACCATGCTGCCTTCTTTCCATGTCCAGCAAAGCTGGATACGGTGTCACAGCCTGTCAAAGCATGAAACATTGGAAGGGCACATGACATCTCTGGTCCGAGACATGCAGCCATTTGGTGGGCTGCCAGGTGGCGAAAGCTCTTGCCTGTTCCAAATGCTAGCCAGAGTTCACATCCAGATGGTAGTAGACTTATGGCAAACACAGCCAAGACCACAACATCAGTGTCAACAGTCCGAATCAGCACCTGTTGGTGGCCATGCTGTGCAGCATGTGATACGTGCAGTAGCATACAACTATCAGCCTCTTCATGGCTGCATGGGGCCAGGGTGTGGAGATCTTGAAGTAGCTGTGTGCTGAGCACACCCTGCCCATCAGTGAGGACAACTTCCTTGTCTTCTTCACAGAACACCTGAAGGAGGACCCTGGACAAGAAACTGAATAGTTCAGTTTTGTTGCTGTCAACCCGCAGAAAGTTCTGCCAGTTTCCTGGTATGGCAGCCTTCCCAACCACACGTCTCCTTACACCCTTTCCACGCTTGGCTCTTGCTGTGCCTTTCAGGGAGTCATCCTTGTAAGTATCCCAAACGAGGTCCATGCGTGACACACTGCGCAGATGAGAAGAGATGTATGGGATGAATATCTGCTGGGCATATTCATCAAATGTGTTGGCACCTGCTGGCCTCATCATCTGAATGATGGCAGCTCCATCAAGAACTACATAAGTAGCATCAGGGGCTTTAGTCTGAGCTGGAGACAGGTCCTCCAGGCATGTCAGAAGGTCACTCTTGGCCCCAAGTCGTAATCTTCCTCCATCGGAGAGCGCTGGTGGCCATGCTTGGTTCTCATGCTGAAAGAAGTCTTCCAGGTTTCCATCTCTTGTTTGACAGCTAATGTAGAGTCGTGAGAACAGCTCGACATCACTTTTCATTGAGGTCAGCTGCTGCTTCTGCTTACTTGCCATCTTTTTTGTTGAGCCAACAAACAGTGTCAACCGGTTGCGGTGGATTGGGTCATCAATGGGCTTTGTTCTCTCCACAAGACATTCTTTTGTGAATGCTTGAAACTGCTGTTGACCAATCTTCTGTGCCTTTTTAACAGTCTCCACTGCCGATGGTTCAGCAATGTCTTTGCTGTCAAGGACAAGCAGGTCTTTGCTCTTGTCATGTATGCAGTGCAAATATTCACCGTTGTATCCCTACACCGGGACCGGGTGGTATCCCTACGCCAGACCTCGGATGGCGCTGCTGTGAATCGGGCCTTGATCGGCAGAGTGAATAAACGCGTACGACAATTGATCGCAGTTTGTCGAGATACTTTACATGGCGACGAGGATAAACATCTAGACCATGACTTCTTTCGGCCATATCGATGAATTCGACCCTCATGAGGGGGATTTGGACACGTATTCTGAGCGGTTGTCTTTCTACTTCGAGGCGAACGGCATCGCTACCGAAGGCCGGATGAAGGCCGTCTTCCTGTCCGTTTGTGGAGGTGAGACGTTCACACTCGTTAAAAACCTGATTCGGCCTCGGACAATCCAGGAGCTCACGTATGCAGAGCTCAAGGCTGCTTTGAAGGAACATTGCAACCCATCTCCTTCAGTCATCCTGTGTCGGTTTAATTTTTACATGTGCAGACAGCAGCAAGGTCAGTCGATCGCAGACTTCATTGCACACCTCAAAAAACTGTCACATCTGTGTGAGTTTGGGGACACGATCGATGACATGCTTCGTGATTTGCTGGTGGTTGGCATGTCCGATGACCGCACTCGTAGACGCCTGCTTGCTGAGAGAAGACTGACGTTCCAAAATGCCAGAGACACCGCCATTTCCATGGAAAGTGCTGAACGCAACGCTACAAGCATCGGTGCCACTCGCTCGTCTGGTACCAGCCCTGCTGTGAATCGGTTGGATCATGTTCAGCCAAACCTTTGGAACAAGGCTCCTCGTCAGAAGCCAGTGCAGTCTCAAACCCACAACAACTGTTTTCGGTGCAACGGAAAGCACCCTCCGGAGACGTGTCGGTTCAAAGATGCCACCTGCCATTTCTGTTTGAAAACTGGCCATATTGCTCCAGCTTGCATCACTCGCAAATCGGGAAAAGGAAAAGCTGCTGACAAGATTCATCAGTTTATCGGTTCGGAGGAACCCGAGCTTGACCAGGTGAGCTCTGTTTCCGACAACTCAGAATCGTATGACCTGCTTCATATTGATTCTCACCATAGGCTGGACCCTCTTCTTGCCAATGTTGTCGTCAACAATCGACCATTGCAAATGGAGGTCGACACTGGTGCGGCCGTCTCGCTCATCAGCCATGCTGTTTTCACAAACCTGTGGAGTGATGCTGACCGACCCCATCTGAAACGCTACACCCTTCGTGGAGACCAAAGGAATCACCTCTGACTCTGTATCCACTGGTACACCGCGACCCAAAGGAATCACCTCGGACTCTGTATCCACTGGTACACCGCGACGCTCAATGCATGAGAGAAAAGCACCCGACCGGTTGAATCTTTGAAGTTGTTTTTTTTCACGTTGACACATGTTCTATTTTCACGTATTTTCATTATTCTCATAACCGTTTGCACACATATTTTCACATGTTTTGGAAATGTTGCTTTTGAAATGTCAATTCTGGAAATCTAGCACGTATTGCTCGTGGTAATTTTGGACTTAAAGGGGAGGATGTCATGTATGCAGTGCAAATATTCACCGTTGTATCCCTACACCGGGACCGGGTGGTATCCCTACGCCAGACCTCGGATGGCGCTGCTGTGAATCGGGCCTTGATCGGCAGAGTGAATAAACGCGTACGACAATTGATCGCAGTTTGTCGAGATACTTTACAGCTCTCCTCTTCAAATGGATTGCCCAGTTCTTCCAATACATTGATGAGGGAGCAGACGTCTTTCTTAAATGCTTTCTGCACACTTGCTGTCTGGTCATGGTGGAGCACCTCATCTCCTCTTCCCATGAGCTGGTGTGCATTTTCAAAGTCCTCAATCACTGCGGCAACCTCAGGGCCAGCTACCATCCACTGCCGAAGGGCACTAGGGTTGTCTGTAAGACCTACTGCCCCTCCATCACTCTTGATGCAAGCATTATTTTGCTCATGTGCTTGGTCGATAGGGATTGCTGAGAAGACCCTGTTGCTCTTCTGAATGGTGAAATTCCCAGCATTGAATTCTCTGGCAACATCTGGGTGTCTTGTTGGTAGTTCAGACATGTCATGGAGATGAACTGGGATCCAGCGGGCATAGTTAGTGTGGTCCAGAGCAAAGAACCAGGGGACGAGTTCTGTCAGAGCATCGAGGTACATGCTGAAAGAGGACTGACGCAGGGATCGCACATAGACCAGTAAACACAGCTCCAATTCCATGACTTTTGCCCAGTGCTGGAATTGAGGGCAGCTCTCGCCCCTCTTTCGGCACCATTCATCAAAGCTCAAAGGATCATCTTCTGTATCTGTGTCACGGTTACTGTAGGCCCGATGTTGCAGGATGTATAATGCAGCCACTGTGACTTGGTGGGCACGTCGGGTGCGAGTAACATGTGCTGCACGCAAGAAGGAGTCGGCAGTGCCTGCTGTTGTTATCTCCGCTTGTACCAGTGCTTCAACCCAGCCGCTGTCTTTGAACCAATCACCCAGGCT